>NW_022436944.1:47671691-48187202 GCF_009761245.1 Sapajus apella
AATCACTTGAACCTGGGAGGCAGAGGTTGCAGTGAGCTGAGATCGAGCCACTGCACTCCAGCCTGAGTGACAGAGTGAGACTAGTCCCCCTGTATAAAACAAAAAACAGGTGGAAAAAACACAAGACTCATACCACTTTAAGACTACACCGCCCTCCCCCCACACATCAAATAAGAAAAATATTTATTTTCTTGTGTTTCAAATACATTATTTTGCATCAGGAAACACTGTAGAAGTTTCTTAATGCATTTAAAATATTATCTGCTTGGCCGTTATTTTTAAGAAACAAGTATAGTAAAAATTAATGTCGTCTTTTATCAATGAATGATCATTGCTTTCAACCAAGGCCTCTATGCAGAAATTAAGTTGGAGATGAGATCAACAATACCATTTGTATAAGACGTTTATGTTTTCTTGGGTTGAAGTTTTAAAAATCTTTATAATCCTCAGAATAATGGGTAGCATTTGTGATACCCACTTTACCTTACTCTCAGCAGTGTTATGGAATAAAGTTAGAGTTTGATTTTTTTTTTTTTTTTTTGGCAAAGATGTTTAGTGGTCTAGCCAATATGTACATTCTCCCATGTAAAGACCCGCAGCTACCCAACTACATTTCCCATCATGGGCTCCCTTATATCCCTGTAACTACTCTCCACCATGAAATGTGAGTGGAAGAGATGGGTATCACTTCTGGGTTTAAGTTTTTAAGAAGGGGGTGTGCCTTCTGCATTCTTTTCTCTTCTGCTAATGGCCCCAAAATTCTATGAGATGGTTAAGGTGACCAACTGTCCTGGTTTGTCCTGGACTGAGGGAGTTTCTAGAATGTGGGAGTTTTAGTTTCAAAACTGGAACAGTCCTGGAAAAAGGGGTATTTGCTGGTCACCGTAAAAGATGCCACCGATCAAGAATACCTATGTGGGACTTTTATGTAATTGGGAAATAAGCCAGGAAAATTTTGAAGTTAATTTGTTGCTACTTATTAGCTTTACCCTAACTAATACAGATTGGAATTACTACTCAGTAAGTGGCCTTGTTCAGGTAGACATATGTCAATGAGAGGATATCAAAAAGCAGAAATGCTGGCTCTTGTCCTCAGCAGCTCCGTGATCTAGAATGTGTTCTTGGCCTAATCTTCTGGTTGGAATAGATTAATGGTTCTCAAAGTGTGGTGCAAGAATCTACAGCAATCCCTAAGATCTCAGGGTGTCCATAAGGGCAAACAAACCATTTCATAACACTACCAGATGTTATTACTTTTTCACTCTCATTCTTTCAGGAGTGTGCAATGGGGTTTTCAAGAGGCTACACAAGGTGTGATGACATCATGACTCTGGTGGCTGATGGAATATGTGCTTGTGAATTATTGTGTTTTAAAACTGTCTTGCTTTTGGGGGTGGCTGGCAAGATGGCCAAATAGGAACAGCTCTAGTCTGCAGCTCCCAGTGAGATGAACACAGAAGGTGGGTGATTTCTGCATTTCTAACTGAGGTACCTGGCTTATCTCATTGGGACTGGTTAGACAGTGGGTGTAGCCCACAGAGGGCGAGCTGAGGCAGGGTGCAGCATCACCTCACTCGGGAAGTGCAAGGTATCGGGGAACTCCCTCACCTAGTCAAGGGAAACCGTGAGGGACTATGCCTTGAGAAATGGTGCATTCCAGACCAGATACTATGCTTTTCCCATGATCTTCACAACCCACAGACAAGGAGATTCCTTCGGGTGCCTACACCATCAGAGACCTAGGTTTCAAGTACAAAACTGAGTGGCCATTCAGGCAGATACTGAGCTAGTTGTAATTTTTTTCATACCTTAGTGGTAACTGGAACACCAGAGAGACAGAATCATTCACTCCCCTGGAAAGGGGGCTGAAGCCAGGAAGCCAAGTGGTCTTGCTCAGCAGATCTCACTCCAACAGGGCCCAGCAAGCTAAGATCCACTGGCTTGAAATTCTCGCTGTAAGCACAGCAGTCTGAAGTTGACCTGGGATGCTTGAGCCTGGTGAGGTGAGGAGCATCCACCATTACTGAGGCTTGAGTAGGCGGCTTTCCCCTCACAGTGTAAACAAAGTGGCTGGGAAGTTCAAAATGGATGGAGCCCACTGCAGCTCGGTAAAGCCGCTGTAGCCAGAGTGCTTCTGTAGATTCCTCCTCTCTGGGCAGGGAATCTCTGAAAGAAAGGCAGCAGTGACAGTCAGAAGCTTATAGGTAAAACTCCTATCTCCCTGGGACAGAGCACTTAGGGGAAGGGGTGGCTGTGGGTGCAGTTTCAGCAGACTTAAACATTCCTGCCTGCCAACTCTGAAGAGAACAGTGGATCTCTTGGCACAGCCCTTGAGCTCTGCTAAGGGTCAGACTACCTCCTCAAGTGGGTACCTGACCCCAGTCCTGACTGGGAGACGCCTCCCAGTAGGGGTAGACAGACACCTCAGACAGGAGAGCTCTGGTTGGCATCTGCCTGGTGCCCCTCTGGGACGAAGGGGCACCAGTGGAAGGAACAGGCAGCAATCTTTGCCGTTCTCCTCCACTGGTGATACCCAGGCAAACATGGTCGAAGTTGACCTCCAGCAAACTCCTGCAGGCCTACAGCAGAGGGAACTGTTAGAAGGAAAACTAACAAACAGAAAGAAATAGCATCAACATCAACAAAAAGGACGTCCACACAAAAACCCCATATGAAGGTCACCAGCATCAAAGACTAAAGGCAGATAAATCCATGAAGATGAGGAAAAACCAGCACAAAAAGGCTGAAAATTCCCAAATACAGAATGCCTCTTCTCCTTTAAAGGATCAAAACTCCTTGCCAGCAACAGAACGAAACTGAATGGGGAATGAGTTTGATGAATTGACGAAGTAGGCTTCAGAAGGTGGGTAATAACAAACTTCTCTGAGCTAAAAGAGCATGTTCTAACCCAATACAAGGAAGCTAAGAACCTTGAAATAAGGTTAGAGTAATTGCTAACTAGAATAGCCAGTTTAGAGAACATAAATGACTTCATGGAGCTGAAAAACACAGCACAAGAACTTCGTGAAGCATACACAAGTATCAATAGCTGAATTGATCAAGCAGAAGAAAGGATATCAGAGATTAAAGATCAACTTAATGAAATAAAGCGTGAAGACAAGATTAGAGAAAAAAGAATGAAAAGAAACAAACAAAGCCTTCAAGAAATATGGGACTATGTGAAAAGATCAAACCTACATTTGATTGTGTACCTGAAAGTGACAGGGAGAATGGGACCAAGTTGGAAAACACTCTTTAAGATATTATCCAGGAGAACTTCCCCAACCTAGCAAGACAGGCCAATATTCAAATTCAGGAAATACGGAGAACACCACAAAGATATTCCTTGAGAAAAGCAACCCCAAAACATGTAATTGTCAGATTCACCAAGGTTGAAATGAAAGAAAAAATGTTAAGGGCAGCCAGACAGAATGGTTGGGTTATCCACAAAGGGAAGCCCATCAGAATAACAGTGGATCTCTCTGCAGAAACCCTACATACCAGAAGGGAGTGGGGGCTAGTATTCAACATTCTTAAAGAAAAGAATTTTCAGTCCAAAATTTCATATCCAGTCAAACTAAGCTTCATAAGCAAAGGAGAAATAAAATCCTTTGCAGAGAAGCAAATGCTGAAAGATTTTGTCCCACCAGGCCTTCCTTAAAAGAGCTCCTGAAGGAAGCACTAAATATGAAAAGAAAACACTGGTACCAGCCACTGCAAAATCATACCAAATTGAAAAAAACAATAGATACTACAAAGAAACTGCATCAACTAACAGGCAAAATCATCAGCTAGCATCATAAAGACAGGATCAAATTCACACATAACAATATTAAGCTTAAATGTAAATGGGCTAAATGCCCATTAAAAGACATGAACTGGCAAATTGGATAAAGAGTCAAGACCCATCAGTGTGCTACATTCAGGAGACCAAAGACACACATAGCCTCAAAATAAAGGGATGGAGGGATATTTACCAAGCAAATGGAAAACAAAAAAAGCAGGGTTGCAATCCTAGTTTCTGATAAAACAGACTTTAAACTAACAGAGATTTAAAAAGACAAAGAAGGGCATTACATAATGGTAAAGCAATCAATGCAACAAGAAGAGCTAACTATCCTAAATATATATGCACCCAATACAGGAGCACCGAAATTTATAAAGCAAGTTCTTAGAGATCTACAAAGAGACTTAGACTCCCACACAATAATAGTGGGAGACTTTAACACCCTACTGTCAATATTAGACATATCAACAAGACAAAAAATTAACAAGAATATCCAGGACTTAAACTCAGCTCTGAACCAAGTAGATCTAATTGACATATACAGAACTCTCCATCCCAAATCAACAGAATATACATTCTTCTCAGCACCACATTGCACTTATTCTAAAATTGACCATATAATTGGAAGTAAAACATTCCTCAGCAAATGCAAAAGAATGGAAATCATAACAAACAGTCTCTCAGACCACAGTGCAATAAAATTAGAGCTCAAGATTAAGAAACTCACTCAAAACTGCACTACTACATGGAAACCGAACAACGTGCTCCTGAATGACTACTGGGTAAATACCAAAATTAAGGCAGAAATCAAGAAGTTCTTTGAAATCAATGAGAACAAAGATACAATGTACTAGAATATCTGAGATACAGCTAAAGCAGTGTTTAGAGGGAAATTTATAGCAGTAAATGTCCAAATGAGAAAGCAGGAAAGATCTAAAATTGACACCCTAACATCACAATTAAAAGAACTAGAGAAGCAGAGCAAACAAATTGAAAAGCTAGCAAAAGACAAGAAATAACTAGGATCAGAGCTGAACTAAAGGAAATAGAGACACGAAAAACCCTTCAAAAAAAATCAATGAATCTAGGAGCTCGTTTTTTGAAAAGATTCATAAAATAGACCATTAGCAGGACTAATAAAGAAGAAAAGAGAGAAGAATCAAATAGACACAATAAAAAATGATAAAGGGGATATCACCACTGATCCCACAGAAATACAAATTGCCATCAGAAAATACTATCAACACCTCTATGCAAATAAACTAGAAAATCTAGAAGAAATGAATAAATTTCTGGACACATACCCCCTCCCAAGACTAAACCAAGAAGAAATCAAATCCCTGAATAGACCAATAACAAGTTCTAAAATTGAGGCAGTAATTATTAGCCTACCAACCCAAAAAATGTCCAGGATCAGATGGATTCACAGCCCCATTATACCAAAGGTACAAAGAGGAGCAAGTACCATTTCTTCCAAAAGCATTCCAAACAATAGAAAAAGAGGGAATCGTCCCTAATTCATTTTATGAGGCCAACATCATTCTGATACCAAAAATCTGGCAGAGACACACACACATAAAAGAAAATTTCAGGCCAATATCCCTGATGAACATCAATGTGAAAATCCTCAATAAAATACTGGCAAACTGAATCCAGTAGCACATCAAAAAGTTTATCCACCACAATCAGTCGGCTTCATCCCTGAGATGGAAGACTGGTTCAACATGCAAATCAATAAATGTAATCCATCACATAAACAGAATCAATGACAAAAACCACATGGTTATCTTAATAGATGCAGAAAAGGCCTTTGATAATATTTAACAGTGCCCTTCATGCTAAAAATTCTCAATAAACCAGGTATTGATGGAACGTATCTCAAAATAATAAAATGTATTTATGACAAACCCACAGTCAATATCATACTGAATGGGCAAAAGCTGGAAGCATTCCCTTTGAAAACTGGCACAAGACAAGGATGCCTGTCTCACCACTCCTATTCAACACAGTACTGGAAGCTCTGGCCAGGGCAATAAGGCAAGAGAAAGAAATAAAGCGTATTCCAACAGGAAGAGAGGAAGTCAAATTGTCCCTGTTTGCAGATGACATGATTGTATATTTTAAAACCCCATTGTTTTATTCCAAAATCTCCTTAAGCTGATAAGCAACTTCAGAAAGTCTCAGGATACAAAATCAATGTGCAAAAGTCACAAGCATTCCTATACACTAATAATAGACAGAGAGTCAAATAATGAGTGAATTCCCATTCACAATTGCTGCAAAGAGAATAAAATACCTAGGAATACAATTTACAAGGGATGTGAAGGACCTCTTCAAGGAGAACTACAAATCACTGGTCAAGGAAATAAGAAAGGCCACAAACAAATGGTAAAACATTCCATGTTCATGGATAGGGAGAATCAATATTGTAAAAATGGCCATACAGCCCAAAGTAATTTATAAATTCAATGCTATCCCCATCACGCTACCTGACTTCAAACTGTACTACAAAGCTACAATAATGAAAATAGCATGGTACTGGTACCAAAACATATATATGGACTAATGGAACAGAACAGAGGCCTCAGAAATAACGCCACACATCTATAACCATCTGATCTTTGACAAACCAGACAAAAACAAAGAATGGGGAAAGAAATGATTCCCTATTTAGTAAATGGTGTTGAGAAAAGTCCTAGCTATATTTGGAAAACTGAAACTGGACCCCTTCCTTATACCTTATACAAAAATTAACTCAAGGTGGATTAAAGACTTAAATGCAAAACCTAAAACCATAAAAACCCTAGAAGAAAACCTAGACAATACCATTCAGGACAAAGGCATGGGCAAAGACTTTATGACTAAAACACCGAAAGCAATGGCAACAAAAGCAAAAACTGACAAATTGGATCTAATTAAACTAAAGACCTTCTTGGGGAGAAATGAAAGAATGCTGTTTTCTTTATTTTTATTTATTTATTTATTTTTGAGATGGAGTCTCGTGCTGTTGCCCAGGCTGGAGTGAAGTAGCATGATCTCAGCTCACTGTAACCTCTGCCTCCCGGGTTCAAGCAATTCTCCTGCTTCAGCCTCCTGAGTAGCTGGGGCTATAAGCATGTATCACTGTGCCCAGCTAATTTTTTTTTTTTTTTTAATAGAGACAGGATTTCACCATGTTAGTCAGGACAGTCTTGATCTCCTGACCTTGTGATCCACCCACCTCAGCCTCCCAAAGTGCTGGGATTACAGGCATAAACCTCCATGCCTGGCCTTGTTTTTTTTTGTTGTTTTGTTTTGTTTTTTAAGAATCATTTAAACACCAGAACTCAAGAGTGAAAACATGAAAGAAGTCTGTTTATATTTTAGGAAATATATATACTTCTACAACCAAACCTAGTAGAGTATCTGACAAAAAAAACCATACAGGTCTCTCCTAGCTCTTTTTTTTTTTTTTTTTTATTTGTTTTGAGACGGAGTTTCACTCTTGTTACCCAGGCTGGAGTGCAATGGCGCGATCTCGGCTCACCGCAGCCTCCGCCTCCCGGGTTCAGGCAATTCTCCTGCCTCAATCTCCTGAGTCGCTGGGATTACAGGCACGCGCCACCATGCCCAGCTAATGTTTTGTATTTTTAGTAGAGACGGGGTTTCACCATGTTGACCAGGATGGTCTCGATCTCTTGAACTCGTGATCCACCCGCCTCGGCCTCCCAAAGTGCTGGGATTACAGGCTTGAGCCACCGCGCCCGGCCTCTCCTAGCTCTTTATATGAACTCAGTTGCTGGTGAGTGGGGAGAGAATTCACCCATATGTGTACATGCTTTCTGAATAATAATAATGATAATGGTAATTGGCATTTATTAAGCTCTTACTATGTTCCAAACACTATATTTGCATGATATCTTTGAATGCTTATAATATCCTAGAAGGTAGGTGCTATATTGTTTCCAATTTATGGATAAGAAAACTGAACCACAGAGAAGTTAAGTGACTTACCCAAAGTCACACAGCAACAAAGACAAAATTCAAAATAAGACAGACTTATTTCATAGCCTGGTATTCTTTACCTGTAAGCCATACTGGGTTGTATAGTAATTGCTGAAGGAACAAATTTCAAAGCCTTCCTTGTAGATAATCTTTCTTTCTATTCTTACAAAGGATATAAACTGTAAGAACATTTATGGCACATTGAATTAGGTCAGTAGTTCAAGTGAAAGAGTTTCTCATTAACTATTTAAAGCTATTCATTTTTATTAGGAGGACCAGGGCTAGATTCAGGATAAACCTCTATTTCATTCAATTCAACTTAGCCCAATTTAGTTCATGTTATAGAATATACATTACATGCTGGGTTTAAGGAGGGAAAACTGTAATTGTAATTAGAAAGGTATTACCTCTGCTTTCTAGGAACACAGAATCACTTGTGGGATTAAGAGATAAGGACAGCAAGTAGACCAAACTGTAAGCTCAGGTTCAAGCTGGCAAAGGCTGGTTGCCACAGTGCTGTGTCTCAGGTAGGGTAGAAGTGTGAAATGGACAGTTAAAAGTAAGAAGACCCAAGGTTACCCTCAAGAAGGAAAGCTTGAGGGTAACCTTGGGTCTTTTTACCATTCCCAGCCCTAGCAGGCCATAGGCTCAACAAATACTTGTCAAATGAATGATTAAGATCCCTTAAGGTACTAAGTAGAATATGAAAACAATTTGTGAAGGAGAAAGCATTTGAAGTGGATACTTTTAAGTTTTAGGGGAGAAGAGTGTTCCATTCTGAGGCTGCAGGACATGCAAAGGGCAGACGCTTAACATGAAAATGCTGGAAATCATGATGGTAGAAGCCTGCTGAATGATGTGGAATAAAGAAGTGTGTGATAATGATTATGATTTGACTAACATCTATTATATATCTCCGTTATGCCAGCTATTTTCAAGGGCTTAATCTTATTTACCCTCCAGAAATGCCGTATTGGTGGTAGACATACAGGTGCAACCTTGTTCTCCCTTCAAAGGGAAAGTGCTTCCCAACTGTGAGGGGTGTGGTCAGCACACAGCCTCTATTCAGCAATCAGCTCCTTTAGAGTTGGCCTCAGCTACAGAGAGGCACCTGGCCCATCATCATGCTCTTTTTAGGGAAAGCCCACATCCCATCATTGTGTGAGGAAGCGATATAAGGCCAGGTCATTCTGACCAACATGGACGGACTCTATTGGGTTGTGTTTGCTCCCGATCTCCCCCCAGGGTTGGCTATGGCGCTGTTAGGCTTTCATTGCTCCCCGACCTTCCCATCACAACTCAATTCCTAATCAACATCTCACTTGGTTTAGAGTCTGCTTCCAGAAAACCTAATCTTCAAGCCCGTTAATCTCCCACATTGGCAGACTGGAAACTGGGGCACTGAGAGACGGGGCATTTCCCCAAGGCCACACAGCTAGGGAATAGCAGAGCCAGGTTTTAAATTAAGATTCTTTTAACCTCTAATTGAGGGTTCTCTTCAGAGCCCCACCCTGGCTACAGGACCAACCTTACACTATTTAACCAAAGATGCATTCTCGCACATGCAACCCGAATCCCTCCACTGTCAGCACAAATAGATGTTTTCCATCAGGAAAGCTGAGTCATCTGTGCCCCCTAGAGGAGGCCAAGACTCTAAGTCATCTGTGTCCACTCTTGGCTCAACTACTCCTATCACTCTTTCAAGTCTCAACTCCCAAATCAAAATTAAGTTTCCTGGTTAGAAGCTTTCGCAGTCCCCATCACAGCACTGGCCACAATCTGAGATCACATGCTTATTTTCCCCTGTTTGTTTGTTCTATTAGTCTGTAACTTCAGGAGGGCGTGGGTTATGTTTGTTGAGTTCACCACTAACTTCCTAGCACTCCCCCATACTGTTTGGGTGTGGAAGGAGCTAAATATACATTTGTTAAAGGGGTGAGTTAAGTGTGTATGATAAATACTGGGTACTTAGTCAAAATTATTTCTAGTTTTCTTCTCTCATGGAACTATATAAGATATTCACGGCCGGGCGCAGTGGCCATGCCACTAATCCCAGCACTTTGGGAGGCCGAGGTGGGTGGATCACGAGGTCAAGAGATGGAGACCATCCTGGCCAACGTGGTGAAACCCGTCTCTACCAAAAATACAAAAATTAGCCGGGCGTGGTGGCACGCACCTGTAGTCCCAGCTCCTCAGGAGGCTGAGGCGGAAGAATCGCTTGAACCCAGGAGGCCGAGGTTGCAGTGAGCCAAAATTGCACCACTGCACTCCAGCCTGGTGACAGAGCAAGACTCCCTCAAAAAAAAAAAAAAAAAGATATTCACAAAAATATTATTGTATTATGGCAGATATTAATTATTATGATTATGATGGTTTTTAGGCTCACACCATGGGAGGTGTGGTCAGCACACAGCCTGTGTTCAGCTCTCAACTCCTTCAGAGTTGGCCTCTGCTACAGAGAGGCACCTGGCCCATCATCATGCCCTTTTCAGGGAAAGTCCATGTCCCATCAGTGAGTGAGGAAGAGATATGGAGGCCAGATATATATGTGACCAAATTCAGTGGTCGGAAATTAATAACTTACGCAGAAACTCTCCCTATATTTTTTGCTGAGGTCATGTTTAATTTTATTCTGGAGAACTCTGAATCCTAAGACAATGCTGACATTTCCCAAGAATGGGAATTCCATGAGCTTTCTCAGATGGCTGCCTGGATGTCTGGAAACCCCGTGAAGGTGATCTCTGTCATTTTATCTGCTTAGATATTTGATTCATAAACTCATTCTTTAAAACCAAAGTCATGGGTGGCACCCTCTGACCTCGTTAAAGCTCATAGATCTCCCTTAAGTGAAGATTTTTCTTCTTGAAATGTGGCAGAGGTGTGAAATATTGAAGAGGTGTTCTCTCAAACATTTGCCCTACAAACTCACACAATAGAAAACCAGAGTCAGGCATTTCCGAAATGGGTCACTTCTCAGGAAGACTGTTTCAACTTCACTCTATATTATGAAGATTTTTTTTTTTTTTGAGACAGAGTCTTGCTCTATCACCCAGGCTGGAGTGCAGTCGTGTAATCTTGGCTCATTGCAACCTCCTTCTCCCTGATTCAAGCAATTCTCCTGCCTCAGCCTCCTGTGTAGCTGGGACTATAGGCGCATACCACCACACCTGGCTAATTTTTTGTATTTTTAGTAGAGATGGGGTTTCACTGTGTTAGCCAGGATAGTCTCAATCTCCTGACCTCGTGATCCACCCGCCTCAGCCTTCCAAAATACTGGGATTACTGTACAGGCATGTGCCAACATGCCCCACTGAAGATTTTATAGATTTCAGTTACGCAGACTTTTTAGCTTTTACTTTTTCAGACTAGCCCGCCTTGTTTTTTTATAATTTTAATTGTATTCTTCAATATAAAGTTGATATATTGACAACACAGAAAATATTGAAAAGAGAGAAAGGAAAAAAAGTCATATTTTCAGACATCATACCTGTTTCCATTTGTGAGTTTTTCTGGTGTATAGAGACTTTAAAGTTCAAGTGGGAGGGAAAAGGTTTGTTGAAGGCTCCTTCTTCTAGAGTTGCTCTGAAACCAAATTTAAACTTACCTTGAACAGTTGCAACTTAGAATTAGAAAGCTCAGTCTTTAGGCTCTGTTGTCTAGTATCTGTGTGTTTCTCCAATTTACTTAACCTCTGAGTCCAGTTTTTTCTTTTGTAAGATAGGAATAATAATTCCTGCAAGTGACCTAGTAGGAATGTATTAGAGGATTAAGTGAGAAATGGCAAAATCCCTTCTGACCCCCAATAAACATAAGCTACTCTTATTACTGATCTTTTTTGGATCTTTTCTGAACACTGTTGTGGCAATGCTGTTGGTATCCACGCCCCTCATCTTCCCTGGAGCCTTGTTATTGTAGTGCCCACAGGCCCATCTCTGATTACCAGCATTTTCCACTCTTTGCCCAAGGGCTTATTCTGACAGCCAGCTTCTGGTATATGCTCACAAAAACAGGCTGAAATGCCAGAGAATTCGAATGCCCGGATCGGTCTACAACCAATGCCTGAAGGGAGCTGATACATAAATACCTTGGCTGCCCTGTCCACCAGATGGGATTACACTGAGGCTTATAGTCTGCATTGGATCTCAGTTTCCCTAGAGCTATTAAGCTGCAGGTGCCCACAGTGACAACTAGCTCAATTATACACCACACCATTTTTGGCTTCCTGAATCGTGTACTGGCTTTATTCCATTCAATTTTCTGATTTACTTCTCCACTTTCTAACTGGTATTTCCTGGAATTACCTTTCCATTAAGTTGCTAACAGGACTTGATGTTAGGCCAGTTGAAACAGAGGCAGGAGTAGGGAAGACACGCACCAAAGCATGGCCCCTGAGTTTCCCATGTGAACAACTGGATGGGATGGTCATACCATGAAGTGTAATTGATAAGATGCATAGAGCAGTTTCTGTGGCAAGATCAATATTATATTCTGTTGGACATATTAATTTTGAGATGCCCCTGAAACATGCAACAGGAGGTTTCCAGCATGTCTAGAAGTGCATGCATGTCTAGAAGTGCATGCATGTCTAGATAATGGTTGGTATGAACATGCAGGTGGACCTGGGAGAAGCCAGAGTGAAAACCAGGTATAATCCAAATGAGTCAGTGCAGCAAAAGTTATGCATAATCTACTCCAAAAGAGAAAAAAATCTAAAGATAGTAAAGACATCACTGACCATCGAGCAGTAGCAGTAATAGTTCTTGTTTTTCCTCTTGCCTCTTTGTCCTCCTCTTCCTGTTTCCCCCGTTTCCTTCCTTCTCTTTCTCCTCTTCTTGTTTCTCCTTCTTTTTCTCTCTTCCTTCAAAACGTATTTTACATTAATCTTTAGGTTGTTTCTTTTATTTTGAGCACAACCTCAACCTGTAAGAGCTTCCATGAAAGGAATGATTCTAATCTTTTAAATTGTGCTGATTCTTTGAAGGGTTGTCATGTCAGGTAAGAGTTACATTGGTATCCGTTTTATCTTTGTTTCTTTTTTTGATTTGATAGAGAAGTGAGGAAAAGAACAAGATATTATGTAGATTATTTTTCTTCTGGTCTTTGGAGCAAGCCAAGACCAGAAGTACAGAAATCAGTAACAACAATATTTGGAGTGAGCAATGTGTGAGCTGACTACGTACAGCCCTTTTTTAAAGGGAAAGAGTCAACAAAATAGAGAGTCAGCAAGTTGGAAGGGGAAGAAAAAACAAACTAAAACAAAACAAAAATGCTAAGCAGAAGAGCCAAGTATAATAGAAGATGAGTGACAGCTAATTAACACTTTCCATTGATTTTATAGAAGACAGAATTTCTATATAAAAAATGTGGAAATTTGCAATTAAGTAGAACAGATTGGAAGGAGAAGAGAGAGAAAGAGAGTGAGAGAGAGACAGAGACAGAGATAGAGCAAGACAGAGAGAAACAGAGTAATAGGGTAGGAACATTGAGAAATCAATACCATCCTGAAATTTGCCTGTCAGTAAAATTGAAGTGGGCCTCTCCACAGTTTGTTTGAACTTTCTCACAACATGGTGGCTGGGTTTCAAGAACAAGCATACCAAGAGAACCAGATAAAAGCTGCATTGCCTTTTGTGACCTTGGCTCTGAAAACACACAATGTCAATTTTCCCATAGTTACAAGTACACCCAGATTTAAGGCAAAGGAACAAAGACTTTACTTCACAATGAAAGGAGTTTAAAGACATCATTGAAAGAAGATCATGGGAGATAGGAAATATTATTATGGCCATTTTGGAAAACATAGTGTACCACACTATCCAAAACTAGGGTGCTCTTTTCATTTATTTAAGTCTTCTGTTGTCTCTCTCCATAGATTTTTAGATTTTGTTTATAGAGTTTAGGTACACTTTATTTTCTTTTTAAAATTTTTAGGAAACTTTTAAGTTCAGGGGTACATGTGCAGGATGTGCAGGTTTGTTACATGGGTAAATGTATTATGGAGGTTTGTTGTACAGATTAGTTAATCACTCAGATATTAGGCCTAGTATGAATTAGTTATTTTTCTTGATTCTTTCCCTCCCCGCACCCTCTGCCCTGTGGTAGGCCCCAATGTGCATTGTTCCCCTCTATGTGTCCATGTGTTATCATCATTTGGCTTCCACTTATGAGTGAGAACATGTAGCATAGAGCATGTGCTAAGGATAGTGGCCTTCAGCTCCATCCATGTCCCTTTAAAGGACATGATCTCATTCCTTTTTATGGCTGTATAGTATTCCATTATGTTTATGTACCACATTTTTGTTATCCAGTCTACCATTATCGGGCATTTAGGTTGATTTCATGTCTTTGCTATTGTGAATAGTGTTGCAAAAAAAGTATGTGTGCATGTGTCTTTATAATAGAACAATTTATATTCTTCTCGGTATATACCCCGTAATGAGATTTCTGGGTTGAATGATATTTCTGTCTCTAGGTCTTTGAGGAATTGCCACATGGTCTTCCACAATGATTTAACTAATTTACACTCCCACCAACAGTGTAAAAGTGTTCCTTTTTCTCCACAACCTTGCCAGCATCTGTTGTTTTTTGATTTTTTAATATATAATTATAGCCATTCTGATGGGTGTAAAATGATATCTCATAGTGTTTTTGATTTGTATTTCTCTAATAATCAGTGATGTTGAACTTTTTTTTCATGTGATTGTTGGCTGCACAGATGTTTTCTTTTCAGAAGTGCCTGTTCATGTCCTTTGCCCACTTTTAAATGGGTTTATTTGTTTTTGTGTGTGTGTAAATTTGTTTAAGTTCCTTATAGATGTTGGATATTAGACCTTTGTCAGATACAAAGTTTGCAAAAATTTTCTCCTATACTGTAGTTGTCTGTTTACTCTGTTTAGATAGTTTCTTTAGCTATGCAGAAGTTCTTTAGTTTACATAGATCCCATTTGTCAATTTTTGCTTTTGTTGCATTTGCTTTTAGTGTCTGCATCATGAAATCTTTGCCCGTACCTATGTCCAGAATGGTATTGTCTAGATTTTCTTCTAAGGTTTTCATAGTTTTGCGTTTTACATTTAAGTCTTTAATCCATCTTGAGTTGATTTTTATATATGGTGTAAGGAAGGGGTCCAGTTTCAATTTTCTGCATCTGGCTAGCCAGTTCTCCCAGTATCATTTATTAAATAGAAAATCTTTTCCTCATTGCTTGTATTTGTCAGGTTTGTCAACAATCAGATAGTTATAGGTGTACAGTTTTATTTCTGGGTTCTCCATTCTGTTCCATTGGTCTATGTGTCTGTTCTTATACCAGTACCATGCTGTTTTGGAAACCATAGCCCTGTAGTATAGTTTGAAGTCAGGCAGCGTGATTCTTACAGGGAATATTTAAATGATTATTGAGAGTTATGATGTCTTATTTGGTGCTATTGTAAAGAGAACATTTTCTTTAATTGCATTTCCTAACTGATTATTGCTTGTACAGAAAAGCTGAAGTATTCATGTGCTAATTTTGTAGCCATTCACAATAGTAAATGTCCTGGGGAAGTATCAATTTGAAAATTGCTCAGTTACCAGGTCTTAATGTGTTTGTGGTAAATTTTTACTGTCTTGTGACAAAGTTTCAACAGTTCAGCCAAGCCCAAAAGATGACAGAAATAGAGAACATTTCTTTTATTGTATCATTCACCAAAAGTGTCTCTGATTCAAGCTTTGCAAATCTACTTTATCTTTATATAAACCAAAGATACATATGCTTTGTTATAGATATATGCTATGCTTTGTAAAGACATATACTTTAAAAAGATGTGCTGTGAACATGATGGAAGAAATAATTTTGCTTACGAATTTTTTAGGGAATGTGCCTTTCAAAGCCTGCATTTTATAAAATATATGGAAGAGTTTGAAGTTGGCAATTTATTTTAATGAAGCCATAAAGCTAGATTGTAAAACAATGCTGAAGTTTCATATTGAACAGATTCCATAGATCAAGACCTTTTTGAAATTAAAGGACAGTTTGAGACTCAACTTGTTGAGTTGTTCTGACTCAAAAACTATACTTCTTTACTGATAAAACTATAATTCTTACTGGACAAAGTAAACCTGAAAGCACAACACTACTCTCAATCTACAAAGAAGTAAGGGTGTTCAGGTTCCAAACGAACCAATAAAGCAAATATCAACTTTTATTCTTCACTGCTAAAAAACTCTAAGCTCAATGGAATCACACATATGGACGGATTGCAGAGTGTATTAGTCAGGGTTCTTCAGAGGGACTGAACTAATAGAATACACACACACACACACACACACACACACACACACACACACACACACACACATATATATATATGGGAGTTTATTAAGGAGAACTGACTCACACGATCACAAGGTGAAGTCCCATGATAGGTCATCTGCAAACTGAAGAGGTAGGAAGCCAGTAGTGACTTGGTCCAAAAGCCTTAAAAGTAGAAAGCCAACAATGCAGCCTTCTGTCTGTGGCTGAAGGCCTGAGAACCCCGGCAAACTGCTGGTGTAATTCCAAAAGTCCAAAGATCGAAGAACCTGGAGTCTGATATTCAAAATAAGGAAGTATTCAGCGTGGGAGAAAAATGAAAGCCAGAAGACTCAGCAAGCCAACTTATCTCACCTTCTTCTGCCTGCTTTGTTCTAGCCTGGCTGCAGCTGATTGGATGATGCCCACCTGCATTAATGGTGGGTCTTTCTCTTGCAGTCCAGCAACTCAAATGTTCATCTTTTCTGACAACACCCTCGCAGACACACCCAGAAACAATAGTTTACCAGCTATCTAGGCATCCTTCAATCCAGTCAAATTGACACTTAGTATTAACCACTGCACAGAATTACTTACAGGAAATGAAATCACAAATTTAAAAGTAAAAATGTGTAAACAAATATAGCTATGGCTGCCTTTGGAGTGCAAGCTTCAGGATGTTTCTAAAATATGCCTTGGCTTTGTGGTTAGCACTTACAACTAATATATTATATATATATATATATATATATATATATATTGCTTATTTATTTTGTTTATTGCTATCTTCCATTTTAACATTAGCTCAATGATTTTCATCTGATTTTTAAGAATTCTATATTCTCAGTACCAGATAGTACCTAGCATTCAATATGTATTTACTGACTGAATAATTCCATAGACAAATGAGATTTAGTATCAAGACAAGGTGTTTGAACTGAGACTGAAGTATCCACAACATATTATCTGTTGTTCTTTGGCTGGGAGTATTGTGAGCTTTAAAGTTGTAATTCTACTAGATTCTGTGAAAGAAAATGTTCTTTCACAAAATGAACTGAAGGTGAGAGTCACCATTAGTTGTGAAAATTTCGAGTTAGAATCGATGTATCTCAATTGAAAAAAAAAAAAAAACCTGGAAAGAAATAGACCAGCATTGACAGTAAAATGCATTGCATGATTTTTTAAATGCTTCTTTTTACTTTTCTGTATTTTACAAATTTTCAACAACAAAGATGAATTACTTTTGGAGGGAGAAAAAAACTAAAAAGAAGTGAAAAACTATTGTGCCATTAAATT
This sequence comes from Sapajus apella, assembly GCF_009761245.1. Classification (NCBI taxonomy): domain Eukaryota; kingdom Metazoa; phylum Chordata; class Mammalia; order Primates; family Cebidae; genus Sapajus; species Sapajus apella. The sequence goes on from NW_022436944.1 coordinate 47,689,026, forward strand.
TGTTGTTGCTGTTGTTGTTTTGTGTTTTTTTGAGACAGGGCCTTGCTCTGGCCCCCAAGCTGGAGTGCAGTGGTACAATCATGGCTCACAATATCCTTGAACTCCCAGCTCAAGTGATCCTCCCACCTCAGCCCCCAGAGTATCTAGGGCTATAGGCATGTGTCACCATGCCCAGCTAATTTTTTTTTATTTTTTTATTTTTTTATTTAGAGATGGGGTCTCACTGTGTTGCCTAGGCTGGTCTTGAGTGCCAGGCCTCAACTGACCCCCTCCCTTATCATACAAAAGCATGGGGATTGCAGGCATGGGCCACCACACCTGGCTCCATTAAGTTTGTTAAAAATCAGCATCTTACCAATAATTAATATCAGAGTATATGAATTAAAAGATGAATGGCTGCACACTTAGGCACCAATAAAATCAAACTATGTTTTCTTCTGATTTGGGTATAACTACTTAAAAAAATCTATATTTGAATGAATGACATATTCTTCTTTTGTTATTAACAGTGGTTCCATGGCATCCCATCCACATACGGATTTTTCTTTTCTTTTTTAAAAAAGTATAGAGATGGGATTTCATTATACTGCCCAGGCTGTCTTGAACTCCTGATCTGAAGAAATCCTCCCACCTCGCCTTCCAAAGTGCTGGAATTACAGGGATGAGCCACCACACCTGGCCCCAAGTTAGATTTTTGGGTATAAGTTTAATTATTGAAATAGCATTGACTATATGATCTTTAAGGTACCTTTGACTCCTATTCTCTGCCACCCCAAATTGGACTGTATTTACATCATATGATTGTGAAAACTAAATAACAAGCAAATATGTTTTCATACATGAAAAGACACCCTAAATTATAAAGCCCCATATATGTTAAATAATAATATTTATTAATTATCAACAAATTGGTTGGAAGAATACCTCCCAGGACCTGGTCTCGTTTTCTCAGTCTGCCGTGTAGGTGGCTATTTTCAACTAGGAGGGAGCTGGGTGGAACCTTTACTTATCAGTTATAAATGGGAATAAGGAAGCACTTCTTTCCTGTGCTGTGAGGCATCAGTCTATAGGACACAGTTTAAACAGAGGGGACTCCAGGCCCATAACATATATAGAAGCCTGTGCCAAGGGAGTAAGACCTGATGAAAAACTTTCTGGGAGTGTGAGGCTGCCCCAGTATGGGTCCAAAGGAGGCATTTCCCTACAAGGTTGCTAACTTGGAACAACCCCCAGCTAAGGGAACCCAAATCAAGTTTGTCTCTTCTGGAATGATACTAGTTTGCGTTCTGTACAGAGGCCTGCCACCCCAAATTATTGAGATCAAGGAGCTCTACAATAGGGCATTTGACAGCTTGTTTTATCATGTAGGCTCCATATTAATAATAAGAGGAAGCTGGGTGTGTCCTAGCATCCAAACAAATTATCATTTGTTATTAAATTAGCTAATATTAAAATGAAATTTTAATAAGAATTACTATTATTACTAGTGCTTATTACTATTAAAACTGATTTTATTGATTCTTTTCTTTTTTCTTATAAATGTTTTTCAAGTTCCCATGTAATGCTTACATAATAAAATGAAATATTAATGCAAGTTACTTATAAGACATTTAGAAAATGCAGGCAAGTAAAAGGAAGAACATTGAAATTATCTGGAATCCTACTACGTGGTGATAAGCACTGTAAACATTTTAGGATCTGATCTTCCAGGATCAGGGAGGAGTCTTTAAGTTCCTTAAAGAAAAATGGGCTTATGTGCCACATACTTTAGTCACCCTGTTCTCTTGCTTATAAAAAGTACTGTGAGCATTTTCTCGTACTAATAATATTCTTCAGATGTAACATATCAAAAGCTGCATATCTAAGGCTTTTCATGCACATTAACTAGTTAGAGAAGTTGAATGTGTCCACACTCTGATCAGTGGTACAATCCAGCGCCGGGTCCCTCACTCACTCTCACACTAGCCTTTCCAACATCAACAACTATAATAATTGGAAAATCTTGGTCAGTAATGGTATCTAATAATTGTTTTAATTGGTGTCTTGCTCATGACTAATAAGGTTGGTCATTTTTGTCCCCAAAAGGTTTATTGGGCAATTGCCTTTGCCAGGATTACTTCAAGATTCTATAGCAGTAAAGCAGTGACAGTGGCATCTCTATGGTGGAATGAGTTTTTATATGTAAATGTTTAATATTCAAGTTGCAGTATCACTAAGCTCCATCTATTTTAAACATGTATGCTCATTAAACGCCTCTTCTTATTCATTAACACGTATTTATTGATGGTCACATATGGTGAGCCTTGTTCTGGGTACTGGTAATATAACTAAACAAAATTGACAAAGTGCCTGGTGCATACATTCTAATGGGAGGAACAAACAACAACAACGAAGAAAGAAGAAAAAAGCAAGGTATGATATTGCTATAGTGGGACACAGAACAGAGTGTGGGGGTTACAGAGTGCTGGAGTGGAAGGGAGATGCTCTATATCACCGGGGGATCAAGGAAGACTTCTCTGATGAGATGATATGTGGGCAGAGACCTGGATGAAGAAAGAAATGAGTGGACCATGCAGATGTCTGGGGAAGAGCATTCCACATAGAAGGACCAGAAAGTGCAAAGTCCCTGAGGCGGTAATGTAGTTGTTTTGATGGGGGAGTGGCTAGAGCAAAATGAGAAGTAGAGGCATTAGTGCCAGATGAGATCAGAGAAGTTGAGGGGTGGTGGGGGGCTGTTCACACAGAACCTTGTAGGGCCTATCCATGGAGGACTTCAGATGTATTCTGAAGGAGCCGAGAGAGGAGACAAGGAGACCAGTATGAAGCCACTGCAATTGTCCAGAGAGCAGTCAACAGTGTACATGGATATATCCCGTTTCTCCCCTGTAAGCCTGCCCTTCTCTGTCAAGCTGAAGCCATTGCCCACCTCCGATGCTACCCAATCCCTCTCCTCCTGTGGCCAGACCACGGGTAGATACGAAAGAGGTAGAGTGGGTGTCTTCTATGAAGTCTGTTGGGTGCTAAGAGTCTGTGTGACAGATAACCAAAATACCTAAGAGTGACAAGGCAGCATTAGTGGGTGTCACCCTCAGAAAATCAATTTGAAAATCTTGGTCTAACACTTATGGGTTGAGAAGAACATGCTGGTAATGCTAGAGAAAATGCTGACTAAAGGCACCATAGACTTCAGTAAGGGGCCTAAAAAAGAAGTGGCAGACACAAATGCGTGGCGTGTACCGAATCACTCCATATTTAATCTCTGAGATGAAGTAACTGGAAATCTGTAAATGATAGCAAGAAGCAGCTTGAGACGCTGCTGTGTGTTCTACTTGGCAGTTACAAACTAGCTGGAAGTTTTTCTCAAATCTGAGATGTCGCTTTTGAATATAAAACTAAGCAAAGTGGGTTCAAAGTCCAAAGTCGAGGCCTCTATCCTATCCATAAACCAGATCAATGAGCTATTAAGAAGGGCAAAGAGAATACATGGCACCATTTATTTAGCACTTTATTGTTCTAAAGTATAAGAACATGATGAGGCCAATGGTGTTTTACTCACTCCTATGCCCCCAGTTTGGGAAACTGTGTGTGTAACACAGTAAGTACGCAATGAACAGTTCTTATATTAATGAATTTCAAATTCCTTTGGGTTATATGTATATTCTTGTAAGCCTAGTGAGGATGAGACTACATTTTATTTCTTCCCATCTTTTTTTCCTCTCCTTATGTCTCTTCCATGTTACTATAGCAGATGCCATCAACGACCTGCTTATATCTCCTTGGCCCGCTGAGAAATCAGGCTACAGACAGTTCCCATATATAACAATGCTTCTTTTGGCTTCTGCCTGCAGGTGTTTTCTTGCCACAGAAGAGTGCTCAACCCTCTGGAAGTTCTCCAAAGAGTTAAATCCCCAGGGGTGATCTTCTATTGGTGAAGGATAGGAATTGGTAAATAACTATTCCAGACTCCTTGCTTCTCGGTGGAATAATTCTGAGGTGCATTCTACAGTTTCTCAGAAGGAATCGAGCCCGTTATTTGCAATGGTTTCTCACCCATTAATGCATCTTTATGGCTTTCCTACCTTCCCTATCTGAATTCCCTACTTTATCACTCTATTTCCTGGGACCACTTTTTAAATAAACTACATACACCCAGATCGTTATATCAGGGGCTGCTTTGGGGGAACCCAAACTAAGACAATTATCTGCAGTGCTTAGAAAAGCTGTCCACAGTGCTCATGGAGTAAATACTCAGCTCTTCGCCACGTTGCTGCTGCTGGGGGTGTCCATATGCATTATTAATTTTGGGGGAGGAAGTTGGAGGAATCAAAGCAAAGAACAAGGGGCAGCCATGATAACAACAAACACAATGGTGGTACTATATGAGGAAAAACAGAGGCAAAGATCAACGACAAAGCTAGGAAAAGTGGTGTCTATACTGGTGTTAACCTATGTGGCACCAACAGCATAAGAAGTAAGACTTCACCCTGGGCACCAATGAGTAGAGCTTCCTGTATTTTCAACAGAATTGATGAAGGTCTCATAGCTAGCCAGAGTATAATGATATTTACAATCAAATGGGAAGGTCTCTATTAAGACAATCTTGGTGAGAAGGGTCAAAAATTGGACTTCCTTTGAAGTGAGAGAAAGATTATACAGGTCTTGTTAAAGTGGATCAAGGTGATCCAGTCTCAGGTAAGTGTAGATGGAGAAGAGAAAAGCAAAGGGAGCTGAAATGCTGAGGATCAGAAAATCAGAAAAAGGTGAACTGCAGAGCTCTGAACCCAGAAAGAAGCATTTAAATCTTTGCCTTTTTGATATCGTGTGTTAAATGCTGTGTGAGTGACACTTGTGCTAACTGTATCTGAAAGAAGTCAGAGCTCATAGGGGAATTTTGCCATTAACTCTAAGCAGTGGCAGACCATTGGGATTATACCATAATGTCAACAAAGGTAAATGGTGCTAGTGATTTTTTTTCAGGACTGGGGCTTGTGCCTGGCAGTGTTTGATTCTGTAGAATGCTCAAAACTGGAAGCCCCTTTGAGGCACAAACGGTGTCCTATTCACTTTAAGATTTGCAGTGTCTCTCATCGTGCCTGGCATGCAGTAGTTGGTCAGTAAACATATGTAGAAGAAGGGAAAGGAGAAACAAAACCAGTGTTATCAAGGTAGAAATGGAGAGAAAAGAAGAAATTAGAAAGTCTTCAATAAATGCCACTGCTGGGTGGGGTGCGCAGGTACTAGTGGTACCAGGTTGGCTCCTTTCTCCTCCACTCTGCTGGTTGAGGCAAAAAATAGACCAGAGGTTCCCACTGATGTGGTTTCTTGTTAAACCACCACTATGATATACAGCTCATTCTGACCCAGTGCAGTTATGACTTCTCACCTGCTTTTTATGAAAGATGTGATTCCACAATTGTAGAGAGGATATAAAGTAGGACAGGAAAGGAAATGCCTGGTGCTCTCGTCCATATGGAAAGGAGGCGTATGGCCAAATTAATCATAAAGCACTTAGGAGTGGAGTCCAGGCTTGGTGATGGGGGCATCTGGAAAACAGAACTATGTGAGAGTTTGGATTCATTCTGAGTCCTACAAAGAGACATTCTCCTACTCTTGAATTCCAAGTGTGTCTTAGGGGTAATTACAGCTCATAAAGCGAGTCCCTTGTTTTATCAGTGAGTTACAATTAGTGAAAGTGCAGATACATGACATGTTAATAAAGTTACCATCAAATTTTTTTCTTTAACTCAATGCCTGAAGCCCACATAAATTACACTTTATTCCTGGCATGACCAATCACCTTATGATATTCGACCAAAAGCATATATATTTTTCCCCATTTTGTTAGTTTTATTTATTTACTTTTTATATCAATAGTTTTTGGGGGTTTTTGGTTACATGGGTAGGTTCTTTAGAGGTTATTTCTGAGATTTTAGTCCCCTGAGCAGTATACACTATACCTAATATATCATCCAAAAGCATAATATATCTCTTGACTGGTGTCCCATCCGAACCAGTGAGCAGAAGGACAAGAGTGGTTCCCGGACTTTCTTGATGTCTACAAAAGTACAAGAGCAAAAACAAAAACCCAGTGATGTCAAGCTCATGTTCTCCCAATATCAAGGATGTGGGCTGGGGTCATCATCACTTCTTCTCTGGGCTTCAGTGTCTTCCTCTTGCAATGAGGTGCTTAGATTACACACTGTTTGGGGTCCCATCTCAATCTGTTATTCTATGATTCCGAATGTATATCACAGGAGAAAAGTTAGGTGTCAGGCACTGTGGAAGATAACACTGTTAAGGCTTTTGCTCCAGCTACCTTGCAGAGGATAGGCTTCAAAAAGTTTTGCCTTGCGTCTTTCTGGATCATTCCACTTTTAATACCTGTGGTAAATAAGTAATTCAATTATTTGTCAATTAACTTTGCTTATGCCCCTTCAGTTGTGCAGTCATTTTAATTTCTTTTTAAATTTTTTGTACGTAGGATCAAGAAAAAAAGGCTTACCTTTAAAAAGGCTTACTTACTCTAAGATTATACAAATATTCTCTGATAAAATTTTTCTATAGTTTTTGAATTTATTTTTAAACATCTAAATCTTTAAGGTATCTGAAATTTATTTTTGCAAATGGTGTGAGTCAGGAAATGTTAACAAATTTTCTTTCCAAATTGGTCCACTATTTCTTGGCTTTTTGATAATTTATCCTTTCCTACACTCATTTGAAATACTATTTTTATCATACACAAATTCTCATAAAAACATGACTCTCTTAATTTCCATTTTCTTAAGATTAAATTTGTAGTAGATAATGTCAGTACTCCTCCTAGATCTCTCAGATTCTTTTTAATGTTTGTTTTGGATGGAGAGAAGTGTTTGTGAGTTTTAGCATCTTCAGGTCTTTTGGTGGGGGTGGGGGTGCTCCTTTAGTTTTCTTTTTTTTTTCTGAGACAGAGTCTCGCTCCGTCCCTTCCCCAGGCGCCAGGCTGGAGTGCAATGGTGCGATTTTGGCTCACTGCAACCTCCGCCTCCCGGGTTCAAGCAATTCTCCTGCCTCAGCCTCCCGAGTAGCTGGGCTTACAGGCACACGCCACCACGCCCAGCTAATTTTTGTATTTTTAGTAGAGACAAGGTTTCACCATGTTGGCCAGGAGTTCTTTTAGCTTCTTTGTCTTCACCAAGGGAGGTCCAGAGGTTTCCCTCTCTCTCCCTCCTTAACCAATGACTGATGGGTGCGAGTACCGTATGTGGAAATCCACTTCTCGTGTCTTGGGTAGGTGCAACTCTTAGGCTTACCTTATACACCACAGCCCTCCAGCCTGATCAGCCTGAAGCCACCTTCCTCAGGACTTCTTCATACTCCTGCCTAGATTCTGCCCCTTTCCTGTCCTGCTTTCCCCATTCCCTGCCAGGTTTTCCCCTGGAAATCCTTCACCAATAAATCACTTGCGCACAAATCGTCATCTCAGGTTCTGCTTTTGGGACCCTTGATTTAAGGCAGAATCTGTTTCATCATCCAGGCAGATCACTCCACCAACTGAAAAAAAATCTTTCCCCATCAGTTACCTATAGAATTGAGAAGGCTATCTGTATGACATTCTTCGCTCCTTCCAGCCAGATGGGAGTTTATGCATTTACTTAGATTAAAGCTCAGCTCAGTTCCTGCACGTATCCTGTCAATACAGTGAAAGATGCTTTAGTGTTGTAAGCACAATCCCTAAAGAACACAAAGCTTTTAATTTCTCAGAAATAATCCAGCAAGTCCTTAAAATAATATTCCTGGATCATCAGTTGGTAAATCATCATTTATGATAAATAAGGTGGTATTTGATCACCTTCAAATTTTCAACCAAATAAGAAGTATCATGTGTAATTGGTAAGAGATTAAACAGAAGAGTTTAAAATGAAGAGAGTCCTGTGTATTCTTTCTAAAATATTTAATTTATTTATTACTTTATGAAATATTTATTGTCTGCTATATACCAGGTACCCTTTAATCCTCTCTCTGTCTTTCTCTCCCTGTCTCCCTCTCTCTCTTCTTCCCTCTCCAAATTTAAACACTTCCAATACAGTTAGGCATTAAAATTGTCTTTAGTGTTTGCCTATCAAAAAAGAAATGCTGCAATAAACATCTTCACAGTACACTATTGCATACTTCACTCACGTGTATTTGTGGAATAAATTCCTAGCAGTGGCTAGGAATTGCCAAATTTATTGCCAAACTTGCTGCAGTTTTTTTTTTTTAATGCTATCACATTTAGTAATTAATAATGGCTATCTTTTTTTTGGCAGCATCTCCAACATTGATTTTATAAAAACTAGCATTTTTTTGATTTTATAAAACTAGCATTTTTTGACACTTTCAGTGTATGCAGGTATCATGGAGTTAGTTAACTCTCCAATGAAATTCATGCTTTCCTTTTCTTCTTAATTATTTCTTAGATGTGGCTGACCAGGGAGGCCTATTTTCTGCCCCGTTCCCTCACCCTTTTTGTGTCTAGATGCAGCCAGATGACTAGCTCTTGCCAATGGATTATGAATGGAAGTGATGAATGACGCTTACCAGCTAAAACTTTCAAGAAATAGTGTGCCTTTTTCTCAAGTTCTTTCTCCTTCTGGCAGGATGCAGAAGAAGATCAACCTAGGATTGGCAGAGTCACAGGATGGAAGGAACCTGAAGGAAGGCCATTCACCAACCCAGAATACCCACCTTCTACTGTTACATGAATAAGAAACAAATATTATATTAAGCCACTGAAATTTGAAAGCTTATTTGCTTTAGGTGCCAACATTAGCCTTTTGAATACAGATTACTTTGTAAATTAATATAATCTACTTAAAATTAGTTTCCTGATTTATTGTTTTGAACATTTATTTTTCACTCCACTATGAATGAGTAAATTCATGCACTTATATCCTCTTACCTCTCCAACCTTACCATCTCTCTATTTTTATCAGTTATCTTGTCATTTTCAGATCTACTATTGATTTATACCTTATAGTAGGCTTATATTCTTACCTTATACTTTAATAATATATACATTGATTTCTTGATTTTATTAGAGTATCATTTAACGCTGTGATATAAAATACTTGTTTTATACTTCTTGTACCTATATTTTTTTTTTGCTTTCTTATTTTAGCTAATTATATTTTTGTTTTTCATTGCTAAAGCTTACAACTTTTTTATTCTGTTCTATAATATTTATTCCCATAATGAGGTTTATCCTTCTTTTACTGTATTCAAAATTATGACCAAGTCTTCATAGTTTTTATTTTCATAATTTTGTTAATTTAATTCAACTCTTTGTTATCTGAATTTTGTCATCAAATTGTTTTCGCACATTGGAGAAATTCTGTCTATTGCTGCTAATTTTGAATGACAACATTGTAATGAATAATTCTGAAGGCAGTTTTATTTTTCTCTCTTATTATTCCATTACTTTTTTTTATGCATGCATTTATGAACTGTTAAAAACATAAGCGACTTCAAGAGCAGGCATGGTGGCTTACACCTGTAATCTCAGCACTTTGGGAGGTCGAGGTGGGCAGACTGCTTAAGCCCAGGAATTCAGGACCAGTCTGGACAACATGGTAAAATCACATCTCTACAAAAAATACAAAAATTAGCCAGGTGTGGTGGCATGCACTTGTAGTCCCAGCTACTAGTGAGGCTGAGTTGGGAGGATTGCTTGAGTTCAGGAAGTTGAGGCTATAGTGAGCCATGAGCATGCCACTGCACTCCAGCCTGGGTGACAGAACAAGACCCTGTTCCCCCCCCCAAAAAAGTGACTTCAGCAGTCTATGTCTCTCCCTCCCTCATTTCCTTTTTTTAAATATTAAATGTTCTAAAATTTCTTGTCCCTTAATTTAGGTCTTCCATCATTTTGGGAATAATTTCTTACATAAATATTTTTTCAATTTCATTATTTGTAGTCTCTTTTTCATTAAGCAAATTATATGTACAGTTGACCCTTCATATCCATGGGGTCTGCACTTAGGAATTCAACCAACTGCAGATCAAAATATTTAAAAAAAAAACAATAAAAAATTAATAATACAAACAACTAATACAATATGCCAAGTATTAATATTTATATGGCATTTATGTTGCATTTGATATTCTAAGGAATCTATAGATGATATAAAGTATACAGAAAGATATGTGTGGGTTATATGCACATACTATGCCATTTTACAGAAAGGACTTGAGCATCTGTGGATTTTGGTATCCATGGAGCAAGTTGGTTCCTGAAACCAACACACTGCAGATACTGAGTAAAAGAAACAAAAGTCAAATGGTTCTACTTTGCTATTATATCTTAGAAGTTTTGATTTCGTTTTCTTTTTCTTTTTTTTTTTTTTTTGAGATGGAGTTTCACTCTTGTGGCCCAGGCTGGAGTGCAATAGTGCAATCTTGGCTCACTGCAACCTCCACCTCCCAGATTCAAGCTACTCTCCTGCCTCAGCTTCCTTAATAGCTGGAATTACAGGCATGTGCCACCATGCCTGGCTAATTTTTCATTTTTAGTAGAGACGGGGCTTCTCCATGTTTGTCAGATTGATCTCAAACTCCCGACCTCAGGTGATCCACACGCCTCGGCCTTCCAAAATGCTGGGATTACAGGCATGAGCCACGGTGCCCAGCCAACTTCTTTCTTAATTAAAAAAATAGTAAGAAAGAAAGCATTCTTGGTAACGATTTTCCTCTGGAATGTTTTGTTCTTATCTAAAAATGTCACCTTTAACAGCATAGTGCACACAAGTCATCAATCTTAATTATGGCTCCATTTCAGAAAACCAACAACACAGCTGGGCGCAATGGATTATGCCTGTAATCCCAGCACTTTGGGAGGCCAAGGCAGACAGATTGTTTGGGTCCAGGAGTCTGCAACCAGCCTGGGCAACATGGCAAAATTCTGTCTTTACAAAAAATACAAAAAGTTAGCCAGGCATGGTGGTGTGCACCTGTAGTTCCAGATAGGAGGCTGAAGTGGGAGCATCACCTGAGCCCAGGGGTCAAGGCTGTAGAGAGCTATGATCATGCCACTGCACTCCAGCCTGGGTGACAGAGCGAGATCCTGTCTCAGGAAAAAAACAAAAAGAAAACCAACAAAGCAAAGCAAAACTGAGGTTGCAGTCCATAATTTCTGACAAACGAGCCAAGGGCAGCTTGGAATGCTGTAAATTATGCTGTAAAACTCATTGGAGGGTACTGAAGAAATCCAATGGGTTTTGGATCCAATTCTGCACTATGAGAGTTCATTATTCCCTCTGGTGAATAAGTGCATGCATTGATAAACTTCGCAGAATTTGGAACAAAGCCAATTTAAAATGCCATATAAGAATTTGTTCTCTTGATAAGCCTTAAAATGGGTTCAGTTCTGTTTTACATTAGTTATCAAAGACAATAGCAAAATTGTATTTATGATGGCAATGGTTTTCAGTATCTTGTGTAAGAAGGGGCCTGTTAGCCGGGCACTGTGGCTCACGCCTGTAATCCCAGCACTTTGGGAGGCTGAGGCAGGCAGATCATGAGATCGGGAGTTTGAGACCATCCTGGCCAACATAGTGAAACCCCGTCTCTACTAAAAAATACAAAAAAATAGCCGAGTGTGGTGGCAGGCGCCTGCAACCCCAGCTGCTCGGGAAGCTAAGCAGGATAATTGCTTGAACCTGGAAGGTGGAGGTTGCAGTGAGCCGAGATCCTGCCACTGCACTCCAGTCCAGGCAACATTGTAAGACTCCATCTCAACAAACAAACAACAAAAACAAAAAGAATGGGCCTGTTAAGATTGCCACCAAGGGATAATGATCTCAAAATTCTCATTATGTACTTCAAACTCTCCAACACAGTTGTTACTATTGCTGTAGTAAAGAAAAACAAGAATCCAAACATTTCCTCTTTCTCCTTCTGATCAATATCTTCATCCTTTCCTTCCTTGTCACTCTCCACATCACAGGGGTCATCCATCTTTCCTTATATGTGACTGGTTTGCTCTTGCATATCATGTTTTCCGACAAGATTGACTTGGAGGTTATTTTTGAGGGGATTTTTAATATTTGCAAGTGATATTTCCACAGATTAATAGCAATCTGACTTTTAAAAAGTTTTAAAGAAATCTTAGCTAGATCTCCCCATTTCACCTCCTCTTAACTTTTTCCCCTTTTCAAAAGCCTATGTAAAAAACTGAAGAGTGAGAAACTCCCACTAGCAACCCACATATTTTCCCTCCAAATGGGCTGCTCATCTTTTGAGGCAGTTTTTCATATGGTTTTGGCTTTCACGCTTTTGGTCGTCTGTCATATTTTGTTTACTCGAACAGGTGGAGATTTAGTTCTATCTCTACAAAACATGTAAAATGGAGAGGAAAATAAAAGACTTTGCTTTAAAGAAATGAAAGAGAAGGAATGAAGCCTTAGACATACAAATAAGGAACATGAACTGTGGATTTAGTTTTCCTCAGGCTGTCCTTACCTCTTTGGTGAGTCCAGATTTTTGTTTAGTGGCCCTGGGAAGGATTTATGTGATTTGATTTTCTGGGGAAGATCATCCAGAGTCCAGTGTCATGTCTTTACTTTATCTGTGTCTCAGTGTGAACCTAGTAATTTTGTTTTTGTTTTGTTTTTTTTTTTTTTTGAGACAGAGTCTCACTCTGTCGCCAGGCACCAGGCTGGAGTGCAGTGGCGGGATCTTGGCTCACCACAACCTCCGCCTCCCAGGTTCAAGCAATTCTCCTGCCTCAGCCTCCTGAGTAGCTGGGACTACTGGTGCGTGCCATCATTCCCAGCTAATTTTTGTATTTTTAGTAGAGACGTGGTTTTACCATGTTGGCCAGGATGGTCTTGATCTCTTGACCTTGTGATCTGCCCATCTCGGCTTCCCAAAGTGCTGGGATTACAGGCATGAGCCACCATGCCCGGCCAAACCTAGTAATTTTTAAAAATCCATGTCAAGCCTCGTAAGACTGAGCTGGGAAGATCACTTGAGCAAGGGAGGTGGAGGCTGCAGTAAGCCAAGACTGTGCCACTGTATTCCAGCCTGGGCAACGGAGGAACACCTTGCCTCAAAATAAATAAATAATAATAATAATAAAAATCCATGTCATTAAAGCTCTGTAGGACAGAGTTTTCTCCAACTTGTTCTCTTTGTATAACATCTAAGATGGGAGACTCCATCCTATCACTCCCACTCCTCCAATTCACTGCAGAGTATTCTGCAACTTTGGGTTTCTAAGGGATAGTGTGCAAACAGCAGCAGAACATTGAAACTCAGCAGAGTACTGCCCAGAACTGTGGCTGTGGGGGCTATGGTACTCAACAGAAGAGGCAGTGGCTCCTAGGAGGTGTGAGGGTGCGAAACAGGAGAGTAGTTGGGAAAAAAGCAGACTGCAGATGAGCCCACGTAGAAACCCTCTTCAAAGTACCAGAGGGAAGGGATTTTTACAGGCATCTGCAATATCCATGAGCAGGAGCTAGTAGATAAGGGAATGGAGAGTCAGCAAATATGTGTTACCATATCTTCTGAGAATAATATGTTATCAGATTTATTTAATATTTCCTTCTCTATTGTCAGTGAAAACATAATGGTATAAGGAGAGAGTTCATGGAAGAGTGCTTAGGGATTTTGGTACTTTGGTTAGCTTTTTAGTAGAATTTCCTAAACTCACAAGTAATTCATGTTCTCAACATAGAGGTAATAATGAAAGAGTCTTACACTCCTGTGAGGCTCGCTCCTTTTCAGAAGGTTCCCTGTGGATGCCCTTCATGCACAGTATTTCAATGAGGTTGGCAGACCATGCATTTACTTCCACTTTGACAGGAGCAACCTGAACCTCCGAGATGCGGAAGTATTTTCAAGAGTGAGGCAGCTAAGAAATGGAGGGACTAATAAATCTAGGTATTAGTCCTAGGTATTCTAACTCCAAGATCATTACTCTTTCTACCAAATCATGCTCATTATGGTAATTTTTTTAAATAACAAAAATGGCTTGCATTAATCTTGTATAAATTTATATGAAATGTAACACTTGGTTAAGCTGATTTCTATAGTTTCTATAATGTAAATAGTATGATGATACTTTGTGGTAATGCATTATGCAATTTTCAAAGCACAGCAAATTTTAAATAGAAGAAGTTAACGAGAAGTTATTGTTACCTGTATTTGACATAGAAGGAAACAGGAAAAAGGAAGTTAAATAACTTGTCTCAAATCTTCTGATTCCCTTTCATCATCTAAGAGTAGATTGCTTCTTAAAATTCTTCACATCATCACATAAGTAACTTTTATAGCTGTGGTATAGCCGCATTTATATATTTACTGTCATGTTATTAAATTTTACTCATGATTTTTCTTTCTTCACATGCTTCATGTATTGTCCTGGACTCTCTTTGCAGGGAATTTATGGTGAACTCTGAAGCAAAGTTGCTTCCATCTGTAAATATACAGTTCACTGATTTTCTTGGAAGCAAAATAAGATCATCTCAACAACTGTATGCAAACATCCCTCTTTACCTCCCTCCCAAAACCCAGCCTTCTTTAAAAAAAAAAAAAATGCAGGTTGTCAGAAATGGCACCTTTTATATTGGCTATGTATTAGAAAAACAAAAACAAAAATTGATTTGAAATAATTGAGGTGTGTGGATTTCAGAGGTGTTGCCTGCTGTGCTAACTGCCTGGCTGAGACTGATTCTTGGTATCCATTGGCCTCCTTGAGATAGCTACTGGGCTTGCACTTTCACCAAAGGAGACAAAAAGTTTACAGATACTTAAGAAGCAAAAAAAAATAGTTTTATTTTTTTTTTCCTTCCTATAGCAGTCAAGAAGACTATGTATATTCAAATCAATTGGGAGAAACCACCTCCAGTATTGTGTCTGAAGCACATCCTCTCAGAATTGCATGTTCCTTTCCCTTCGGCAACAAAAATCAGAACACTCTCCTTGGATCCCAAGCACTGAAAGAGGTTTTTCTAAAAAGAAGTAATTAAGTATCAAACTCTCTATTGAAGAGAATAATTATGTAGAGTAATTAAAGGGGATATTTAAGAAATGTTTCCCACTTTTTGATGTCTACTGCTCCATGGAGAAAGTTAATGTCATTCAAAGATTAGCTAAAAATTTGGGAGGAAATGGGAGGAGTTAAAACCATTGTGATGTCGATGACTGGGACAAAGACTCAGAGAGCCTTTCAGTGTGTGGAGGCTTCATCCACCAAACTGTAAAATAGGAATATGGAGAGGACAGTAGTAGGTACCTGGGGATAATAATTCAGAGCTAAAGCTCTTTGAACATTCATCGAACTGGTGTCCTCCTTCCAGTTTCAAAAAGAGCCTTAGCATATGTAGCACCTGCCCAATCAGGGAATGGTTATTTAGTATTGAGAATATATGGAGGGGCATTTTAAAGCTAGATGGTATTTATTTCTACGTGCAATCTCTACTTTTTATTTGTACTTGGATGTGATTAGACTAGGGAAGAGGAGGAAGAATGACTACTTAACTGAAGTGATCATTTGATAAGACTTTCCCACAGAACAACTGTAGATGTGATTTTTATGTCAGTCATCACCATTTTGGTTGACCAGAACATCAGAGACAAACCATATTATTCCACACCAGCCCATCCCAAATCTCATGTTTTTCACATTTCAAAACCAATCATACCTTCCCAGCATTCCCCCAAAGTCTTAACTCATTTCAGCATTAATGCAAAGGTACATAGTCCAAAGTTTCATCTGAGATAAGGCAAGTTTCTTCTGCCTGGGAGCCTGTAAAATCAAAAACGAGTTAGTTACTTCCAAGATACAATGGGAGTACAGTCATTGGATAAATGCTCCCATTCCAAATGGGAGAAATTGGCTCAAACAAAGGGGCTACAGGTTCCAAGCAAGTCTAAAATCTAGTAGGGCAGGCATTAAATCTTAAAGCTCTGAACTGACCTCCTTTGACTCCCTGTCTCACATCCAGGGCACACTGATGCAAGGGGTAGGCTCTTATGGCCCTGGGAAGCTCCTTCACAGACATTGAGTGTCTGTGGCTTTTCCAGGCACACAGTGCAAGCTCTCAGTGGATCTACTATTCTGAGGTGGGGAGGACAGTGGCCCTCTTCTCACAGCTCCATTGGTCAATGCCCCAGTGGATACTCTGGGTGTGGGCTCCAACCTCACACTTCCCTTCCACAGTGCCCTAGCAGAGGTTCTTCATGAGGGCTCCACCCTTGAAGATTTCTGCCTGAACATTCAGGCATTTCTATACATACTCTGAAATCTAGGTGGAGGTTCCCAAACCTCAATTCTTGACTTCCAAGCATCTTCAGGCCCAACACCACATGGAAGCTGCCAAGGCTTGGGGCTTGCATCCTCTGAAGTAATGGCCCAAGCTCCACCTTGGCTCCTTTCAGCTAGAGCTGGAGTGTCTGGGCTGCAGAGCACCAAGTCCCTGGGTCTGGCTTACAAAAACATTTTTTACTCCTAGCCCTCTGGGCCTCTGATGAGGGGAATGCTGACAAGATCTCGCCCTGGAGACATTTTTCTCACTGCCTTGGTGATTAACATTGGCTCCTTGTTACTTATACAAATTTCTGCAGCTGGCTTGCATTTCTCCCTAGAAAATAGATTTTTTCTTTTCTATCACATTGTCAGGCTGCAAAGTTTTCAAACTTTTATGCTCTGCTTCTCTTTTAAACACAAAGTCCAATTTCAAATCACCTCTCTCAAATTCAAAGTTCCATTAGGGCAGGAGCAAAATGCCACCAGTTTCTTTGCTAAAGCATAGCAAAAGTTACCTTTGCTCCATTTCCCAAGAATTTCCTCATCTCCTTTAGTCCACCTCAGCCTGGACTTCATTGTACATATCATTATCAGCATTTTGGTCAAAACCATTCAACAAGTCTCTAGGAAGTTCCAAACTTTCCCACATCTTCCTATATTCTTTTGAGCTCTCCAAATTGTTCCAACCTCTGCCTGTTACCCAGTTCCAAAGTCACTTTCACATTTTCTGTATCTTTATAGCAATACCCCACTCCCAGTGCCAATTAACTTCATTAGTCAATTTTTACACTGCTATAAAGAAATTAATCTGAGACTAGGTAATTTATAAAGGAAAAAGGTTTAATTTACTCACAGTTCCACATGACTGGGAAGACCTCAGGAAACTTACAATCATGGCAGAAAGCAAAATAGGTGACTTCTTCACAAGGAAGAAGGAAAGAAAACATGTGAAGGAGAAACTGTCAAACACTTATAAAACTATTAGATCTCAGGAGGACTATCATGAGAACAGCATGGAGGAAACTACTCCCATGATCCAACTACTTCCTTCCCTTGATTACATGTCCCTCCCCAGACATTTGGGTATTAAAATTTGAGATGAGATTTGGGAGGGGACACAGAGCCAAAACATCTCACCCAGTAAAATAATCCATGAGACGATCAATACCAGGACACATAATCATCAGATTCTCCAAGGTTGAAATGAAAGAAAAAATGTTAAGGGCAGCCAGAGAAAAAGGTCAGGTCACCTATAAAAGGAAACCCATCAGACTAGCAGTGGACCTCTCAGCAGAACTCCTACAAGCCAAAAGAGATTGAGAACCAATACTCAATATTCTAAAAGAAAAGAATTTCTAACCCAGAATTTCATATCCAGTCAAACTAAGCTTCACAAGTGAAGGAGAAATGAAATCCTTTTTAGACAAGCAAATGCTGAAGGAATTCATCACCACCAAGCCTGCCTTGCAAAAGCTTTTGAAGGAAGCACTAAATATGGAAAGAAAAAACTGTTACCAGCCACTATAAAAATACCATGAAGTACATAGATCAGTGACGCTATGAAGGAACCATATAAACAAGTCTGCAAAGTAACCAGCTGACAACATGTTGACAGGATCAGATTCACACATGACAATACTAACATTAAATGTAAATGGGACAAATGCCCCAATTAAAAGACAGAATAGCAAGCTGGATAAAGATCCAAAACTTATCAGTATGCTATCTGCAAGAGATCCATCTCACATGCAAAGACACACATAGGCTCAAAATAAAGAGATGGTGGAAAAATTACCAAGCAAATGGAAAACAGAAACAAGCACAGGTTGTAGCTGGGCGCAGTGGCTCACACCTGTAATCCCAGCACTTTGGGAGGCCAAAGCAGGTGGATCATTGAGGTCAGGAGTTAGAGACCAGCCTGGCCAATATCATGAAAACCTGACTCTACTAAAAGTACAAAAATTAGCCAGGCAGTAGTGGTGCGTGTCTGTAATCCCAGCTACTCAGGAGGCTGAGGCAGGAGAATTGCTTGAGCCTGGGAGGTGGAGGTTGTGGAGCGCCAAGATTACATCACTGCACTCTGGCCTGGGCAGAGAGTGAAACTCTGTTGGGTTGCAATCCTAGTTTCTGACAAAACAGACTTAAAGCCAACAAAGGTCAAAAAAGACAAAGAAGGGCATTACATAATGGTAAAGTGCTCAATTCAACAAGTAGAATTAACTATCCTTAACATATACGCACCCAATACAGGAACACCCGGATTCATAAAGCAATTTCATAGAGACCTACAAAGAAACTTAGACTTCCACACAATAACATTGGAAGGCCTTAACACTTCACTGACAATACTAGACAGATCACTGAGACAGAAAATTAACAAAGCTATTGAGTACATGAATTCACCTCTGCATCAAGGGGACATGATAGTTATCTACAGAACTCCATCCAAAAACAACAGAATATACGTTCTTCTCATCACCACATGACACTTACTCTAAAATTGATCACATAACCAGAAGTGAAACACTCCTCAGCAAATGCAAAAAGATTGAAATAATAACTAACAGTCTTTCAGGCCACAGAGCAATGAAATTAGAACTCAAGACTAGGAAGTTCACTCAAAACCACACAACTAATGGAGAATGAACAACTTGCTCCTGATGACTCTTGGGTAAACAGTGAAATTAAGGCTGAAATCAAGAAGTTCTTTGAAACTAATGAAAACAGAGAGACAACATACCAGGATCTCTGGGATGCAGCCAAGGCAGTTTAATAGGGAAATTGGTAGCACTAAATGCCCACATCAAAAAGCTGGAAAGATCTAAAGTTAACAACCTAACAATACATCTAAAAAAATTAGAAAATCAAGAGCAAAAGTAACCCCAAATCTAGCAGAAGACAAGAAATAACTAAGATCAGAGCTGAAATGAAGGAGATAGATAGACATAAAAAATTCTTCCAAAAAATCAACAAATCCAAGAGCTGATTTTTTGAAAAAAGTAATAAAATAGATAGACTGCTAGCTAGACTAATAAAGAGAAAAAGAATAATCAAATAAACACTATCGGAAATGATAAAGGGGATATCATGACTGACCACACAGAAATACAAACAACCATCAGAGATGACTGTAAAAACACTTATGCACATAAACTAGAAAATCTAGAAGAAATGGATGAATTCCTGGATACATACATCCTCCCAAGACTGAACCAAGAAGAAATTGAATCCCTGAATAGATCAATAGTGAGTTCTGAAATTGAGGCATAAATAAATAGCCTACCAACCAAAAAGCCTAGGACCAGATTCACAGCTGAATTTTACCAGAGGTACAAAGAAGAGCTGGTACCATTTCTACTGAAACTATTATTTTAAAAAATGGAAAAGGATGGAATCCCCGCTAACTCATTCTATGAGGCAACATGATACTGAAACCAAAATCTGGCAGAGATAGAACAAAAAAAGAAAACTCTGGCCAATATTGTTGACAAACACTGATGTAAAAAAATACTCAATAAAATGCTGGCAAACCAAATCCAGCAGCATATCAAAAAGTTTAATCACCATAATCAAGTTGGCTTTATCCCCAGGATGCAAGGTTGGGTCAACATACGTAAATCAATAAATGTAATTCATCACATAAACAGAACTAAAACAAAAACCACATGATTATCTCAATAGATGCAGAAAAAGCCTTTGATAAAATTCAACATTCCTTCATGTTAAAAACTCTTAATAAACTAGGTATTGAAGGAACATCCCTCAAAATAATAAGAGACATATATGACAAACCCATAGCCAATATCATATTGAATGGGCAAAAACTGGAAGCATCCCCTTTGAAAACTGGCACAAGACAAGGATGCCCTTTCTCACCACTCATGTTCAACATAATATTGGAAGTTCTGGCCAGGTGAGAGAAAAATATAAAGCATATTCAAACAGGAAGAGAAGAAGTCAAATTATCTTTGTATGCAGAAGACATTATCCTATATCTAGAAAACCCCATTGTCTCAGCCCAAAAGCTTGTTAAGCTGATAAACAACTTCAGCAGTCTCAGGATACAAAATTAACGTGCAAAAATTACTAGCATTCCTGCATACCAACAACAGGCAAACAGAGGACCAAATCATGAATGAACTCCCATTCACAATTGCTGCAAAGAGAATACGAGTGAAGTGAAGGATCTCTTCAAACAGAACTACAAACCACTGCTCAAAGAAATCACAGAAATCACAAGCAAATGAAAAAGCAATTTATGCTCATGGATAGGAAGAATCAGTATTATTAAAGTGGCCAAGCTGCCCTAAGTGATTTATAGATACAATGCCATTCCCATTCAACTCCCATTGGCATGCTTCATAGAATTAGAAAAGTTTTAAGTTCATAAGGAACAACAACAAAAAAAGCCCAAATAGCCAGGACAATCCTAGGCAAAAAGAATGAAGCTGAAGGCATCATGCCACTCAACTTCAAACCATACTACAAGGCTACAGTAACTAAAACAGCAGGTACTGGTACAAGAACAGGCACATAGACCAATGAAACAGAATAGAGAACTCAGAAATAAGACCACACACCTATAACCATCTGATCTTTGACAAATCTCATAAAAACAAGCAATGAGGAAAGGATTCCTTATTTAATAAATGATGTTGGGATAACTGGCTAGCCATATGCGGAAAATTGAAACTGGATCCCTTCCTTTTACCTTATGTGCATGGGTTAAAGACAAATGTAAAACCCAAAACTATAAAATCCCTAGAAGAAAATCTAGGTAATACCATTCAAGACATAGGCATGGGCAAAAATTTAATGACAAAAATGCCAAAAGCAATTGCAACAAAAACAAAAACTGACAAATGGGATCTAATTAAACTAAAAACTTCTGCATAGCAAAATAAACTGTCATCAAAATGAACAGACAGCCTACAGCATGGGAGAAAATCTTTACAATCTATCCATTTGACAAATATCCAGAATCTATAAGGAACTTAAACAAATTAACAAGAAAAAAATAAACAACCCCATTAAAAAGTGGGCAAAGAACATGAACAGACACTTCTCAAAAAATGACATACATGCAGCCAACAAACATGAAAGAAAGCTCAACATCACTGATTATTAGAGAAATGCAAATCAAAAACCACAATGAGATACCATCTCACACCATTTACAATGTCTGCTATTACAATGTCAAAAAACAATAGATGCTGGCAAGGTTGCAGAGAAAAAGAAACTCTTTTACACCATTGGTGGGAGTGTAAATTGTTCAACCATTGTGGAAGACAGTGTGGTGATTCCTCAGAGACATAGAGGCAGAAATACCATTTGACCCAGCAATCCCATTACTGGGTATATACCCAAAGAAATATAAATCACTGTGTTATAAAAATGCATGGATGCATATGCTCATTGCAGCACTATTCACAATAGCAAAGACATAGAATTAACCTAAATGCCCATCAATGATAGACTAGATAAAGAAAATGGAATACTATGGAATACCATGATCTCATTCCTTTATATGACTGCATATAAAGGTATACTATTAGTATACCATGGAATACTATGCAGTCATATAAAGGAATGAGATCATGTCTTTTGCAGGGACATGGGTAGAGTTGGAAGCAATTATTCTCAGCAAACTAATGCAGGAACAGAAAACCAAACACCACATGTTCTTGCTTATAAGTGGGAGCTGAATGATGAGAACACATGGACACATGGTAGGGGAACAATACATACTGGGGCCTGTCAGAGGTGGGTTGGGAGCAAGGAGAGCATCAGGAAGAATAGCTAAGGGATGCTGGGGCTAATACCTGGGTGATGGCATGATCCGTGTAGGAAACCACCATGGCACATGTTTACCTATGAAACAAACCTGCACATCCTGCACATGGACCCCTGAGCTTAAACTATAATTATATAAAAGAACATGAACATTTCAATCATAGAGCAGGGTAGGAAATAAGGAAATAAATAAATGGCAACACAGTGTGGACTCTGGAGCCCATCACTTCCCTGTCAATCTTGAGTTTACTACTTTTTAGCTCTGTGATCTTGGGTAAGTTACATAGCTTGTTACCACATCTCAAAAATAAAGATAAGGGCTGTACCTATCTCACTCGGTTATTGCAAAGATTAAAAAATTATCTACCAAATTCTTAATACATTATCTGGCAAACAATATGTACTCAATAAAATATACACGTTATTATTATGGATAACTTGACTGTTCTCCCAGACTACAAAACCCAAACTCTGAAATTCCAAATTTATCTGTGATGGCTCCTTTTTTTTTTTTTTTTTTTTTGGCACTATCCTTTCCCACCAGCCAGTCAATAGTTAAATTATTTAAATTCCATGATCTCAACCCTTTATCTCCTTTTCTGATACCTCCTCTGAAATGCAGCTCCTCCTGACTTTCCTCCTAGCAACAGAAAATCTTTCCTAATTGCCTTTGTCATCTTTTCTCCACTCTATTCTATACAATGCTGTAGCTCTGAGCATATCACTTCTTTTTAAGGATTTTCTATTGCAACTAATTTTTTTTTATTATTATTTTTGGACACAGGGTCTTACTCTGTTGCCTGCGTTGGCGTGCAGTGGGGCAATCATGACTCACTGCATTCTTGACCTCCCAAGCTCAAGTGATCTTCCCATCTTAGCCTCCTGAGTAGCTGAGACTTCAGGTGTGTGCTTCCAAACCTGGCAAAGTTTTAGATTTTTTGTAGAGATGGGGTCTTGCTATGCTGCCCAGGCTGGTCTCAAACTCTGGGGCTCAAGCAATCCTCCCACCTCAGCCTCTTAAAGTGCTAAGGTTACAGATGTGAGCCACTGTGCCCTATTGCAACTGATTTTTTTTCACAGCTATTACTTTTATATTTAAGATCTGCCCTCATATGACATTGCAATAGATTATATCTTTGGTCCTAATTCTTCACTCCCCTGTGATAGGATTGTACGTCCATACCTTCGCCTTGTAACTCTACTGTGTCCTCCTGCTGGGTCTGCTTCCTCACCCCATGTCACTTGCTTTGGCAATGAAAGATGAGTAAATGTTGCAAGAGCAAATGTCTTACCTGTGTTTTTTATGATTTGGCTCAGTTCTTATGCTCCAAATCAATTATGAGAAGAACATATCTTGGATTCCTGCTATTCTTTTAGTCTTGGCTCCAAAATTAACACACATGAGGAAGAACTGAGCTCAATCCACAGCCTGGATTTAAGCTACCTAATGTATAGTAGGGGAATCAAAGCTACTCAGCCAAACTCAATCTAGGTTAACTGAACCTCAGCTGACTTGCAGATTTTTTTTTTTTTTTTTTTTGAGACAGTCTCGTTCTGTCGCCCAGCCTGGAGTGCAGTGGCGCAACTGGCTCACTGCAACCTCCGCCTTCCGCCTCAGCCTCTCTAGTAGCTGGGACTACAGGCATGCACCACCATATCTGGCTAATTTTTGTACTTTTAGTAGAGATGGGGTTTCACCATGTTGGCCAGGCTGGTCTTGAACTCCTGACCTCAAGCAATCCACCCACCTAGGCCTCCCAAAGTGCTGGGATTACAGGCCTGAGCCACTGTGCCTGGCCTGCATATATTTATGAGTATGAGAAAGGCTTGTTAATGTAGATCATTAGGTTTTTTTTTTTTTCTTTTTTTGAGACAGAGTCTCGCCCTGTTGCTCAAGCTGGAGTGCGATGGTATGATCTCGGCTCACTGCAACCTCCGCCTCCCAGGTTCAAACGATTCTCCTGCCTCAGCCTCCCCAGTAGCTGGGATTACATGTGCAGGCTCCCACACCCAGCTAAATTTTTTTTGTATCTTTAGTAGACACAGGGTTTCACCATGTTGGCCAGGCTGGTCTCAAACTACTGACCACTGGATCCTCTTGCCTTGGCCTCCCAAAGTGCTAGGATTACAGGTATGAGCCACTGTGCCCAGCCTCATCAAGTTTTGTGGTGGTTACCACACATCATAATTGTGCTGATACCTGACTAGCATAGACTAACTACTTTTCCAGCTTCACTTCTGATCATACTCTTGTAAATATGCTATAGTCCAGCTAATTACAAAAACTTGATGACCTCTCAATGTGCCCTTGGCTTTTGTACCTTTGGTATCCTGGTCCTCCTCTCTGCCTTCACATGAATATATGTAGCTGGTAGTTATTGGTACTGGGCTAAGTAATCATGGGTGATCACTCTGTAACCTTCTCTACTCTCCGGGCAGGCTGCCATGCCATTCATGGCTTTGAATTTTTTAGTTTACTTTTTTGTATTTGTATAGTTTGATTCCATTACTAAAGAGAGACCTTGATTTTTAATAAGGAATTAATATTTACTGAGGGCCTGTATGTTCTATAAGTGGCATAAAATACCAATTATAATTGGTGTTTTATATACGATGTCCATCCATGAAGTAGAGATTATTTTCCCCAATTCTGTAGAAGATAGAGGGGAGCTTCAGAGAAGTTATGGAACTTGTTGAAAATGTGAACAGTAGAGGTGGGGCTGAAATCCACTTTGCTTCTGTTTCTCACTGCTATGCTTTTTGGCTGTGCCATCTTATCTTTTGCAGTTACAACCTCAAAAAATTAACATGTTAACTGATTTATTAAACAGATAAGTGATAGAAAGAGTTGTGAAAATCTAGAACATAAAGTACCACATCTTAGTGGTTTTATTAAAGAAATATTATTTTAAAAATTAGATTTGAAACCTTAAGTAGCTCATGCCTCCATCTCTTGAGACCTGCCTTGTATATTGCCAATGTTTGTGTCTTCAAGTTCTATAGAATTCAAAAGGAAACCACAGAACCACTACCCCAGGATAGCAGAGAGAGTCTGACCTAAGCCCACAGAAGCCAAAAGTAGCAGGGTTGGAGTTAAAAGCTTACACTTTGTCTTCAGCTCACACCCTGACACCTTCAGGCTTCATCTTTTTTTAACATCAGGGTGCCAGCCTCGAATTTTTAAACCTTAACTCTGAATTTCTTGACTCCATATGTTTAAGATACACTTTGTGTGTTACTATTTTGAAACAGCTGTTTGTCAGAGCTAGGGAAGAGGGAGGGAATCAAAGTTTCATGGGAGGTGCTTGTCTTAGAAGTGAGGCTCCTGAGCTACCAAACACAAGCCAAGTTTCTCTCGATTCTTACAAGCCGAAGAGCCTCACTCTAAATCAGGGTTTCTCAACCTTGGCGCTATTGACCTGTGCGGCCAGGTAGTTCTTTGTTGTGGACTGTCCTCTTCATTAAATACTGGTTAGCAGCTTTATGACTTCTACTCACCAGAGGCCAGTGATGCTGCTTTCCCCAGTTGCAACAATCAAAAGTATCTACAGATATTGCCAAATATCTGTAACCTTCCCTGTGGCAAAATTGTTCAGATTGAGAACCATTGCTCTAAGTGAATTAAGAAGGCTGAGATCATTTTGTTGTGTTTTTTTAGGGATGGTTTCTCACTCTGTCACCTAGCATCAAGTGCAGTGGTAAGATAATAGCTCACTGCAGCCTCAACTTCCTGGGCTCAAGTGATCCTCCTGCCTCAGCCTCCAGAGTAGCTGGGACTACTGGCTAGGACTGATATCAAACTCAGAAAGAAAGGCAAAATAGATGACAGATGAACATATCTAGAAAAATTATCCTAGTACCAGTTGGATGAACTATGAATGCATTTTACTTTTTAAACAAATCTTATTTATATTATGAATATCTTAGGAAAGAAAAAAATCAAATAGAAAGGCTATTTATTACTACTAAAGCAACTTGCATAGATATACCCAGTAAATTAAAGGTGAACCCTAAACTAAAACTTGTCTCTCAGAGCAGGTATATATACTGTTGTAGAGGCTTGGCAGACTGAGAGTAAAAGTATCCCTGATCTTGTGGTTCAATGTCCCCAGAGCCGGAAAACCTGAGAGCTCTGCCATTTTTAAGCTGCTGCATATTGACTGCTTCAATTGCTTTAGGGACTTTGCTTTATGTCTTACTATATGAGGTAGACACTATTGTTCCCATTTTATGGATGATGAATGTGAGGTATACAGAGGTATAACTTGCCCAAGTTCACAGGGACAGGGACAGGAATTAAAATCAGGTCTACCTGGCTCTGAAGCTTGGGCTCTTCAATCATGTGGTGTCTGCATCCCATAGCTGGGATAAGGCCATGGATTCATTGAGCTTCACAAAGTAATTATTATCGCATTCGTTATCTCACCTCACATTGGTCCCTCTCGGTCCTCTGATGCCTCTGCCCAGAGCTGATCACGCAAGGGCATTCAAGGAGATTGTTGTCACATGAGGTTGTCTCATAGAAATCTCTGGCTCAAATATTGCGTGATTCTGTGATTCTAGTGAATGTCATCCAGAGAAAGGAAGAATGCCATGACATTATTTATACTGAGATGGCAGGAACTAATTGGAAAGAAGCACTCCAGTGGTACAGAAAAGTAAATCTCGTGTTTCCAGCAGAAATTCCGTATTAGTGCAGGCAGTGGGATATATAAGGTTGTGGGATGATATATGTAACCTTATAATGGGCCCAGAAGATATGGAAACCCTTTAGTAGGAGAGGCATGGGGGCCTACGGGACCAGAAAAAAACAGATGTGACAAATCATTGACAAGGCCAATGTCAAGAAGGTTTTCCTCTGTTTTCTTCTAGGAGTTTTATGATTTCAGGTCTTATAACTAGGTATTTTTTTCCATTTTAAGTGGATTTTTGTGTTCAGTTTAATCGTCCAATTTTTTCTTTTGCATGTGGAAATCCAGGATTCTCAGGACCATTTATTGAAGAGGCTATCCTTTTTTCATTGTGTGTTCTTTTTTTTTGGGACGGAGTCTTGCTCTGTCACCTAGGCTGGAGTGCAATGGTGTGATCTTGGATCAGATCACTGCAGCCTCCATCTTCCAGGTTCAATCAATTCTTGTGCCTCAGCCATGCGAGTAGCTGAGATTACAGGTATGCACCACCACGCCCAGCTAATTGTTGTAATTTAATAAAGACAGGGTTTCGCCATGTTGGCCAGGCTGGTCTCAAATTCCTGATCTCAAGTAATCTACCCCCCTTGGACTCCCAAAGTACTGGGATTATGCGCCCAGCCATTGTGTGTTCTTGGTACCTTTGTTGAAGATCAGTTGACTGTAAATGCATTAATTTATTTCTGGGCTCTCTATTCTCTTCCACTGGTCTACAAGTCTGGGTTTTGTTTTAGTTTTTGGGTTTTTTTTTTGGCAGTATCATGCTGCTTTGAGTACTCTAACTTTATAGTATACTTTGAAATATGGTAGTGTGGTATCTGCAGCTTTTTGGTTTTGCTCAAGATTGCTTTGGCTATTCAGGATCATTTGTGGCTTCATAAAAAATTTTAGGATTGTTTTTCTACTTATGTGGAAAATCTCATGGAAATTTTGAAAGGGATTGCATTGAATCTGTAGGCTACTTTGGATAATCTGAACATTAAATAATGCTAATTATTCCAATCCAAGAATATAGGATATTTTTTCATTTATTTGAGTCTTCTTTGATTTCTTTCATCAGTGCTTTATACTTTCCAATGTACAGATCTTTCACTTTCTTAGTTAAATTTATTCTTAAGGGCCAGGCACGGTGGCTCACACCTGTAATCCCGGCACCTGGAAGGCTAAGGCTGGTGGATCACCTGAGGTCAGGAGTACAAGACGAGGCTGACCAACACGGTGAAACCCTATCTCTACTAAAAATACAAAATTAGCTGGGTATGGTGGTGTATGCCTGTAATACCAGCTCCTTGGGAGGCTGAGGCAGGAGAATCATTTGAACCCGGGAGGAGGAGGTTGCAGTGAGCAGAGATCGTGCCATTGCACTCCAACCTGGGCAACAAAAGCAAAACTCTACCTCAAAAAAAAAATATATATATATATGTATATATATATGTATATATACATATACATATATATATTCTTAAGTACTTTGTTTTTTTTTATTGTAGCTTGTATAAATGGGATTGTTTTCTTGATTCCTTTTTCAAATATCTCATCGTTTGTTTGTATATAAAAACACTATAGATTTTTGTATGCTGCAAATTAATTGGTTTATTAGTTATGAGTTTTATGGTTTTTTTGGTGCAGTTTTTAGGGTAAATACAAGATATGTCAACTGTAAACAGTTTTACTTCTTCCTTTCCAATTTGAATGCCTTTTAGTTCTTTTTCTTGCCAAACTGCTCTGGCTAGGACTTCCAGTATTATATTAGATATAAGCAGTGAGTGTGTAAGTCCTTGTCTTGTTCTGATCTTTCAGGAAAAGCTTTCAGCTTTTCACTGTTGAGTGTGATGTTAGCAGTGGACTTGCCATACATGGACTTAACTATGTTAATACATTTGTTTCATAACTAATTTGTTGAATTTTTATAATAAAAAGATGTTGAATTTTGTCAAATGCTTTTCTGTATCTATTAAAATTGTCATGTATTTTTCTCTTTATTCTGTCAATGTGGTGTATCACATTTATTGATTCATGTATGTTGAACTATCCTTGCATCTGTGGGATAAATTGCACTTAATCATGGTGTATGATACTTTTAGTGTGCTGCTGATTTTGGTTTGCTAGTATTTTGTTAAGGACTTTTACATCTATGCTCATCAGGGATATTGACCTGTAATTTTATTTTCTTGTAGTGTCCTCACCTGAATTTGGTATCAGGGTAATGCCTGCCTCATAAAATAAGTTTGGAAGTATTCTGTCCTCTTTAAGTTTTTGGAAGAGTTTGAGAATGATTGACATTTATTCTTTTAAAAAATGTTTAGAAGAATTCACAGGTGACATTGTCAGGTCCTGGTCTTTTTTGTGTTCAGAGTTTTTTGATGACTGATTTAATCTTATTATTGGTCTGTTCAGATTTTATGTTTTTCATAATTCAATCTCAGTATGTCATATGTTTCTCAGAATTAATTTATTTCTTCTAGGTTACCCAATTTGTTGACATGGAATTGTTCATAAATTCTATGCATTTTTGTGAAATCAATTGTAAATCTCCGTTTTTATTTCTAATTTCATTTATTTCAGTCATCTCTCTTTTTTGCTTAGGCTAACTAAACTTTTGTCAATTGCATCTTTTCAAAAAACCAACTCTTAGTTTTATTCATATTTTCTATTGCTTTTCTAGTCTCTACTTTATTGATTTCTGCTCTGACCTTTATTATTTTCTTCCATATGACAACTTTGGGCATAAGTTGTTCTTTTTCTAGTTCTTTGGGGCATAAATTAAGGTTGTTTGAGGTCTTTCTTCTTTCTTAATGCAGGCATTTATTGTATAAACTTCTCCCTCAGAATGTTTTTACTGTACTCCATAAGTTTTGGCATGCTGTATTTTCAGCTTTATTTACAGGTATTTTTTGTTTTTCCTTTTGATTTTCTCTTTGACCCACTGGTTGTTTAGAAGTGTGTCATTTCATTTTACATATTGGTAAATTTTCTAATTTTCCTCTTGTGATTAATTTCTAGTTTTATACTATTGTCAGAAAACATACTTGATATGATTTTGATCTTCTTGGATTTGTTAAGACTTTTTTTGTGCCCTAATATATGATCTATCCTGGAGAGTGTTCCATGTAGATGTGAAAAGAATGTGTATTCTGCTACTGTTGGATGGAATGTTCTGTATATGCCTGCTAGGGTCATTTGGTTTAAAGTATTGTTCAAGGCTGGATGTGGTGGCTCACACCTGTAATCCCAGCACTTTGGGAGGCCAAGGCGGGCGGATCATGAGGTCAGGAGTTCAAGACCAGTCTGGCCAACATGGTGAAATTCTTTCTCTACTGGAAATACAAAAATTAGCTCGGTGTGGTTGTGCACACCTGTAATCCCAGCTACTCAGGAGGCTGAGGCAGGAGAATCACTTGAACCTGGGAGTCAGAGGTTGCAGTGAGCCAAGATCACACCACTGTACTCCAGCCTGGGTGACAGAGTGAGACTCCATCTCAAAAAAACAAACAAACAAACAAACAATAAAACAACAACAACAACAACAAAATATTGTTCAAGTCTGCCATTCTCTTATTGACTTCCTGTCTTGGTGATCAGTCTATTATTCAAAATACAGTATTGAGGTCCCTTACTATTGTTGTAATTCTATTTCTCCTTTCAGTTCTATTAATATTTACTTAAATATTTAGATACTTTCATGTTAGGTACATTTACAGTTAACCCTCCATATCTGTGGGTTCTCCATTGAATTCAACCAACTGTAGATAAAAAATATTTGAAAAAGAAATGAATGGTTGCACCTGTACTGAACATGTATCAACATGTTTTCTTTTCATTATATCCTAAAAATACAATGCAACAACTATTTATATAGTACTTATATTGCATTAGGTATTGTAAGTAATCTAGAGATTATTTAAAGTATACAGAAAAATGCGTGGATTATATTCAAATACTATGAGATTTTGTATAACAGACATGAACATTTGAGAATTTTTGTATCTGCAGGGGGTCCTAAAATCAATCCCTCACAGATATGAAGGGACTATCATATATTTATAATTGTTATATCCTCTTGGTGAATTATTCCATTACCATTATGTAATGACCTTCTTTCTCTTTTGTAGAAGTTTTTGACTTAAAGTATATTTTATCTGATATAAATGTAGCTACTTCTGCTGTATTTTCAGCTTATGTGTGTCCCTAATGCTACAGCATGTCTCTTGTAGGCAGCATACAGTTGAATCTTGTTTTGTTTTATCCATTCAGTCACTCTTTGTCTTTTGATTAGAGAATTTAATTCATTTATGTTTAAAGTAACTATTGATAGGTAGGGACTCACTACTGCCATTTTGTCAATTATTTTTGACTGTTTGGTTGTTCCTTCGTTCTATTCTTCCTCTCTTGCTGTTTTTCATTGTGATTTTATGATTTATTTTTTGTAGTGATATGCTTTTGAATCCTCTCTTTTTATCTTATGTGTACCTCTTATTGAATACATGAGGTAACCGTTAAGCTTACATAAAATATCTTATAGTTGTAACAGTCTGTTTTAGGCTGACAACTTTGACTGCACACAAAGCTCTACATTTTGACTTCTCCCATCATATTTTATGTTATTGAATGTCACAATTTACAACAGTTATGTATCTTGTATTCATTATCAAGTTACTGTAGCTGTAGTTATTGTTAATTCTTTTGGTTTTTAACTTTTATTCTAAAGTTAAAGTGATTTATACCCCACCATTACAGCATTAGAATATTCTGAATTTGACTGTATTCTTACCTTGGAAATGAATTATATAATTTCATATGTTTTTACATTGTCAATTAGTTTCCTTTTGTTTCAACTTGAAGAACTCCATTTAGCATTTCTTGTAAGGCAGGTCTAGTGGTGATGAACTCCCACAGCTTTTGTTTGTCTGGGAAAGTCCTCATCTCATTTTCATTTTTGAAGGACAGCCTTTCAAGGCATTATATTCTTAGTTGGGAGTTTTTTTCTCTTAGCACTTTAAATATGCCATCCCACTTTCTTCTGCCCTGCAATGTTTCTTTTGGAAAATATACTCACAGTTTCATGTGTGTTCCCTTGTATATGATAGGCTGTTTTTCTCTTGCTGATTCCAAAATTCTCCTTTTTGACTTTTGAGAATTTGATTATAATTTGTCAGATGAAGAAATCTTTATTTTGAATTTATTAGGGGGGTTTTGGGGCTTCATGGATCTGGCTCTTTGCTTCCCTCTTCAGGTTTTGGAAGTTCTGTTCATTATTTCTTTAACAAAGCTTTATTCCTCTTTCTCTGTTCCTTCTAGAAATTCCATAATGCACATATTGGTTAACTTGCTTGTGTCCTATAATTTCTGTAGGCTTTCTTTGCTCTTTAATTCTTCTTTCTTTTCATTCCACTGACTCGGTAATCTCAAATAATGTATCTTCAGACTTTCTGCTTCTTTTTTGCTTGATGGAACTATGCTGTTGAAGCTCTTGATCACATTTTTCCAATTCAGTCAGTGTGTTCTTTTAGCTTCAGAATTTCTGGTTGTTTCTTTTATCTGGTTTTTATCTCTTTGTTGGACTTCTCATTTCGTTTTGTTTTGTTTTTCTGAATTTGTTTATTCATCTATTTGTGTTCTATTGTATCTCACTAAGCTCCTTTAAGATAATTATTTTGAATTCTTTATCAGGTAATACATAAATATCTATTTCTTTGGGGTCGGTTATTAGTATTTTATTTTATTCCTTTGGTGGTATCATGCTTCTCTGATTATTCCTTATCTGTGGCCATTTGTTGGTGTCTGCACTTTTTAAGAAATAGGTACCTATTTAGGTCTTACATACTGGCTTTGGCAGGTAAAGCTCTTAACCAATCAGCTGGTTTCAAGATCCTAGTTAGGTTATCTGGCAGGGGGCATGGACAGGGTTGCTGCTGAAGTTTTTGGGCAGGCAGGCCTGGTGCCAGCCTGTTTCTGGGTTAGACTAGAACCTATATCAGTGGGATCTAGTCCAGACCTGGGGTCCGTTGGTGCCAGCCTGGTGCCAGCTTGAGTCTAGAGGCTGAGTCCTAGGGTGCTGGCCTGGACCTGGGGTCCAAAAGTGCTACCTTGTGCTAGAGTGGGTCTGAAAGCTAGGGCTCTGGGGCTGACCTGGAGACTAAGACTGTGGGGCCAGCCTGAGTTTTACTATAACTTACCAAGCTTATCCAACCTGCCTTATTTTGTTGTTGTTCTGTTTTGTTTTGTTTTAGGCTTTTAGCAGCCTGAAGCCATGGTTTTTAGTTTCTGTCTAGTGATAAGCAGAAAAATGGGGAATGGGCTTTACTGGCCCAACCAGAAACGGAAATTGTAAGAACCCATGACTGTATTCTGTTCCTTGGATATCCCTGAATCCTGCCCATGAAACCTTGATAAAAACCCTAAATGATAGGGTTCCAAGTGCTTCTAGGTAAGTGAAAATATTGAGTTACTGAAAGAGTAGCAGGCCTGGAGAGGCCCTGGAAGCTCTTGCCTCCCCTCACCCCATGCCTTGCCCTGTACATCTCTTCCATTTGTCTGTTCCTGAGTTGTACCTTTTATAATAAACTGGTAATAGTAAGCAGTCTGCTCTCCTGAGTTCTGTGAGCCATTGTAGTAAATTCTCAAATCTTAGGAGGGGGTTGTAGGAACCCTTGATGTCTAACTGGTCAGTCAGAAGTTATAGAAAGCAACCTAAGACTTTTGGCTGACATCTGAATAAGGGGCAGTCTGAGGTGGGAGTAGTCTTGAAGGATGAGCTCTTAACTTGTGGGGTCTAACACTAACTCCATGGAGCCGAGCCATTGGATACCCAGTTTGTGCCTGGAAAATTGGTTGTTGATGTGGAAAAATCCGACATTTTTGGTATCAGAAGTATTCTATGTGTAAAACAGATCACAGTATTGCCTCCAGAGAGTATCCTCATGGGGAGAGCGAAAGTACACTTACAAGTGTCATCAGAAGAAAAATTCTCATGGCAAAGTTTAGTGTTAGGCATATTGTTTCTTAATAAGCCACAGGGAAAGGCCTGCCTTTTCTTTTGTTTTTTTCTCTTTTCTCTTCTCCTTTCTTTCCTTCTTTCTCTCTCTCTCTCTCTCTCTCTCTCTTTCTTTCTTCCTTCCTTCATTTTTCTTTCTTGATGGAGTCTTGCTCTGTTGCCCAGGCTGGAGTGCAGTGGCATGATCTCAGCTCACTGCAACCTCCATCTCCTGGATTCAAGCAATTCTCCCACCTCAGCTTCCCAGGTAGCTGGGATTACACCTGCCACCACATCCAGCTAATTTCTGCATTTTTAGTAGAGACAGGGTTTCACCACATTGGCCAGGTTGGTCTCAAACTCCTTACCTCAGGTGGTCTGCCCACCTTGGCCTCTCAAAGTGCTGGGATTATAGGTGTGAGCCACCATGCCCACCCAAGACCCTCTTTTCTTCTTTCTATCCTGTTTTCTCACCTCATCTCTATGGTGTCTTCAGGCACTATGATCAGAGACTGCCCCTCCTTGTCTCGGGTTTGCAGAAATTGAGTGCAGAAAAACCACCAGCTTAAAGTGGACATCCAAGCCTATGAGATTTAGGATTTAATTATGAGGCACAAAGATGGAAGGAGGTGGGTGTCAGGGAGTCATTGGGCAGATAGATAAACAGGATGCCTAAACATTAAATACAGTGGGAAGTGAAGGGTGAAAGATGACTGTTAAGGCCAAGCATGGTGGCTCACACCTGTAATCCCAGCACTTTGGGAGGCCAAGTCCTGAAGATCCCCTAAGGTCAGGAGTTGTAGGCCAGCCAGGCTAACATAGTGAATCGCTGACTCTACTAAAAATACAAAAACTAGCCAGGTGTGGTTGTGTACGCCTGTAGTCCCACCTACTTGGAGGCTGAGGCAGAAGAATTGCTTAAATCTGGAAGATGGAGGTTGCAGTGAGCCAAGATTGTGCCACTGCACTCCAGCTTGACTGAAAGAGCAAGACTCCATCGCAAACAGAAAAGTTACGAGTCAACGTTTCTTGAAAAGACTGAAAAAGCAGCCTCCCTACCATGCAGATTCTACAAGCAATCAGTAACTGTGTTCATTCCTGATTAAACAGGTTGTGCAAGGTTCCTCCGACTGATTTTTTGCTAGTGGATTTTCTACCTTTTGCTAGCGGATCTTCTACCTAGAATGAACATTAGAATCACTTCAGGACACTTTTAGTATCTTGATGCCTAGTCCTCAATTTTACAATATAAGTTTAAGTGATCTGGGTCTGAGCCTCAGCATTAGTGTATTTTAAAGCTCTCAGGTGAATCTAACATGTAAGGTTAGGCTCCTGAGGGTTGAGAATTCTATGTGGATTTTTAAAAGGGGAGATTTTGTTAGCATCTTTTGACGCTATCAGTGTCATTTTGACGCTATCTGCCATTGGGCAGAGCCACTTCATCCAAGTCCCAGCTCATTAATGGTTGCCTCTGGCTGACACTGTAGTGCCTAGGCTGACAAAACTGGACCCATTGAGACAAAAATAGCAACAGAAATAGAAAATATTAATGGATACCTATGACCAGTTCTGGGGCTTCCTAGACTCCTCCTCCAAGCCATCTTATATACCAGGTCACTGGTATTCTAATAGAGTGCTCCCTATTAATTAATTCATACTACATTAATACACTGTGCAATGCCTAAGAGTAAGATGAGCACCTCACACCATCCTCTGCATTCCTAATGTAGACCCATCTCAACCTAGCAGCTGCTCTTGGGTGCTGTCACCAAAGCATTAGGTAAGCCCTTCTTACTCTGGATTTCCTAAAAGGGACTCAGACTCACACAGTCTGTTTTCACTTTTTAATGTGTAAGCCAAGAACCAGTCCCCAATATCTCACAGTTCAAGGATTTCCAAGGGGTCCTTTTGAAGATCCATTATTATGCCTGGGGCTTAACAGGAGCAACGCTTCTCCAATTCTCCCTCAAAGCAGGATGGTGGGTGCAGGGCACTCAGAACTATAAGCCCTCTATCCAAACAATTCTCTTAACCAGTGTTCTGTTTATAGTGTTCCACAGAAGTGGCCCTCGCTTGACTTGAAGTGGATAGGTACAGCCCTGCCCTCCCCTCCCCATACAGGCTTCTGGTAGAGAGGTGCTCATCTTCTGGTAGAGAGGTGCTGTGAGAGGGCTCACAGCAGAATTTTCTCCAGGGTAGCCACTTTCCCAAATTGTCCTTCCCTCCTTCCCTCTCTAATCCTCTTGTCACATCCTTGAACCATCCGAGGGATTCAAATGTCATGGAATAAGTTTTAAAATTCATTTCTTGGGGCCAGGCACAGTGGCTCACTCCTGTAATCCCAGCACTTTGGGAGGCCAAGGCAGGCGGATAACGAAGTCAAGAGATCGTGACCATCCTGGCCAACATGGTGAAACCCTGTCTCTACTAAAAATACAAAAACTAGCTAGGTGTGGTGGCATGTACCTGTTGTCGCAGCTACTTGGGAGGCTGAGACAGGAGAATCACTTGAACCCGGGAGGCAGAAGTTGCAGTGAACCGAAATCACACCACTGCACTCCAGCCTGGTGACAGAGCAAGACTCTCTCTCAAAAACAACAACAACAAAAAGCATTTCTTTTATAAATCTGCATAACCTGAAATCTCTCCTTCCTGGGCTGGTAAATTCTAAAGTGAGACTCTAAAGTAAGAAATGGTATTGTGCTGCCCTAACCAAAATGTAGTTAAGGACAGACAGACATTGACCAGAGATTACCTGCCTTACATGCTTCATACCTAAAATCTCAAGGTTTTCTGGAGAAACCCTAAACTGCTAAAATTGTGTCCTTTGATACCTCTATGGGGCTTATTCTAATACAAAATGTCCATTCTAGCCTCTTAGCTAGCTGAACCCAAATATGTTCAAACCAGATGCCCTGTTTCTATACTCTACTGGCTTTCCTTCCTTCTCTTTTCTGTTTCTAAAATCATGTTTTTGCCTTTGATCTTTGACTCCATCTTTTATTCAACTTCTTCACATGCGAGTTAACAATTTGCATACTTAATAACAAACAGTAAGAAACTTCATGCAAAATAACCATAAAAAGTCTCTGAATTATTCTTTGATGGTGTGTCAATCAAAAAAATAAGGGGGGAAAAGTTCCAATTATCATATCCTGTGATGGAGCTCAGTAGGCAATTGTGGCAGAGGCTATTAGTTATCCCCCAATATTAACTTTCCTCTTATGTACAATAGTCAGTTGTCCCCTCTTTATCTTTCGTTTTGCTTTCTATGGTTTCTGTTGGCCATGGTCAACTAAGGTCTAATAATATTAAATTGAAAATTCCAGAAACAAACAATTTATAAATTTAAATTGTGTGGTCTTCTGAGTAGTGTGTTAAAATCTGTTCCACCAATGGTATGAATCTTCTCTTTTTTCAGCATATCCGCGCTGTATACACTACATGCCCATTACTATATTTAGAAAATTACGTGTATAGTTCGGTACTCTCTGCAAATTCAGGCATCCACTGGGGGGGTCTTGGAACATATCCTCCATGGATAAGAGGGGACTACTATATTTTAGAAGTTCTGCTTTTTAGGTGGCACATGACATTGTGAATAAAGACCTTCTTCCCCTGTGAAGAAAGACTCTTCCTTTACCCTCTGATGGTTCAATAACTGAGTCTGTTAAATAAACTGACAAAAGGGAGATTTATAGGAGAAAAGGTATACAAATTTATCACATGCACAGGAGCATCACATGAAAGAAACATAGGTATTCACTAAACAAGTGAGATTCAGGAGCTTATACGCCCTCTTCATAGGGGAGAGGAAAGGAGGGATGCAAGCAACTTAGGGGAAAGTAAATGATTTGGCAGAAAGAGGAACCCTTAGAAAACCAGAAAAGAGTCTGTGATAGTTCTTGACAAGATTGTCTAGGTGTGATATCAATTTCTTTTCTCCTCTCCCGTGATACGAGTTAGTCTTTCCAGGAGACTGATGATAACTGAACTCCTTAGGAGAGGCTGTCTTTAGGCAGCAAGGGAGGTCAGTGAAAGCCTCTCCCTGTGTTACTGGAAAGCGATCCCAATCCAGACCCCAAGAGAGGCGTCTTGGATCTTGCCCAAAAAAGGATTGAAGGCAAATCTGTAGAGTAACATGAAAGCAAGTTTATTAAAGAAGTAAAGAAACAAAGGAATGGCTACTCCATAGTCAGAGCAGCAGTATGGGCTGCTCGACTAAGGATACTTATAGCTATTTCTTGGTTGTATTCTAAACAAGGGCTGAATTACTCATGAGTTTCCCAGAAACGAGTGGGCAATTCACAGAACTGAGGGTTCCTCCCCTTTTTAGACCATATAAGGTAACTTCTTGACATTGCCATGGCATTTGTAAACTATCACTGGTACTGGTGGGAGTGTCTTTTCACATGCTAATGCATTATAATTAGCATATAATGAGCAGTGAGGACAACAAGAGGTGACTCTCATCGCTATCTTTGTTTTGGTGGGATCTGGCCGGCTTCTTTACCACATGATGCTTTATCAGCAAGGTCTTTGTGAACTGTACCTTGTGCCAAGGTACTTAGAATGCTTAACCTCCTGGGAATGCAGCCCAGTAGATCTCAGCCTCATTTTACCCAGTCCTATTCAAGATGGAGTCACTTTTGTTCTGAGACCTCTGTCACCTGCATTTGCTGTTTTCCAAGTGCCTTCAGCTCAAAGAAATTAGTATAATGAAGCAGTGTATTTTGGTGTGGCATTTCCTGAACTCCTTCAGCCCTTTATAACAATCCTTAAAAAACCCAGGAAGGGGTTCTAATTGGCCTGGCCTTGAGTCGTTTACTTTGCAATCCATCAATATGGCCAGAGGATAAGATGTTTAGGACAGGTAGTCCCTGTGAGAACCACATGGTTAGCCTGGAGAGAGAAACAGTTCTCCAAAAGAAGGTCTGCATGTTCCTATAAGAAGAGAGAGGACCTGGGCAGATAAAGGAGTATAAGTTCACATCATGGATTTTAAAGATTCCCGAGGTCGGTGCTTCCTGTTTGGATGGCATAGCCCCTCTGTGGTCATTATGGAAGGCGGTCTAGGCTAATTGCCAATTTGAATCTAAAGTAAGAAAGCTGAGTGTTTTCTTTGATCTTGAACTTGCTTTTATTTCTCACTTGCGCTGCCCTGATAAGTCTACTTATTATCACTTTATTTTGCCCTATATCCTGCCTGGTCTCTATTATGTTTCTGTTGAAAATCTTATTCACACATTTGTGTGCTCAACTTGATTATAGAATATTTTATTTTTAATGCTTCCCTGTCTTTGCTTTATTTCAAACCCATAGACTCAATCATCAGGTCACACACACACACACGCACGCACACACACACACACATATCATGTAAAAAACACAACCTTGAATGACAGGAAGCAAAAGCTAAAGCTTTAATACCATGTGGAAATCAAGGCAAAAGCCAACTTTTTGGATAAGCAGACCCATCTAAAAAGCATAGGGTGTTTGGTTGTGGCGGGTGCTGACGATGAGAGGGAAACACATCTTTAACTTCCACATTAGCGAATAAATAGGAAATGGCTAAAATGGAAAATTCAAGTTGAACTATAGTA
Organism: Sapajus apella; assembly: GCF_009761245.1. Lineage (NCBI taxonomy): Eukaryota > Metazoa > Chordata > Mammalia > Primates > Cebidae > Sapajus > Sapajus apella. The sequence continues at coordinate 47,728,344 of NW_022436944.1, forward strand.
TGTAACTATTTGAATGCAAATGCCAAAGGAGACAGCAAAAGGAGATAAGTGGTTGATTGTGAGGCATAGGAAGTAGTGGGAAAAAGAATATGGCCCCAAGGGGCTAACTTTCATAAGTTATCTTGTTGAACTATATTATACAATTTTGTGTGCATGATAACTTGACAAAATAGAAGTAAAATGAAAGGAGCCCTAAGTCTGAGCCAAGGGTCTTGAATTCTGGCCTGCCTTAGCTGATTGCTCAGATTTTTCTCTTTCCTTCCCTTGGTTTAATCTCTCTCTCTCTCTCTCTATTTTTTTTTTTTTTTGAAACGCAGTCTCTCTCTGTTGCCCAGGCTGGAGTGCAGTGGCGCAATCTTGGCTCAAAGCAACCTCCGCCTCCCAGGTTCAAGCGATTCTCCTGCCTCAGTCTCCTGAGTAGCTGGGACTACAGGTGCGTGCCACTACCACCTGGCTAATTTTTGTATTTTTCGTAGAGATGGGGTTTCACCATATTGGCCAGGCTGGTCTTGAACCCTTGACCTCAAATGATCCACCTGCCTCGGCCTCCCAAAGCACTGGGATTACAGGCATGAGCCACCGCGTCCAACCCTAATCTCTCATTTTGATGGTGCTTCCTATAATTGTTTTTTGAGAAAGGACATAAGAGATTAAAATAGTAAGCTCTTATATATCTAAAAATGTCTTTAATCCATGCTGAAATTTTATTTCTTGTCTTGGCATAGAATTCCAAGTTGGAAACTATTTTCCCTTGGAATTTCTCCATTTTTCTTTTAGTTTCTACTGTTTTATTGGGAAATCTACAGCCATTCTGAATCTTGGTCCTTTTTAAGTAAGGTTTTTTTTTTTTTTTTTTTTTTTTCTTTTCTGAAAGCTTTGGGATTTTGTCTTTGATCCTAGTGTTCTAAAGCACTATACCGGTGGGCCTCAGTGACGATTTGTTTTTATTTATTTGGGTGAACCTCAATAAGACTTTTAATTCTGAAAAATTTTCTTATTTTACTGATAATTTTATCTGTTTTCTCTTTCTAAAATTTCTTTTACTTAGATGGTTAGTCTTCTGGACACTCTCTAACCTCTGATTAGCAAATTTTTTTCTCTCTCATTTTCCATATCTTAGTCTTTTTGCTCTACTTTCCAAAAAATTTCAGTAAAATTATCTTCTAGCACATCACTTGAGATGTTCATTTCTGCTTTCCAATTTTCATTTTCTAAAATTCACTCTTATTGTCTGCATGTTTGGTTTTTAAAAAATAGAATCCTGTTTTTATTTCATGTGTACAGTATCTCACTCTGTCATCCAGGCATGATTATAGCTCATGGTAACCTCCAAATCCTGGGCTCAGATGTTCCTCCTGCCTCAGCCTTCTGAGTAGCCAGGCATATGCCACCATGCCTAACTTTTGTTTTTTGTAGAGACAAAGTCTTACTACGTTGCCCAGGCTAGTCTTGAACTTTTGGCATCAAGCAATTCCCCCACCTTGGCCTTCCACAGTGTTGGGATTACAAGTGTGAGCCACCACACCCAGCCTTTTCCTAGACTTCTGGCTTTCATGCCACGTTATTCCTCAGATGTCTAGTGAACAGCTTTCTTTGGTCTATTTAGTCAGTCAGTATTTGCCTTTTTGCATTCCAACTTCCAAAATTTTATCACTGTCATGAAAGGAGAGATTTCCTCAAAATGAGAATTCCATCAGTGAGGAAAGAGATATTGTCTTATTCTTCTTGTCAGTGTTTGCTATTTAGAGGAGAGGCTGGGTGGCAGTGTGGAAGCTGGATGGGGAAAAGTAGTACTCTTGCTGAACTGTCCAGACCAATTTGGCTCTAACCCCAAACTTATGTTGGGGCTCACAACACAAGTATGGCACCTTGGTGTGCTGAATACTCTGAACTGAAGGACAATGAAAGGGCCTCAAAAACAATGTCTTCCTGATGTTCTCCCCTCCTCTGGTTTCCTGCCCTTTCTCTCCAGAAGTAAATCATAGTAACCAGAATTTCCCTTTTGCAAGGTGGGTCATAAAAACTAGAACTCCTCTCGCCTAAAGCAAGACATAAAAAATAAAAAGGTTACTTTTTCCCTTCTCCTTTCTTGTTTGAAGGCCTCATTCCTGAGGGTTCTGTCCCATATCCAGGAGGAAGGAATGTTACTCAGAGAAGACAAGAAGATTCTGGAAAGGCCTTGCTGGGTTTGCCACTTATTATCATTAGATCATACCCTTTTATCCAATCATATTTCTACATGGCTATTTTTCACTGAACCTAAACATAAAAATAGTCAGTTTTCTCTGGATCTCCCAGTGTTCATTTCTAATGGCACCCGTGTTACATAAAACTTTGATGCAATAACTGTGCTATGCTTTTCTCTTGTTAACCTGTCCTTTGTTATAGGTGTGTTGGCTTTGATTCTATGATTGCTGAGGAAAATATCACACTTTTCCTCCTCTACACTTACAATCCCAACAAAGAAGAAAAGCTCTGTGCAAATTTCCCATCCCTTCTTAGAAAGCAGCTTGACCTCCAACTATCTCCAGCCCCTTTGGAGTATTATTCCTGCCCCTTCCTTTTCTTCCCCTAAGCGGCTTAGAAAAGCAACCCACATGTAAGTCTTTTCTGAAAGTGGTTTTGGAAAATAGCATTGTCTTCATTGCGTTTCATTTCCAGTGATTTTAGTGTCTTGTAAATGCCAGATGACTCAGACTCTTTTTTTTTTTTTTTTGCCTCCGCTTTCTGGCTACCCAGCCCAGCCTCAGTCTCCTCCTCTATAAAATGGGCACATAGTACCCTCCCCTGCTCTACTCCTGTGAAGAAGAAGTAAAATAAGGTGAATTGGAAAGCCAGTGGTCAGAGCCTGTCACTTCAGGAGCTTCTTGGCCTTTGACAGCTCTGAGAACTATGAGAACCATGGGAATATGGTTCTTCCCCCAATGCCTCCTTTACAAGGGGGCCCTTGATGAGGGTTTGCACTTTTCCCTTTCAGGGCTACAGTGTTTGCAAAAGTGAAAGTAACTTTAAATCCTATGTGATCAAAACATAAGGTGAAAAAAACCCTGTAACTAAATTCTCACCTCAACAACTATTGCAAGTAAAACCAAAGAGGGAAGAGAAGATATTACCCTCCCTAGACCTACATGCAGGCAACAGGGTAAGTAAGCAGCATCAGTTCTCTCCACAAACCCAGAGAAGGTGTGAGACACCGTGGAGTCTGCTGCTTTCTTCAGACCCAGGGAATGTCTGCTTGACACCTCTCTTTCTACCTCCCCGCACCCCACTTCCTTCTATTTTTGTAACTTAGAGAAGAACAGGAAGGCGTACTTTTTAAAAAATGTTTTTAAGCGCTCAGTGTATGCCTGTGTTCTAGAAGCTGATGAAGCTGTGAACTTGGCACTGAAAATGATTGTGACCCAGGACAAGGGCTTCAGTGTCTCCACCTTGTCAAAGAAGGAGCTGACGGTTACCTGGTTGGAGAATATTTTGTCATCTCCCTCAAGCTGGTGCAGGGAGCTCTAGCACACACTGCTGTATGATATTCAAATCCAAAGTTAGAAAACACTCCAATATTGTTTTACTTAATCAGTGAAAGGGAAGGTAGCATCAGAGTTGAGTTTTGAGAAGGTGGCCCCTGAGCCAGGCTGCCAGATCAATTTGTGTCTGCTGGGAGAGAACACTGGTGCTGGCTTTTCCCTTCAGGGGCTGGTAAAACCCATGAGGACCCATCAAATAGCCAATGACAAACTGATGACTGCGGCTACTGAGATTATATTCATTGCTCAGTGGTTCTAATATGTCCACAATTTAGAGCGGAAACCTCTATGCAAATAAGGAATAGAAAAAACTGTATATGGTTTTCAAATAAAATATATGCTGTCAGGATAACTAACTGGGTGATTGGTTTGTTTATTTGTTTTTCTTTGCTAGCAACCACTTTCAACCTACTCTCTATTTCTTGTTTTCCCACTTAGCCTCCAGTTACATGTCAGATTAGCTACTCTTTGGATAGGTTTACCATATTTAGAAAATAAGAACATAGTTAAATTTGAATTTCAGATTAAACATTTTTTTAGCATAAATCAGTCCCATGAAATATTTGTATACATTTATAGAAGAAATGATGCATTATTTATTTGAAATCCAATGGGACAAACTTATACTAAAATATTATTTGTTTATCTGAAATTCAAATCTAACTGGGATTTTGTATTTTTATCTAGCAACACTGACTGTGTATCTTTTTTCCTCTCCTTTTTTAAACTCTTTCCAGAAAGAGGTTTTAAGCCAAAGAGAAACAATGGACTATAGGCATGTTCTGACCTACTGCAGTGAATTCACACTGAACCAAGGAACTGAGATGGTGTTGGTTTACAAGTTAGTAGTAGGGTGAGTAAACTTTGTAAGTTTGCTTTTTCTCCCAGGGAATAGGCAGCCAATTGCAATAACTTTATAATGAGCATTTACAGTTTTCTATAAACATGTGATAAGCTATGAAGCAGAATACCTAAGTGTGCATCATCAAGTTCCTAGTGCTTGCATTGGTGAACAGATAGAAGATTACTTTTTTGAGATCATTCTTTTAAACTAAAAGAACTGCAATTCAGTGAATAAGTTTTTCTTGAGTAAGTGTTAAGAATATATGTTGAGCTAGATGCTTGTAGAGATACATAACTTCAAGGATATGTATCCTACTTTCACCATATTCTAATTCATTTGGGGGGATACATAATGTTTTAGAGCAACATATTTGTTATATGAGCAGTGTACATTTTTATTTTATTTTTATTTTTGAAATGGAGTCTCGCTCTGTCGCCCAGGCTAGAGTGTAGTGGCACGATCCCAGCTTACTGCAACCTCTACCTCCTGGGTTCAAGTGATTCTCCTGCCTCAGCCTCCTGAGTAGTTGGGATTACAGGTGTGTGCCACCACACCTGGCTAATTTTTTATATGTTTGGTAGAGACAGGGTTCCACCATGTTGGTCAGGCTGGTCTCAAACTCCTGATCCACCTGCCTCGGCCTCCCAAAGTGCTGGGATTACACAGGCATGAGTCACCACACTCAACCGAGCAGTGTAAATTTAAAATTGTACATATCGCAGAGGAATTTCATTTTTTGTAATATTTGACTTATTTTTTTCCTCTGGAAAACTTTTCAGGAGTTCACAGACATATAACCAATACCCAGGTATCTCAACCACTTTGTGAATCAGCAAATCTTAACCTTTCACATTTTTGCCTTATATAGAGAGAATGTCACACTTTTTTTTTTCACATATTAGTATCTCTGAAATTGGGTGCCCTTAAAATGATTGTGCATATTGTGGCAACTTTCTTCCTCATACCTCGAATAATAATGAGTTTTATAGTCAATGGCCTGGATTTGGTAAAACATCATGACTTTTACTATTAAAATAATGCATCATTACACATAAAATTGAAGGGCCTTTCTTCTCCCCCACCACTCACTGTCATGCTTATCAGTGTCATTTTTCTTCATTCCCTGAAGGCAATAATTATCTAAATTTGTTGGGTATTTTTCAGGACATGATGTTATATAAATACATATATATACCTTTTTCTTAATATATAGTATTATTCTGTTTTATTTTTCTATGTATATTGTTTGCATCTATTTTTACTTGCAATTATGTTTTTAAAAGTCTATGCATGTTGATCTATGTAGTGATATTTCATCTGCCAAATTGCATTTCAGTGTATGCATATACTATAGTTAATCTGTTTTCTTATTAATGGACGTTTAAGTTGTTTTCCATTTATTTGTCCAGTTTCATACTATTATAAGAAGGGATTCTCTAATATATATTAAAAATGGAATCTCCAGGTTGTAGAGTACATATTTTTTAAACTATTTTCAATTTACCTTTAATTTAAATAAGCCTGCATTTAGTGGTGCTTTTAGCTTTATTGAGTGAAATCTGAATTTGTTACTGTGAGAAGTTTTTGTTTTTCTCCTCAAAGGGAAGCCCTTTCAGTTTTGCCTTTCACCCACCTCATTACCAGCAATCATAACAGTAACAGTGATAAAATCACTCTGTAAAATGTCACCTTTGAAAGTTCTTTTGCGATGGTTTGTGGACCTTCAGTCAACTAAGCCACCTACATGTCCTAAATCCTTTGTTGTATTTCCAAAGACTATCTGCTTGAAAGACCATACAAGGCCCCCTCTGTCTCATATGTCAATCACCTGGTGGTGGATAGACAAGTAACACAGTGTGAATTTTAAGGAACTGCCAGTAATATGTGTCAAGGGCCCAAGTGCGGACATCCCCATTTGGTTCAATAGTGCCACATTTAGGAATTTACTGTAAGCAAATAAGTAAAGATATGCACAAAAATAAAGTGACAAGGTATTAACTATAAATAAAAATTTTAAAGTAGAAAATCAGAAACACCCTTAGGATTCTATAATAGAATGTTATATAAATAAATCAAGATGGGTTTCTATAAAAAAATATTGATCCAGAAAGCGTTAGTAGCATGTTAAATGAAGAAAATGGAATAAAAGCTAGTTTGAAGAAATATGACTTACATATATATATATATATATATATATGGAAAAATATCTGGAAGAATATAACTGAAGGCATTAACAGTTACTATCTCTGGAGTGTGGAATTTATAGATGGAGTTTCATTTTCTTCTTTTGTCATATATTTTTCTAATTTTTATACAGTGAACATATATTATTTTGGCAACAAAGATAATTAAAAGTAAATATGCCAGAAGTTTGTTTACTTGGGTCATGGTTACATGTTGAGAATGAACGCTAAGAGATAGGCAGGTTGGTAGGAGAATTTAGGAGCAAGTTGAGATGGAGAAGTAAATTTAATAAAACACATTATCTGGGAACAATTTTGGATTTTTCTTGTACATTTTTTTCACCCTTGTTCTCCAGACGTTTTAAAGGATTCTAAAGCACAAAAGTCCTGGATGATTGGTGTGTTAGCAATGAATCATCCAGTTTTCCTTTTGTTTTTGAAATATGCCTGCACTTATTCCTTCACAATAGAAAATTTATGCTCCCAGTGAAGACCTGCAGAAAAGATAGATTTGATAGCCTTCCATGATAACAAATTTAAGAAAGATATCTAATGCTTCCTTTATTATTTAAAAAATTTAGTTTGGAGGAAATCAAAATCTTCTCTAGTATAACATTCTTTTTGTAGCCTCAATATCCCTTCCTTGAATCTTCAGTGTGGCAAAAATAAAATAAAATAAATACAAAATAAAAATCACTTGGTTAAGGCCAAAGAACCCTATTTACTATCAGTTTCTGTCAGGTTCAAAATATCCAAGTTACAGTCTACAGAAAGAGAGAATGGTTGCAAGTAGATGGGTTCCTTAATGGATGAAGGTACTCAAATGTAAAAAACCTAAAATTGGTTTTATAGTAATCAAAACTATAAAAAATGATAAAATCTAATGCTCTCTGGTATGTAGGTTATGGAAAAACTGGCATTGTTGATAGCACTTAAAACTGGTTGGTTCAGTATTTATGGAATGAATCCTAAAAGCATGTAAGAATTATCAACAGGTATTTGTTTTACTCCCTCCCAAAAGAAAAAGTTATCTGTATAAGTATCTTTTTCCCAAAGACCATTTGCTTTAGTAACAAATGTCATGATGTAACTTTAGAGAAACTGTACCACAAAATAGAGCTTGAGATCCCTAAAATCACAGAATTGTAGAGAAGGAAACTTAAAAATATAACTTGTTGACTTTAAAAGCTTCTAAAAGATTTTCCCAAATTCCTCCAGCTAAAAACTAAAGATGCTGAACTTGCTGTCGATGACTCTGTAAGTATGAGTTATGAGTCTTTCATGCAAAACCCAAGCCCTCAATAATGAGGCAGCTCTTGGGGTCCAGAAGGAAGCTGTCGGTCAAGACAGAATCAAGTGTTGGTTAAAGAGTATATACCACCTGCCGGCTGCTGCTCGCTCTGCATTCCAGACAGACAATAGCTCTGGAAGTGGTGTGAATAGCACCCCACCCCCACAATTAACCTCAAAGAAGTGTTAATTTCTCAGTCAAACTGAGGACCATTTAAATTCAGGCAGTGTCAGAAAACAAGCATTTATTTGGAACCAAAAGAACAATTTGTCTCTTTTCTTTTTCATTGTCTGCCCATTAATTTTCCCAGAATAAAACATCTTCGAACAGACCTTCCCTGCTCCTAGAATGTCCCACATCCCAGTCTAGGCAAACAGGATTTTCAACGAGAAGAAAAATTACTCCCTCATTGTTTGGTGAAGAGCAGAAAGAATGGATGGTTGCCTTTAAAGAGAGCCGTTTCTGGAAAACAAAGCTAGGACAGTACACACCTGTTCTTTTGAGTATTCTCTTTTACTAGTGACATGACGACATCCTTCCAGAGTCCATAACACTTACGAAAGTGTGGACACTTTTCCTCTCAAACCACTGGTTTTGCTTATGACCACGTGAGTATGATTTTGGGTAATAACTTTACTTACCTTTCCTTCATCTCATGGTTTCTCAACCGTGGGCACTACTGACATTTTAGGACTAGGTAATTCTTCAGTCAGGAGGCAGGTGGAGAGGAACGGGAGGCAGTCCTATTTTTATAGGACAGTTAGCGGTATCCCTGGCTTCCACCCACTATATGCTGGTAGCACACTCCTCCCTCCTGCCCCCAGCCCCGCCATTTTGACAACAGAAAATGTCTCCAGACATTGCCAAGTGCTAGGTATCCTACATAATAGAAGTATCAACTATCTATTGAGTGCAACTATGTGCAAGATTATGTACTATGCACCTTACATTGTCATAACAACCCAGACAATTAGGTACATGTTGTCCCTGTGTCACTAGAATGTAAGATCCATGAGGACAGGTACCATATGTCTAGCTTACCATTGTACCTTCCAAGCCTTTGCACAGAGACCAGCACATAACTCTGTACACCACAATGCCCAGGTAATATTCTTTAAAATGAATCAATAATTGAAATTTACTAAAGAAGATCATTTACTTCTTCCTCTTATAACTCAAGCTTTCAGCATATTCTGTTTTCTCCACTTTCCAAATATGCTCAGAATGTAATCATTTCTCATCACCTCTAAAACTACCATCCTGTTCCAAGCCAGCATGATCTGGATAATCGCAACAGCCTCCCAATGGGGCTCCATGATTTTGCCCTTGTCCTACCATAGTCTATTATCAACCCAGCGACCAGAGGATCCTTTGAAACATAAGAGATCAGCTAACTCTACTCAACACCTTGTAACAGCCTCCCTCTCAGAATAAAGCCAAAGTTCTTTCAGTGGCCTACAAAGTTATAAGTGATGTATTCCCTGTTACCTCTCTGAATTTATTTTCTTCTACTGTCTCCCTTACACACTCAGTTCCCTCTACATTGGCCTTGTTGTTTTTTAGATATGCCAAGCACACTCCTACTTCAGAGCCTTTGTACCAGCTCCTCACCCTGCCAGGAACACCCTTCCTACAGCCCTCTCTCTTTTTTAAATCCTTGCTCAAATGTCATCTTCCCAATGAGGTCTTTCTTGGGAACTCCGAATGTACACTCCTCCTGACCCTCTTTGCTACTTAATTTTTCTCCACCAGCACCCTCCGATGAAAAAGAACGCAAGCTCCATGAAGAGAGATTTCTGTCTGTTTTTGCTTGCCATTAAATGTCCAGCATCCAGTATTAGGTATACAGTAGCTGCTCAAGTATTTGTTAATTGTTGAAAGAATGAATGAATGAATGAGTCAAGACACAGAGATGTGAAATGGCAGAGCTAGAATGCAAATCCAGGCTGCTAGCCTCTAAGTCCTATTCTTCCAGTGATACCCAAATTTGGGTGTGCGTCAGAATCACTTGGGGAAGAAGGATGTGATAGTTAAAATGCAGATTCCAGGGCTCTGTGCTGGACCTTAGGAGCCAACATACAAGAGAGGAGGACTCAGGAGATTGTAGTTTACAAAAGCTTCTTGGAAATCCGTATGCAGCTCATTTGCAGGTTCTGTGGATCTACAAATGGAAACTTAAGGAGTGATCTGGGAGCCACCTGCAGCAGAACCAGCAGAGTCAAAGTCTAGGACCTCCAGCCAGCCTCTCAGGCTGTGAATCCATACTGTTCTGCATACTGGCTCTACTACTTTTTGCTTTAATTTTTCCTTTCTTTCCTTTTTAAAAAATTTTTATTTTTTATTTTTTGAGATGGAGTCTTGCTCTGTCATCCAGGCTGGAGTGCAGTGGTGTAATCTCGGCTCACTGAAACCTCTGCCTCCTGGGTTCAAGCAATTCTCCTGTCTCAGCCTCCAGAGTAGCTGGGACTACAGGCACCTACTACCATATGCCCAGCTAATTTTTGTGTTTTTAGTAGTGATGGGGTTTTACCATGTTGGCCAGGTGGGTCTTGATCTCTTGATCTCAAGTGATCCACTTGCCTTGGGCTCCAAGTCCTAGGATTACTGGTGTGAGTCACCACACCCGGCCACCTTTCTTTCCTTTTTCTAATGAGAATTCTTTGAGTCAAAGGCCTCAATATCTAACTGTGCTACATTTTCTCACAGTAGAATCCAATGTCTGTAATTTCTAATTGGATGACATTGGTCAAATTACTTAACTTCTTTTTCAGTTTTTCAATCTGTAGATTGTGGATAATGCCAGTCTTGATCTCCCAGGATCACTGTGAAGGTCTGAAATTCCAGAATAGTCCCTGATATATAGTAAACATACAACAAATGTTAACTACTCTTATTGTTATTATTTAGATGGAGTCTCGCTCTGTTGCCAGGCTGGAGTGCAGTGGCACAATCTCGGCTCACTGCAACCTCCACCTCCTGGGTTCAACGGAATCCCCTGCCTCACCCTCTCGAGAAGCTGGGACTACAGGTGTGTGCAACCACATTGACTAATTTTTTTTTTTTTTTTTTGTATTTTAGTAGATACAGGGTTTCACCATGTTGGCCAGGATGGTCTCGATCTCCTGACCTTGTGATCTGCCCACCTCGGCCTTCCAAAGTGCTGGATTATAGGCATGAGCCACCACACCAAGCCAACTATTATTATTGTAAACACCACTCATTTCTAGGCTCCAGCCCAGATCATGAAATCAGCATCTCTGTAGACAGGGCTCTAGGATATTTAAAATGATCATTCCATGTGATTTTGGTGCACACAGAGGGTTAGCCTGCCCTGCCTCACTCTGTCCCATGCGGAGTAGGAGTTAAGAGTTCTACAGCCTCACAGCCAAATGTTCAATATATGCTGGGTGGAAGCAGCAGTGATCTGACCCCTTGTGGAACGTAAGAGACTCCTGGTCTTGCTAGTAATAAGGCACACAGGTCTGGTGTGGCAAGGTAAGCTTGGAGATGATTTAGCCTAAACCCCCATGTTCATAACTAATGAAGCAGGCCCCAAAAGTGATTTTGTAACTCATGTGCTAATACTTCAAAAATGAGGGCATAAGAATTCCCCTACAGCCTTGCTATTCAGTGCAGCCTAAGGACCAAGAGAATCTATTCACTGGGAAGCAAGTGTGTCAGAAATGCAGAATCCCAGTCCTATTCCAGAACTACTGCTCCAGAAACATTGGTCGAGATCCCTGGTTCTCAGACTCACTGCACAGTGAAATTATTTGGAAAGCTTTATGAAATACTGGTGTCTCAGTCTCATCTGTGGAGATGCTGATTCATTCAGTCTAATGTAAGAACTGGACTACATACATATTTATATGGAAATATGAATACATACATATGCTATCTCATCTCTGGCATTACACGTTTTATTTAATAAAGGAAGAGATAAAACAAGAAGGCTAAATTTAAAAAATAGAGTAAAGCAAAAGACCTAACACCTACCATCCTGTCACGCAACCACAACAGCACTTTTCATTTGGTAATATGAATTTTAAATACTAAAAGCATATTTTTCCCCTGTTGACTTTGTTCACGCTTGTATTCATTTTCAGATCTACCAAAGTGGATGACTACATTTAGCCCCCTTTTTTTTTTTTTCTTGTTTTTCCCCAATTAGATTGCTACTTAGGATTTTTCCCTTTATAAGCATCTTTTATAAACAGAATGAATAATTGTCTCTTGAACTCATCCCATTAACCGTCTGGCACTTCAGCTTGCTCTTCTGTGACCCAGAGATAACTTCTAGCCTATCTTATTTGTGAGAAAAGTACATGAGATAATAAAGATGAAGATACTTTGAAAATGGATAAAGGAGCTTAAGACCAGTTGGAAAGAGGAAATCTCGTTGTTGAGGACCAATGCATCAGGCACTGGGTAGTTTAAATATTTTGCATCGTATGTTCACACTAACCCTGCCAAGTATTACTAACCTTGTTTTATAAACGGCAAAACTGAGGCTCAGAGAGATGCAGAAACAAGTTCAAGGTCATACTGCCAATAACTGAGACAGTTTTCAAACCTAGATTTTCCTAACCTTGAAGTCACTTCTGTGAGAAGCCATTCAAAGGCATGCATATATTACAGACTTTATTATCAATTATATATATTATATTATTTAGACATCATAGAAAGTGCATTGTCAAAGGAAAAACATAGACAAAGGGCTGTAGGATTGTAGAAGGGAAGGAAATTATGTTGCAAGTTTAAGTAGCTCACACTTCAGTGAGCGTATAAATTATTTGTCAGATAAATTCCAAAGCAGAATGGTAGCCCTCTCTGACGATCTACTAATTGAAGCTAGAATCATTTAAAGAAATTATTAGATATTCACCAAAGCTTTAGAGAGAACATTTGATTTATAAACTATATTTATCCTTCTAGACATAGACTTCTGAGAAGTACTGAAAATGGGCTTGTCTTAAGCTGAACATGTACATGTCTGTATGGTAAAAGCTGACAAAAGCAAGACCTTCAGAGCAGAGAACATATCTCAACCCTCCCATTCCCTTCTCCAACTTCTCTCTCTGTCTCTCTTTCCTCCTACCCCTCTCCTTTTCCCTCTCTCTGAGATATTTCAAGATGAGACAGACAGGAAAACTTTCCTTAGGAGGCACTAGAATTAGGCTTATATTCTCAAATTTACTGATTATCCATTTGTCTACATGTTAGCGTCACCTGGACAGCTTGAAAAATAACCATGTCTGGGTCCTGGCCCCAGAGATTTCTGATGTAATTGGTCTGTAGCAAAGGTTGGAGCTGGGGATGTTTGAAAGATCCTGATGATGCTAATAGGCAATAGTGTTGGAGAACCACTAGCCTAACCACTAAGAAGCTGAAGCCTTGTGACTAACTTACTTAAAAGAGTATGTAATAAAATTATACATGATCAAAAGTACATCACTGTAGCCAAACTATAAACAGAAATTGACATCACTTTTGAGTGTGACCTAAGATAGCTATAGATGCTCTGGATATATACACAGCATGCCTTAACACAGTGTTTAATTAATATTTGCTGAGTATGTAGTGATTGAGTGGTGGATGAATAACTGAATGAAAAATAAATGTGTGAAGTTGAGCAACTATACTAGGAAAGGCATATTCTTTTCAGTTTTTTTAAAAAAGTGTTTATTTCTTTGCATATAGGCAAAATTAGAAGAATCCCGGATTTGAAGTCAAGAGACTTACATTTGAATATCCACTCTGGAAAAGTCAGATAAGTTCTCTTGTCTCTGACATTCAGTTTTTTATTTGTTAAAACAGGAAAACAATTCTAGGGCTTTCATGATACAAACAAGATTATGTCTAAAAAAAAAAACCTACCTTTGTAAATAGTAAAGTGACATAGAAATACAAAGAAATATTTTTATTTTTATGATACAAGCAAGAAAAACCCAGTAAGCATCACTTTGACTAGGGGTTCTCAGAATTTAGCATGGATTAGAATCCCCTGGAAAGCTGGTAAACATGCAGATTCTTATCCTCTCCTCCAAAGATCTTGAGCCAGTACTTGAGATCTGGGCTAAAGTCCATAAACCCAAAGGTGATGCTAATGCTACTGATCCACAGATTGTACTTTACGTAGCAATGACTTAGACAAAGTTATGGAACAGTGTTTAACCAATAAAAATATGTTTTTCTGACTTTTTCTTTCTCCTAAGGTATCTCAACTCCTCCTTTAATTTCCTTTACCCTAACCTCAGAACCTGCTTTCTAGAAAAAAACAAAACAAACAGTATCATTCATTAATATTTGTGAACAAATTGATATCTGTGTACTACTTCATCTTAGAATATCAAAATGTTAAGACAAAGTGTGGAATAGAAATGTGCTCATTTCCTTAAATAATTGACAGGTTTGGGGGGGAACTAGGGGAGGGACAGTGAGGGGTGGGGAGTTATAACCTGGGAGAAATGCCAGATATAGGTGATGGGGAGGAAGGTAGAAAACCACATTGCCATGTATGTACCTATGCAACAATCTTGCATGTTCTTCACATGTACCCCAAAAAGTAAAATGCAATAAAATATATATTTTTAAAAAAGACAAATTTCAAGGGGAATTCCCTTTGTGATGCCTTCTTGGTCCGCCTTAGTATTTAATTTGGCATTTCCTCCTCTGTACCTACCACTATAAAAGTGTTTATAAAAAAAAAAAACAAAACCTAGTATCAGATAAAATAGAGTTTAAAGCGAAAGTTGTCACCACAGACAAAGAAGGATATGATATATTGATGACAGAGTCAATCGATCAAGAAAATATAACAATTATAAACATATATGCACCCACTGAGAGAAACTCAAAACATATGAAGCAAAAATTAGCAAAAATGAATGAAGAAAAATAGTCTTGTACAACAATAGTTGCAGATGTCAATACCCCACTTTCAATAAAGAATAGAACAACTAGACAAAAGATCACTAATCAAATAGAATACTTGAATGATACTGTAAACTAATCAGATCTAACCAACATATACAGAACACTCTGCCCAAAAACAGCAAGATATACATTCTTCTCAAGTACGTATGGAACATTCTCCAGAATAGATCATATCCAGGATAGCCACAAAACAAGTCTTAATAAATGTTAAAAGACTGAAATTATTGCAAGGCATGGTGGCTCATGCCTGTAATCCCAGCACTCTGGGAGGCCAAGATGGGAGGGCCACGAGGTCAGGAGTTTGAGACCAGCTTGGCCAGCATGATGAAACCCCATTTCTACAAAAAATACAAAAATATAGCTGGGCAGGGTGGCATGTGCCTGTAATCCCAGCTACTCGGGAGGCTCAGGCAGGAGAATTGCTTAAACCTGGGAGGTGGAGGTTTCAGTGAGCCAAGATTGTGCCACTATACTCCAGCCTGGATGACAGAGCAAGACTCTGTCTGAAAAAAAAAAAAAAAAAAAAAAAAAAGATTGAAATTATTGAGGTACTTTTTCCAATCATAATGAAATGAAGATAGAAATCCATAGTAGAAGAAAATTGAAGTTTATAAATCTGTGGAAATTAAACAACACCCACTCTTAAACAACCAATGGCTCTAGAAGAAATCACAAGAGAAGTTAGAAAAATTTTGAGATAAATGAAAATAAGAGCAAAACATATTAACATTTATAAGATGCAGCTAAAACAGTGCTTAGGGGAAAATTTATAACTGTAAATGTCTACATTAAAAAAGAAAGAATAATTCCAAATCAATATATTAACTTTATACTTTTAGGAACTAGAAAAAGAAGAGCAAACTAAACCTAAAACTAGGAGGACGAAGAATATATTAAATATAAGAGTGAAAATAAATAAAACAGTATAAAAATAATAAAAAATAAAATCAGAAGTTGATTTTTTTCAAAAAAATTAACAAAATTGACAAACCTTTAGCTGAATTGACTAAGAAAAAAAGAGAGAAGACAAGACTCAGATTACTAAAATCAGAAATGAAAATGGGGACATGACTATCAACCCTATAGAAATAAAAATGATGAGAACAGAATAATCTGCACTGTTATACAACAACAAATCAGA
This sequence comes from Sapajus apella, assembly GCF_009761245.1. NCBI lineage: Eukaryota > Metazoa > Chordata > Mammalia > Primates > Cebidae > Sapajus > Sapajus apella. The sequence continues at coordinate 47,744,260 of NW_022436944.1, forward strand.
TAACCTAGGTGAGACAGAAATATTCTTAGAAATATACAAACTACCAAAACTGAAGAAATTAGGGAAAGTAATAGACCTATACGAGTAAAGGGATTGAATCAGTACATTGCTGGGGGAAATGTAAAATGATATAACCTCTGAGGAAAACCGTCTGGTTGTTCTTCAAAAAGGTAAACAAAGAATTACAATATGACCCTGAAATTACACTCCTAAGTATATGCATCAAAGAATAGAAAAGCATTGTTTAAATAAAAATTTGTACCGAAATGTTTATAGTGTCACTATTGACAATAGTTAAAAAGTGGTGTATTAGTTCATTTTCAGGCTGCTGATAAAGACATACCCAGAATGGGAAGAAAAAGAGGTTTAATTGGACTTAAAGTTCCAAATGGCTGCGAGGCCTCAGAATCATGGTGGGAGGTGAAAGGCACTTCTTACATGTCAGCAGCAACATAAGACCTAACACCATAAAAACCCTAAAAGAAAACCTGTATATATATATGTGCATATATATATATATATATATACACACACATATATAATTATATATATGCATATATATACATATATATATAATTGTATATATATTGCACTTTAGGTTCTGGGGTATATGTGCAGATCAAGCAGGATTATATATAATTATATATATGTAATATATATTATAATATATATAATTATTATATAAATATATATAATATATAACATATGTTATAATATATAATAATTATATATTATATATAATTTGTATATATATAATTATATATATATATACACACAATATATATATATAATTATATATACACATGAGAAAAAGAAAAAGAAAATAAGGAAGAAGGAAAAGTGGAAATCCCTGATAAACTTATCAGGTCTCATGAGACTTATTCACCATCATGAGAATAGCATGGGAATGACCAGTCCCCATGATTCAATTACTTCCCCCTGAGTCCCTCCCACAACACATGGGAATTCTGGGAGACACAATTTGAGCTGAGATTTGGGTTGGGAATACAGCCAAACCATATCAGGTAGAAACAATGCAAATGCCCACCAATGGATGAAGAGGTTAACAAAATGGGTTATATCTACATGATGAACTATCATTGCTCCATAAAAAAAAATGAAATAGTAATTCATGCCACAACATGAATGAAACTTGAAAACATTATGGAAGCTAGACACAAAAGGTCATACATTGTATGATTCTATCTGTATGAAATATCTAGAATAGGTAAATTTATAAAGAAATTATATTTGACAGAAAGCATATTTGTGGTTGACCGGGTCTGAGATGAGGGGAGAATGGGGAATGACTGCTTAATGGGTGTGGGATTTCTATGGGGGTGACAAAAGAGTTCTGGAACTGGATAGTTGTGATGGTTGTACAATATCGTGAATATACTTAGTGCTATTGAAGTGTACACTTTATAATGGTTGAAAAGGTAATTCTATATTGTCTGTATTTTACCACCAAAAAAAAAGGAAATATGAAAAGTGCTGAGAGAAGTGCTTTAGTCCTATACCTGTAGCCACCACTACTGGACCCCCTACTCCATCCTGACTTTGGAGGTAACAATTTTAGAAAATTATTGTTTATTTTTCTGCTATATATTTATGAACTATAACAAATACAAATATATATTCCTATAGCTCTCTATTTTTCCCTCTAAAATCCAGCATGCTATGTATACTAATCTGTGCTCCATTTTTCCAATTAGCAATATAGTCTGGAGATACTCCCACATCAACATAGAGAGAGGGTTCTTCTCTTTTACAACTGCAAATCCTCCACTGTAAAAACATCCATTCCTCTGGAGACTCACTGAGTATTATTTAGCCTCGGAAAACAATTATAACTCTTTTGAAAAGTTTAGAACTTTTGTCTCTTTATTTCCAATCTCGATGACCAGTCTGCCTTCCATTAAAAACTTGAGATATCCAATGATACCAAAAGCAAACTCCCTACTAGGATTCCAATATAAGATAATGAACTTCCTTGTGATCTTGTCTATGCATCCACCATGACCTTCTCACTGCTCACTGCAGGAAATATTTGGGGTTGGTAATAATGATTGAGAGCTGAAACCATGTGAGATTCTGCAGTGTATAAACCCTAACCATTGCCATTTTAGCATTTTCACCATATCTGAAGATAAGTAGGAAAAAAGAGAAAGAAATAGGTCATCTGCTCCTGCAGGCTTCAGAATTTCCTTTAGGCTCCTTCCAAGCCAACCTTTGACTCTGATTCTTGAATGTATAACAGTAAGATAGGTCAACTTTCAGAGGACCGTTTAAGGGTTTCAAATAGCTTCTCTCTTGCATCAAAGGAAACCAGCAATCTCACAGCTGCTTCAGTAATTTCAATCAGAAAAGAAAGTGGTTAGTAACTTGCTGAAATAAAACCGATTGGACTCTGGATTTCACCAACCATGAAAGATTATTTTCTTCACACATATGTTTAACTTAATGGGTGAAGAGATGAAAAGAAAATGAGTTTGCATGAAGTGCTATGGTTTGTCTTGATTACAATTCAGCAAAGATTCCTTGCTGTAGATTCTTTCCAACTACAAGTTGAAGTTTTAGTAACTTGGCAAGGCTGCCTCTTGGGCGAAAACAAAGGCAGCGCTCATGTTGGGATGAAACAGCTCCTCCCTCAGCTTCCTGTCTCAATTCCAGTAGTCCTTCAAGAGCAGGACAGACTCTATGTTCTCATCGCCCTTCTGGTAATGCCATCTCACAATGACTTTCTTCTTCACTCTGCATCAGTCACACTCAGAGGCATCCACAGTGTCTCGAACATAGTAGGCACTTAATAAATGCTTGCTGACTGTTGAATGAAGGTTATTACATTCTGCATTTTAATTCTATTTAGTCTCCTGTGCAATCAGTGTTTTCAAGAGAAATAGAACCAATGGGAGATAAATATGTGCATATACATATAAACGTATGTATACATACATATATATTTGTTTTATTTAGAGATTTAAGGAACCAGCTCACATGATTGTGGTCTGTCTAGCAAGTTCAATCTCTGTAGGACAGTTCAACAGACTTGAAACTCGCGAGTTGATTCTGCAGTATTGAAACAATTTCTTCTTCTCCAGGAAACTTTAGTTTTTGCTCTTAAGGCCTTCAACCGATTGGATTAAGCTTACCTGCATTATTAAAGATTAATCTCCTTTAAAGTCAACTGATTGTAGATATTAACAACACCTACAAAAATATCGTCATATCAACACCTAGATTAGCCTTTGATTAAATGCTTGTGTATTACAGCCTGCCTAGCCAAGTTGATAAATAAAATCTAACATCACATTTCCTCATCTGATTTATACCTCAAAGGCTGAAATGCAGTTATGTTGAGAGCTTAGGACATGCTTCTATTGCGTTCCACCTACCTCAATTATTTCTGACCCAGGTTTCTTATTTCTTCTGAAGATGCCTCTCATATTTTAAAGTCCCAATCTGCTTTTATTCTTGATGCAGGCTGGTTTTCTTTTTCTGGGCTATCTAGTAATATGCCTCACCTGGTCTCCAGTTCCGTTGCTCAGCTTGTAGCTGGTTACTTGAATGGTATAAGATTTTGTAGCTACCTTCTATGCCATGGTCATCATGTACAGTTGTGAATGGTAACCCTAGAATGACGTAGTATAAACAGAGAACCCACTTGTGACCATCCATTCATCTATTCATTATCCCATCATCATTACCTATTCCTTCAGACATCTCTGGGGGAATCTACACTCAAAACTCTTTTCATTTGAGAAGACCAAAGTGAGGTGAGATCACCTAAAGTTGTAAATACCTGAGAGCATGTTTAAAGTAAATGACCCTCAGTAATGAACTTCTTAGTGAGAGTAGGGGTGGGTGGCTTTTCCTTGAAGGCAGACCTTGATTAGACCTAGATGGCTGATGTCATACATGGCAGGGTTTCAGAGTACTCTTCAGAAGACAAAAATTTATGAAAATGCACTTCACAAATTTCTCTACAGCTATCCTAGTCCTACTCTGCTCTTAGCACTTAGGATAAATTTTGATCATATCTTTCTAACATGGTTACTTGAAATCTAAATATCTCTTTAAGCTGCTCAGAGTCTCTTTCTCTTTCTACAGCTGACTTTGGCCTCAATCATGCATTCAGCAAATACTTGTATGCTGCCTGCTATGCATCAGGCACTGGTCTAGACACTGGTCATTTTCCTGTTGGTTTTTACATTCTAGTCTTCTATCGAAGATGATAGGCCCTGCCCCTCTTCTAGTACCTTTGAAACTCCAAAGATATTTATTATCTCTGGGCTAAGACAGAAATATATCTGGTTCATTCAATAAGATTTAGGTCATGGGATGATAGAACATTGTCAAGTGGTGCACACTGAAGGCATTACAATAGATGCTATCGCTAATGCATGCTATCTGTAGTGTAGGGTTGCCTTAGGAGAAATTAAAGGGCTACCAATATGACTATATCGAAAACAGAGATAAATAAAGAAAAAAAGAGAGGGATCTAAAAGAATTCTGTAAACTTTATTCTTCCTTTTAACAACAAGTTCCTTAGGTGAAAATTAACTTTGGCTGTAAGTGTATGTATGTGTTCTTTTGCCTGGGAGTCTAGAAATCCATAAATCCTAACCAAATTGAGCCTAGGAAATGGATCTTCATTAGACTGGTGGGTTATTTTTTGACATTAGCAAAGCTGAAGTTGGTTTGATGAGTTAGACCATCTCTTCATTCAGAAATCTATATCCCAGCAAGATAGTTTTAAAGACTCTTACAAAATTACATGGATTGCACCAAGATTAAAAGGAGGTGGAAGAAAAAAAAACTAAGAGAAAGAAAAGTAAAAGAATATCTTCATGAGCCTAGCTTCCTATTTTCCTTAAACTTATTCGCACGAACGTTGTTCCTAATGACTTGCCACTTACATAATTTAATTTTCTAATATCCATATTTTGTTCACATTTTACATCTTTGAAACAGAAAATCCTTTTGTAGAAGATGACATCTTAGATAAACGAAATGTAGTAAACCAGTATCCTAGAACTAAAGTCATACCTCATTTGCTAATTGTCTATTTCATATGAGTTTTAATCATATTTTCAATTGCTTCCCATGTCCATATTTTGTTTTTCTAATGAAAATGGTAAATCCTTTAAGGCAGACAGTTCCTACTGGGTGCCAGTCACTTTACATACACTGTTTTATTCTGAATTCTTTTAATGACACTGTGTGATAGATTACTCCCATTTTACAAACAAGGAAATTGAGGCTCAGGGAGGTGAAGTTACTTACCTTACAGCTAACTTAGTAGCAGAAACAGAATCTCACTGATGAGCACAGGGTTGTGGCAGTACCTCTCTGCAGGGAGGTAAGGGCGGGAGTCTGTGTGGTTTCGACAAGGGTGGGCAAGAATTCACCCTGGAAATCTTGACTAAAATGTTTTTGTGGGTCTCGGGCACAGTTAGGTTCACACCTAGGAAATTCTCTGAGGGTAAAGCCACAGCTTGGTTAAATTGGGTGACTCGTGACTCACAAGTGTGAAGGTTCATATTTTAGCACCTGGCAATCAGAGGCAGAATTAAACTACTTAAAAATGAACATTGATGAATACTCAGAAACTTTGCAAGAGCTCCAGGCCACAGCATATATTAGACTCTGAATTGCATCTAAGGGTTGAATTACCTTCTAGCCTGTCTTTGATTCATATTAAAGGAACATAAAACAACAACCCTGGGCAGATGAGTAAGCCTTTGAGTCCTGTCCTGGGGTCATGTTCTCTGCTGGATCAGATTTGATTTCAGTAGCCCCTCCTGAAAGGCAGGTTCATTATGGTATTTATTGGGTAGGTTTGGAACAGGGCAGTCACGAGGTCCTGATAGCTGTAATATAGATTTTTAAAAATCCAAGCCTCAGAAACTTGCAGAGATAAGAAAAGACAACTGTGCCTTATACAAGTGTATCTAAAATTCAGTACTTCTTTATTTTGAAAATTACTCTTCAGTTTCTTCAGGAAAAATTATAATTGTGGGGGGAAATTAAGGGGAGAGAAAGGGAAAATATCCTACTTTGTATTGACATTGCACTCTACATGATTAAATTACTGAGCAAAGAATCAAAGGAATTAGTAACTTCAGCCTACTGCATCTCACTACTTCTCTGCCTGGGATAATTTACAGATTTCTCAAGATGTTTTTTTCTTTTTCTTTCTTTCTTTCTTTTTTTTTTTTTGAGATGGAGTTTCGCTCTGTTGCCCAGGCTAGAGTACAGTGGCATGATCTTGGCTCACAGCAACTTCTGCCTCTTAGATTCAGGCTATTCTCCTGCCTCAGCCTCTCGAGTAGCTGGGACTATAGGTGCACACCACCTTGCCTGGCTAATTTTTGTATTTTTAGTAGAGATGGAGATTCACCATGTTGGCCAGGCTGTTCACAAACTCCTGACCTGAAGTGGTCCACCTACCTGGGCCTCCCAAAGTACTAGGATTACAGGCATGAGCCACCTGCCTGGCTCAACATCTCATATTCTGTTTAGGATTCTGCCAGGGCTAGCAATCTATAGAAATTATTGAAACATGAAAATGGGGATATTTTGTTGCTGACTTGCAGTAGAAAATGTTGGTGGAGGACATATGATTGTACTTAATTACTCTGCCCCTTCTGTCAGCCCTTTGGCCCTATTGGTCATTTTACATTTCATAGGTATTTTAAAAAAAGATATTTAGACTTCCCGCCTTTTACAGTTTTTCAAAACTTGTCTTTCCCCACATTTTGAGACGTTTATAGTAAAACTGAAGGTAATGCAATAACCGAAGGGTATGTATTTGTAATATAGATGCCAGGCAGCCACTTCGTTAAGGGCCTTCTAGACTAGAGAAGGATTGGAGGAGAGGAGGGGATTCATATATAAGGCGGTAAAGAATCTTGGTGCCAGAAATTAAAGTTGAGAGAAATAATAATTGGATGCATGTTAAACTTAACCATTTAGATGGCTTATTTTCCACTGGGCTATGACAATTCTGTGAGTAGAACATGTCTGGTGTTGCCCATCACTGAATCCCATCTCTTGCACAGTACCTGGGACATAACTGGGACTATATAAATATCTAGTTAATAAATGAATAAGGGAATGAGGTAGGGAAAGAATCCTGCCTATCTTGTTCTTTATAGTATTCCTAGCACTGGCACTAGTAGATGATCAATAAACGATATAGACTTGGGTGTCTTCCTGGAGCTTAAAATATCCAAATGTTAGGCTTTGTGAAATACAGCCATTATTTATTGTATGAATGGGTTGGTTTTCATAGACTAGATAATTTTGTCACTTCTCAGAGTAAAAAGGGCTGGGTTTTATCTTGTAAATAGCCCACGATTTTTTTTTTTAAATTTTGTTTTATAGCATCTCTGTAAGTGCTGACACTTTGCCTGGCTTTGAAGGGGCCAACTGTTGACTTGTTTATTCTGACTCTTTATTAAGTATATCCATAATCAAATTAATTCTTGTTCTGTTACAGGAATGAGGTAGAGTGGGGAGGTCCTTATTATAGAGCCATGTTACTGAAATTAGAATACCTGGTAGTGCCAAGAATGCATGCCCCTGGATACAATGTAATATGAAGTGAAGAATAATGACTAACAGATCTGAAGGCTCTGGTTTTGGCCCTTCTTTGCCAACAACTTCAATGACTTGCTTAACTTATTTGAGTCTTTTCCCTTGGTTGTAACAGAATTATCCTTTTGAATAAACAGTATCAAGAAAATCATGTTCAGAGTAGAAAAAAATTATAGCGAGGTGGTACATGTATCTGATTTAAAATAAACAAGCAACGAGTATTAATTTGCTCACGAGTCCATTTTTATGATGAATTTCTGACACTTTGTTGGAGAGCCTGGAAATTCATACACAAGTATTTCCCCTTCTTCCTTCTAAAGGAGCCCATAGGTGCAAATTCTAAAGGCTTATTTGATGCATAAGAAAATTTATCTTATGTTCATAAGTTGTCCTAATTTCTCTCCCTTTTTCTTCCTTTTCTGGGTAAAATAATATTTGCCAACACAGTTTTAGGGTTGGATAGGATTTCTTTGCCTCATTATCGATATAACATCTAATCAAATCATTCTGAGTCTAATTAAAACACTTTCTCAATGTGCTATCAAAGAAATTCTAAACATTACACATCAAGAGCTTACAGGAAATCACCATTTTTATGTTAGAAAAGAAACAGGAAGCACTGCTTATCTCTGGAACCTCAAGATTTCTGAAGGACTTACCTAATCTACAGGGTTTCTACTTAGGCACCAAAATCAACTCATCTGTGGCACTTTCTAAGACTTAACCTAGTTCTCCACAATATCTCCAGCTTGGGAAGAATTTGTCCAAGAAAACATTTGGCATTTTTCAAATGCCAGGAAAAATGGGTAGGCAGTAAAGCAATTTAACATCAAAAAATAATTTGTTAGTGTTTTAAACTATTGCTTAATATGAAGGGGAGGATCTGATACTGTGTACACAATAGCACTGCAGTTGCTCACTATAGGTGGTGGGTGCAGAATATAATTTTATGTGCTTCTTTCTGCTTATCTCTGCTATCCATATTACATCCAATAAACACGTATAACTTTTGTAATCAGAATAAGATATAAAATGTATTACTGAAATTTATGATAAATTAAACCATAGGCCTTTGCAGAGATTCATATTGAGAATTATAGGCTTGAGAAGAGGGCATGCCAAAGGACATGAGTCTAAACACTATAATTTAATAAAGGGAGAAACAAAGGTCCAGGGAAGTAAACTGACTTGCCCATGTCTGGGGGTAGAGGTGGGTGGGGAGCTGGGGGAAGCCTGGATTAGAATCTCAAGTCAGAACTCTTTGAGTGTTATCCGTATAGTTTCTATGACAGATATACTTTAACATATATGTGATATGCAGATAATTTAGTTGTCCAGATAAAAACTACTCTGAGATCTTCTCTAGGAGTTCACTGGGAGGAAACTGAAACATTTTTTTAAAAGCATGATCAAATGTCTAGTCCCATTTGACTTGAATAATATGCCCAATTATAAAATAACAAACTTTGTCATTCCTGGCAACAACTAAGCTCAAATACATCGCTCTGACTGGGCTGCTCTACAAGGTAGGCTTGAATCCCAGTATCTGCCCTCTCCGGTAATGGCCTAAACAAATCACCAGGCATTACAAAACGTCTAAACCCAGAGATAGAGGAGAAGTGGAGTGAGCAGACCACTCCATGTAAAGGAAAAGAAAAATCAGATTTTGACACTGTCAACAGGAGCCCCAGTTGGAATACTCTGCTCTCTGTATCCATCAGTTCTGCATCTGTGGATTCAACCAATGGCAAATGGAAAATATTTTTTTAAAAAACGGATGGTTGTAGCTGTACTGAACTATGTACAGACTTTTTTCTTGTCATTATTCCCTAAGCAATATAGTATAAAAACTATTTACACAGCATTTAGATTGTATTAGGCATTATAAGTAATCTAGAGATGATTTAAAGTGTATGGGAGGATGTCCATAGATTATACGCAAATACTACATAATTTTATATCAGGGACTTGAGCATCCATGGATTTTGGTATCTGTGGGGGTCTCAGAACCGATCTCCCATGGATACTGAGGGAGGACTGTACAATAACCATTTGAGAGAGGTTTTTAAAAAAATTCATTTTATAGACAAGTAACAGATTGAGAAGCTAGTCTATTTTAGTTAGTAAATAGCAAAGGCAATATCTGAATGCAGGTTATCTACCACCCAGACTAATGTTCCTTCCATTTCTACAGCCATGAATCCCTGTTTACAAGGTAATATTATATCCATTGCATAAAATAGATGTAATAGAATGTAAAATAGGAAGTGTTGATCAAGTGCAAAGACACAGATGATTATCACAGACTATTAGATAGAAGGCTCAAAGTAGTCAACAATCAGATAGAGGCCGGGTACAGTGGCTCACGCCTGTAATCCCAGCAATTTGGGAGGCAGAGGCTGGTGGATCACTTCAGGTCAGCAGTATGAGACCGATCTGGCTAACATGGTGAAAATCCGTCTCTACTAAAAATACAAAAAATTATCTGGGTGTAGTGACGAGTACCTGTAATCCCAAGTATTCGGGAGGCTGAGGCAGGAGAATTGCTTGAATCTGGGAGGTGGAGGTTGCCATGAGCAGAGATCGTGCCACTGCACTCCAGCCTGGGTGACAGGGCAAGATTCTGTTAAAAAAAAAAAAAAAAAAAAAAAAAGATACAGAGCTGATATGGATGCTGTTGGTGCCCTACCCAGGTCTTCTTCACTGGGCTACTGAATTCCTCTCCCAGTTTCTGTGAGTATCCACTCTGACCGGCTCACAGCTGCTTTTTTTATCTGGAGAATTGCCCTCAGCTGGGACCAATGGGGACCGATGGGAAAGAAGGCAAACTGCCTCATCTGGGAGGCAGCCCACAGATCACAGTTAACTGATATGGAGGTGTCAAAGGCAGACCGCTTGCCTCAAGGTGAGACACACTATGTGGTGCAGTTCATGTTCCAGAGCTCCCCATGGCATCTGATTGAAGCCTGTCTCCAACTGAGACCACATCTTTGCTTAGTTTCTTTCTCCTGCCCCATTTTGCTTTCCCCACTCCCTTTCTTCTGAGTGTGCTGCTTCAGTCAATCACTTGAATGAGAATTAGAGTTGTCAGATTTAAGAAAAACAAGCACACATGACACTCATTTAAATTTGAACTTCAGATACACAAAAAATAATATTTTAATATGTGTGTCCTATGCAATATTAGGGACATACTAAATTCTTTGTTGTTTATCAGAAATTCCAGTTTAACTGGGATATATATTTTATCTGGCAACCCTAGTAGGAATTTATAACTCAGACTCTGCTTCTAGGGAACCTAACACACAACAACATCTCATTCATTTAAATTTATGAAAGGAACTAGTTGCGGGAAATTGGATGGATTGTACAGAAGGATTTTATTGGAAATAGCTGTGGAGTTCCAACCACTTTCCCCAAAGTGGAAGAGCATGCTATGCTATCTTCTGAGCTTAAGCTAGAAAGAGGGGCTGTCACTGGACCACTCAAAGTGCTTCATATCTATCCCAGCAGCTGGGGTCACAGTGGAACAATTAATCTGGGAGTTCTAACACAGCTTAAGGCAGGAGGGTTTAGAGTACAGTGGGGGAAAATTGCATTCTTCCTGATGGCAGTTGTTAAGGAGCGTGAATTTTAGACTAGATAAGGAATTCATGGGAGGAATAGGACCTGGAGTCATTTTTAAAGTGAGTATCTCCTAGAAGATGGCCTGTTAGGGAAGGGGACCCCAATAGGTTATAAAGCTGACTGAGGGGCTTCAGGAGTAGCCAGTAAAAGGAAAAGTACAGCCTAGAGCAAGGCTTGGAAATTTTTTCTGTAAAGGGCCAAAGAATAAATATTTTAGTCTCTGTAGGCCACAGAGTCTCTATTGCAATTATTCAACTCAGTCATCATCACACAAAAGCAGGCATAGACATTATGTAAGAGGATGGGCATGGCTATGTTCTAATAAAACTTTATTTATAAAAACAGGCACTAGGTGGGATTTGGTCTGCCTTCCATCGTATGCACCAAATCCTGACCTTGGACAAAGCAGAGTCAATCAGAGGGGATTAGCAGAAAAAGTATAAAGAACCTGTGAATTTGCCTAGGAGCGAATCTTCTTTAAATGTCTCATCATTTTATGTTCATATAAGTCAAGTAAAATTATTTCTGCTCCCCTTTCATTTCTTTTCTCCCCAAACTCCAGCTTTGGAAGGGTCAGAAACTGAGATTAGTAAAGCAAGGAAGAGTGAGAAAGAACACTAAGTTAAGTTGGAGTTTTGTTAAAGGGATTAGATAATTTTAACTATTTAAAATTATGTTGTAAATTATTAAATTATTAAAATTATTTAATAATTTTTAATTATTTTACTGAATTGAGACTATAATATAAAGTAACTGTAGAATTTTCTATTAATTGTGTGACCAGAAAAGGTACAAGGTCCAGTCAGTTTTTATCTAATCACTGAGGAAGAATGTCCTCCCCAGAACAAATTTTAAAGGGATAGCAAGAGACAAAAATAAAGATGGGGCCGGTTGCAGTGACCCATGCTTGTAATCCCAGCACTTTAGGAGGCTGAGGTGGGCAGATCACCTGAGGTCAGGAGTTCAAGACCAACCTGGCCAACATAGCGAAACCCTGTCTCTACTGAAAATACAAAAATTAGCTGGCATGGTGGTGGGTACCTGTACTCTCAGCTACTTGGAAGGTGGAGGCAGGAGAATTGCTTGAACCTGGGAGGTGGAGGTTGTAGTGAGCCAAGAGCACACCACTACACTTTTGCCTGGGTGACAGTAGAGAAACTCTGCCCCTCCACAAAAATAAATAAACACAAATAAAATAAAGGTGCTTTCTTATTACATTTAATTTGTCCTGCTTGTTTGAGGTACTTCTTACATTTATATTTGTAGGTCCTTGCCCAGAAATGAATCTAAAAACGTTCCCAATTTTGAGAAGTCTCCAAAGCAGTCACGCAAAGTGGTTCTTGAGAGAAAAGGTTGGTTCTGAATTCCAGTGAGGCCTGGAGAACACAAAGCTATGCCAACGGCAGGCGAGTCAAAGTATTCCTGTCCCCTTAAGTCTTCACCCTCCTCTTTGTTCCCATTAGGAGTGGGATGGGGTGGAGGCCAGGAGCAAGAGCGAGTGTGAGGAGCACGTGCAGAGTGAGAAGAGGGGGAAAGGCTGACCACACTCATTTCCCTGAAGGCAGTAGTGGGCTGGTGGTTGGGGTTAGAAACCTCACCTTTGAAAGATTTGCTTTGTTAAAATGTGACTTGATAGTCCACATTTTAATCTCTGAATTAAGGCTGTTGGTGACTTACAGTGACTGTAGGACTTTCCAGTATGTAAGAATTAATAGAAAAGTCACGGGACTGGCTTACTTTTCACCCAGAGGTGGAAAACTACTGTTCTCATGGAGCAAGACTGAGAGACCAAAACAAAATCGTCTCTCTCTTTGCAACCCATGAGTCCCACAAGTTTAACACACTAGGTAAACAGATAAATGTGAAATGGGACTGGGCTCTGGGAGCCCTGTGTGGGGGACCTTTCCTCACTCTGCAGTGCCCTGGTCCCCAAGACCTCCCTAGGAAATCCAGGGTGCCAGAAGGCAGTTTGCCAATCACTGCTGCATATCTAGCTCTCTCTTAATTCGGAGGCCTGCAGAAAATAGCTTAAAACTGGCTAAAAGTGTGATGATACCAATTAATTACTTCTTGGTGTTTTCCGAGGATGTGCCACAAACTGACATCAGATTGCATTAGAAAATAATAGCGTAGTTCAGGGGTCAGAAAATCTTTCCTTCAAGAGGCCAGATAATAAATATTTTAGGCTATTCTGGCCATATAGTATCTGTGGCAACTACTCAACTCTGCTGTTGTTCTTGAAAGTAGCTGTAGGTAATGCATAAACATACGAGTGTGATGATATTCCAGTAAAAGTTTATTTTACAAAAACAGGTCTCATGGACTGTAGTTTGCTAACCCTTGCTGTATTGTACCAAAGCATCCATTCCCTGTTTTTCCAATAAGAGGCCTTATTTATCCTCCAGGATGACCCCTTACCACCAGCTTTACTCCCAGTCTGTGCAGTTCAAACCCCACTCCTCTAAATCCAGGGGAGGACATGTTATTCAGATCTGGATAAGCGTAGTATGCCTCCCTGTGTCCACTACTACTGACTTAGGGTGAGGAGCTGAGCCAAGGCAGTCAAAGTCAAATTAGATTAAGTGAAGGGACTTTCGCTTAAATAACTTTGGATTTTAGGCTGGAAATGTATAAGCCTGAAATATTAGGATGAGCAGGGAAAATGAATCTGCCTGTCTTTGGAGGGATTCCCATAATACAAAGATTTGTTTCCAGGAAAATCTGAGGCAGATATGGAAGTCAGATCGGGAAAGCAGGAAAACAAGCAAGGATGCAATGTCAAGCAAAGTCCCACGAAGGGCAGCTTCGGCTAACCTCTGAGGGAGGTGGGGAAGCTCTGGGACCAATCTTAACTGTGAAATTGTTCCCATCAGGGGTGAGGGAGTCAGGGTATTTATACCTCTGCTCCTGCTAGTCATTGGTTAAGGTCTACCCCTGGAGAACTTTAATTCCTAAGCTATTCAGGAATAGCTTGAATCCCTAGCATTCAGGGCAGTAGTTGCCAATGTTGGCTTCAGAGCTTGAAGGCAAAGCACAGGTGCTATTTATCAGAAGAGAAAGCATACCAGGTTAAGGTGTATGAGGGTCATGCATAGAAAACTGACAGCTTCTGCTACACTGCTACAGAGAGAAGTGAATTTTTAAAAAGAAAAAACAAGAGATGCAGAGAACATGAGGGCCTATGACAATTTTTGAACCTCTGTGTCCAGCTATTCCAGAAACACTAATTTACCCCTGGATTTTGCAGTTACTTGCAAGGAACAGGGGGAGAGGAGGAATGCCTAGAAGCTTTCTATTACTTGCGAGAAAAGTGTCTTAATGGAGAGAGACACACAACTGATCAGACTTTGCCATAACACAGAGTAGGAAGAAAATAAATCTTAAAAGGTGGCACATTGGCCTTTGGTCCTCAAGACTTGGAAATAACTTCTCTCAATGGAGCTTTTGTGTCTCTGTTTCTATTCTTAATAACAGCCCAATTGTGGAATTGCAGGGGTAGGAGTCTTTCACACCCTTATAAAAATCCAACTTCTGAGAATGAGGGAGGGCCTGAAAGGTTTGGCCCCTGGGGACAAACCCCAGGTGCACTCAAGGCCTTAATAAATAATGGAGCACAAGCAGAAGAAAGGGCAAGAAATGTGGGAAATATGATATCTCAGTTCCGAGGCCCGGTGGACCAACTTGGCAGTCTTGGATAGAAACAGATTAAGTGTGAGAAATCACTCATCCCTGATATAGTTGCTTCATGGACTTTGCCATTGTGAGAAACATTCAGCCTCAGTAAGTCACAGACAACAAAATGTGCATTTTTTCACTTCAGAGGATTTAGCCAGTTGATTAACTACAAAAAGAGGGAGCTTGGTGGGTAAAAGACTAAGCTTTCACTTCAGGGAATTCTGGTTAAGCCCTCCAAGAAACGGAGTTCACATCTCAGCTCTGGGACTCTCAAGGATAATAGCTCACATCAGAAAACCACAGTAAAGGATTTGGCAAGCAGGGACCAGGGTAGGCGGTTGGATGGGCAAGGAATTATGGGAAGTCTCTCCTCCCAACCTCCCAGTTAGGGAAATTCTTAAAGAGATGGCAGAATAAGTGGAAAATATTGGAAATCTAGTGCTAAGTCTGATTCGGGTGCCTCATAATTTTAGAAAAACAAAGAATGTGTGGTGCCTGCAAAGAAAGATGATGGTCATAAAAATATTTTCCTCCCTACCTGTGTATGTTTATTCTTCTTCTTCCTTTTAATGGAACCTACTTATCAATGGGATAGGAAATCAGAAAAGCACAGAGATTCACAAATGTCAATATATTCAGGACTGAACTTACCAATAGGCAGATTAGAGCATGTGTAACATAAGAAATCACTAATGTTTGACAACTTTTGACCTATAAAAATGACAATTTCATATGGTACAGCCTAATAATTTTGATATTGGCAAAAGAGGGTCACTAAAACAATTTCATGTTAAACAATTCAAAAAAGTATTGAAGCAGCCTTCATAGGAAAAATCACAATGTTGAGTGTTTTTATGTTTTCTGATACTTACTTTATAGCTCAGTATTGCCTTTAATTTCAGTTACATGTTGAAGGTGAGGCAGAAGCAGCATACATTTTTCAGCACTTGGGTATATGAAGATTCCATCTGAGCCCTGGTTACATTCATCATATGAATCTCTGCAGGCCTTTCTCTTGTAAATGTTATTATTTCAAACACCTAATGAAGAACCCTGACTCCACCATTTAGTATTTGCATGGCCTTAGATCATATGGATGCAAGGTTTAGACCTTTAACCCAATAATCCCTTCTGTTGAAACGTAAGATAATAAAAGTGTATTATTAAATGAGATAATCCATGTAAGGTACCTTCACATACTAAACTCTGAATAAATAATAGCCAGGATAATACAAGTTATTATCATTATTATTAATGCCATTATTACTAGGGCAGGTCTGGACAAAACAGAGAAAGCATGAAGCCCGTTTTCCATGTTGTCAGCCTTCCAAGTTCCTCTTTCTGGGCATTCATCTCTGGCATTGGCAACAGGGAAAGAACCTGAAAGTGAAGTTAAAAATCTGGGCTCCTGTCTCTGCAATGCCACTTCTCAACTGTATAATCTTAAGCAATTTACTTAAAAGTCTCTGAGTCTCAATTTTCTTACCTGTAAAGGTGAGGAATAGCCATCTGATGGGTTTTTAGTAGAGATTAAATACAAAGTGTTGACCCTGAGCCTGTTACACAGTAGGCACAGATTAATGTCCTCCCCCTTTCCTTCCACCCACTGACTCCTTGGATGCCTAATGGTCCTCTGTCTGATAGGGCCTGAGTCCTCCCTCTCTGTCTCCCTGTTCTTCCTCTTGCACAGTCAGAACCTTGGTTCCCTAGATCCTGTTTTACTCTCTCTCAGTCTCATTGAGCAGAGTCGTGAAGGCAGTAATGACATTCATTTACTCGGGACATGTTCCTGATTACCTACTAGGTGCCCGCCACTGGGGGTACCATAGTGAACAAAAAGACAAAAATCCCTGCCCCCAGTGACTTTACAGTCACAGGGTTTGAGTTGAGTTTTTCTAGTAGACAACAAAGTAAATGGCACATATAGCATGCGAGATGGTGATAATATATAAGGATAAAAAAATAAAGTAGAAAAGAGGCATAGGAAATGTGTGTGTGTATTTTAAAAAGATTGCCTAGGAAAGGCTGACTAGGAATTTAACTTTGAGTACAGGTTTGAGGGAAGGGAGGGATATTTTTGGGGAGAGGTGACTTCAAATGCTACAATCCTATTGTATAATACATAATCTATGTGACAGGGTTTTTGTATCAAATTCAGAATTATTAGCTTTCACTCCTAAATCTATTCCAAGGTTTATTCACCTTTGAGAATCTTCTAATATTGCAGATGGGATTAAAAACTGGTATTGGGCCAGGCAGGTTAATAGTTACCCAGTCCTGACATGATAATGTTACAGAAATGTCCATTTTCACTTTATTACCACTGAAGGCATCTTGGTTTTCAATGTCCACCTCCTCTCCCTTTGGTCAAGATTATTCTGTCTCAACAATGTTTTCAGTCATATGAAACTAGTGTGCTGCTCTACAAGGCCAGGGACCAGAGCATGCTCAGTAGTGATCAGAACTCACCCACGAGGCCAGCCAAATGTGCCTGGCATGGGGCTAAATGCTTGGCATGCATTATCTCATCTGATCCTCCCAGCAACTCTGGCATACGTTTCTTAATTGTCATCATTTTCCAGATGTGGAGAATGAAGAACAGGAAGGTGAAGTAACTTGCTCAAAGCCATGCAGCTTGTAAAGCGGTAGAGATGAGACTTTGAACCAGTTGTACATTTAACCACCATATCATTGGTTTTTAAACTCCAGTATGCTCTAGAGTCACCTGTAAAGCTTGTGGAACCCAAATTGCTGGACTCCACCCCCAGAGATTCTGATTCAGCAGGTCTAGCGTGGGACGTGATAATCTGCATTTCTAACATGTTCCCGGATGAGACTGCAGCAGCAGCAGCTGCTGCTCTGAGGATCACATTTTGAGAACCACTTTGCTGCATTATACTTCTTTAATCTAGAAGGGACTAACCCTTCAGTTAAGACAAAAAATATTTCTGTCCTTAAAAAGAAACATTCACTGTGATTATTGACAACAAACTGGGGAACCAGGGTGCTTATTAGTTCAGTTTAATTGGCTCTGAGCTCGTTTTAGCAGTTCCCAATCCAGTGTCTATGAAACAATGGCACCGATACTTCTTAAAGACAGAATGTGATCAGAGGAATCTGAGAGTTCTGGGGGTCCACAGAAGCAGACACACAGAAGGTAGGTCGTTACAATAATGGTACCCAGTGAGTCATCCCCCTGTGTCTATACTCCTGTGATGTGATGCTGCCACTCCTTCCATTAAGAGGTGGAATTTATTTTCTCTCCCCCTTGAATCTGCGCTGGCCTATTGCTTTAAACAATAGAATGTGGCAAATGGGCCAGGCATGGTGGCTTAAGCCCGAAATCCCAGCACTTTGGGAGGTGAGGAGGGTGGATCACCTGAGGTCAGGAGTTCAAGACCAGCCTGACTAACATGGTGAAACCCTGTCTCTACTAAGTAATTAAAAAAAAATTAGCCAAGTGTGGTGGTGCATGCCTGTAATGCCAGCTACTTGGGAGTCTGAGGCAGAAGAATCACTTGAACCAGGGAGGCAGAGGTTGCAGTGAGCTGAGATTGCCCATTGCACTCCAACCTAGGCAACAAGAGCGAAACTCCGTCTCAAAAACAAAAAAAAGTGGCAGATACACGATGTTGAAGTATGGAAGTCTACTTCTTCAGAGTCCTTGTAGTTTTTACTCTTATCCTCAGAGACAGCTGTGATAAGCTCAGGCTAGTTTACCCGCGAGGGGCATGTAGTGGACAACTGAGATGCCCCAGCCGTGAGCCAGTAGGAGGAGCCACAGACAAGTTTTCCAGGTAGTGATCAGGAAAGCTTGCTGGATTTTCCTTCCAGATTGGCAGTCTCTGGCTGCTCCAGCCCACTCACCAGCAACTACTAAGAATCTCCAGCTACAGATTTCAAACCCACTGCTTGCCTGGCATTGGAAAGTCCCATCTTAATCTGCAGGTGGGTTCCCCTATCAGGGTGTTCCTAAGCCTGTGTTTCCCTATGTAAACTATGAATGTGGGGTCATGACATTATCATAGTATCATATAGAGCTATTTTTTTCAATTATCTTATAACCTTTCTGGTTAGATCAAGAATAATTACACTTGCTAAACAACCTTTAGATTAGCATAAGGAGAGCAAGCTTTGGGCAAAGAACTTTGGCAGCCAACAGTTATCTATTCAGGATCTAATAACATCGTTTTGTTGTCACTGAGCATGTGTGCTAGTGTCATTTATGTGTAGTGATCTTGGTTGTTCATTTGTGTTTGTGATGTGAAATTTCCTTTTCAAACAAATGTAATGATTTTAAAACTATATTCATGTGTACAGAAAATGTATGATAAATGATAGCATTGGAAGAAAATATACATGGCAAAGCTGTGATAGCAGTGAATGAGCCCAGGCAGAGTTCATGAGGTTGGGTCACAGGCCTAAGACAAGTGTTCTGTCACCTCACAGACTTCCTGCCTTGCCCTTTAGAGCATGTGACCCCACGGTCATGGGACAACTGTCTTGGCTTCATGTTTGCCTTTCTCTACATTTTCTTCCCCTCTTCATTCCAGGTCCTTGGAGAGGGGTCCTTCCAGGGTTCCAGAACAGTTGAAGAAAGTAAAGCACTGACTCCTGGGGAGGTGGTCCCCCACCTCCTGTCTCTTCCTTCCCCAGTTAGCATAAGAGTCTGACTGTATAGTCTCTAGTATAGTGAAAAGGCTTTCTTAGACCCTCAAGGCTCTTTATTTTCAATTTTTGAAAAATGGAGGTGCTTTTGAGGGCTGGGTCTGGTTTTTTTAGGGGGAAACTCCTAGGACTCTGAAGAGCTGAGAAGTCCTGGTGACTTACAGCTGGGTCTAAGCCCTAGGCTGAGAGAGATGTCAGGGGCCTTAGAGTTTCGTTTGATAGCCTCAGGCCATGCTCACCAGGATGGGAAGGCAGCAGGTACTTAGAGGGAAATCCTAGCTTAGGACTATAGATGGAACTTTTGCAAGGATCTCTCTTATGATGTATTTGGGTATCTTTAAAAGACATAAATTCAGCAGGAAAGCGAAGGAGGCAGGAATGCTCAATATTTAAGCAGTTTATGTTTAGTTTTTTGTATGTGTCAGCTACTGCTTAACATACTGGGGATACAGAAGTAAAAATGAGACAGATAAGGACCCAGCTGTCATGGAGATGTCATTATGGTGGAGGAGACATAATATTAGCAAATACATGAAGTAATACAGTGTATAATGCCAGGTAGTGATAGTAATTATGAAGGAAAATTAAGCATCTTAATGGATCGAAAGTATATATATATGTGTATATGGAGGGTGTGTGTGTGTGTAAGGTAGTACTAGCCCTCCTTAAGGACTTTAGGGAATGTGTCCCATAGACACTCCCATAAAGGTCTTGACTAAAAATGGAAAGAGTTTAAGTCTGCTGTGAAATATGGTGGTTATGGGGGTGGGGGAAATATTCTGGAAGAAAAAGGCTTGGCTAGGACATGCGGATGACAACGAGCAGGGGACTATCCCCTGTGACTGGGATTCCCCTTCCTCCAGCGTTACCCCTCATCTTGCCCACTGCAATGCCCTAACTCTTTAGAGTCCAGAAATTTCCTCTCTTACAACCTCATCTTTATTGAAGGTTAAGCAAGAAGCTCCCAAGGCCGCTGCTTAGGGAGAAACATTTGGCTCTGTCCTCTGCTCTTGGAGAGTTTTAGGTGATTCTAAAGAGGAAAATGGAAGACTGTTTTGAGTTTTCTCTCTCCTTGTTTTGGAAAATACCTCAAAAACCTGTTGATCAGTAGTCCCCGGTACTCTCCACATGTCAGTACTGTGTCGCCAGTAGTGTTGCTGTTATCTATTGTTGCATAGTCCTCAATTTTAATGCCCTAATTCAACAATTTATTATTATCTGTATGTTCTGTGTGTTGGCTGGACTCACCTGGATGGCTCTCTTTTGGGGTTGTTCGTGCAGCTGCAGTCTGATAGGCTGAGGCTAGAGTTTTCCAAAGGCTCAACTAGGCTGAATGCCAAGGTAGTTTATTCATTCATATATCTGGTGCTGCAGGACCTCTCCTTATGACTACTGGTTAAAGCAGTCACAGGCCACTCAAATTCAAGGCAATGGAAGAATAGTAACAATCTTTGGTGGTAAAGTGTCATGCATGTACTAGGAAGGAAGGAATTGGTGGCAACCATGTAGACATGCTACTTCAAGGAGCACAGTGGGGCATCTTTCCAGCACTCAGGCAAATTCTGACAATTTCAGGTCACTGAAGGGAGTTCTGAGGGTTGGGATTTCTGGGGTTATTCTTCTAAAGGATTTCAGGGGTTATTACCCCTAAAAATATGAGATGTCACTATAGGTGTCATTAACATCAGTCAGCAACAATACCTGATTAGACCCTGCCCCAATACACTCCAGGTCCCCCCACCTCTGAAAAGAATAGTAGACTCTACCTGCCAACTGAATGTGTCCTTCAAGTTCTCTAGAGTGAAACATGGGAAAAAGTACAGTCTTGGCTCCACAAAACACATGGACTTGCCTTTAGGTTCTGCCACACAAACTCGCCTGGCAAATTATTTCTGAGAAGCATTACCTGCAAAATGAAGGCAATAGTACATAATGTTGCTTTAAGGATTAAACGGATTAATCAATATCAAATGCTCACTGTAGGCACTGAGTAAATGGTTGTTGAGGCATTGACAGACAAACTAGTTCCCTCAAATGAAACTTTTAGAAAGAGCCTTGTCTTAGGATTAGGTTAAATATTCTTGGTGACAGAAGACCCAAAATATTACTTCTCTACCACATGAAAGAAATCTGGGAATAGAGAGTACTAATCAATATTGCAGTTCCATGTTAACTGGGGACCCTGGCTGATGTTACTGTGGTATTCTAATGGTGGTTTTCTTTCTTTCTTTTTTTTGTATGCTTATTATTGAAATTCTTCTGTAAAAAAGTGTTGCCTCTCTTCTTCCTCATTAGTTTATTTAATCTTTTCAACATGCCCCTATCTTTTTTTCTTTTTTTGGAATAGCACTCCCATAGTTTATGGCACCACGAGAGGCTTTCAGGCTTATCCTGTATTTTCCATGCCCTAAGACTGGAATCAAATACTTCTCCAAGGAGCCCTCCTTTTCTTGTGGAATGGTATTTATAAACCAAGATCTGAATGTTAGATGTGCTCATTGCTACTTGAAATTCACTGCTTTTGGGACTTTTAGGCAGACTTAACTAGGAAAGATAGAAAGACAGATGACAGGCAGGCATGTGTCTATCTAACTATGTATTCTGGCTCATGCATATATACAACTCTATGTTTATTCCTGTTTCTCTATGCATGCATACATACTTACAAAATTATTAGTACATGCTGAAACCTCCCTCTCCAATGCAGCACAACAGTGTTCTTCCTAGAATTCTTCTTTTGGTTATTTGTAACTTCTTTCTCTGATAATAAGAAATCTGGCCCTCATTCATTTTCTTTCTCTCTCTCTCTCTCTCCATCCATCCATCTTTATTTGTTCAATTCTAGTACACAAGTAATTTTAGAATTGCTAATATGTACCCTTGTGGGAAATAGACTTACCAGCTAGGGTGCAATGTTTATATACTGTTCTTTTTGTGTTTAACCTTATAATCAAAGCACTGTTTTCCAAAATTATGTATAAGATACTTAAAATCTTTTTTCATAATAGCTGTAGCATTTTGCACTTCCATCAACAATAAATGAAGGTTCTAGCTGCTTTGTATTTATGTCAGCACTTGGTATTGCAGATTTTTAAATTTCAGCCCTTTTAATGTGTGTGGTAGTATCTCACTGGGGTTTTCATCTGCATTCCTCTAATACTATTGATGTTGAACATCTTTTCTTATGCTTATTTGCCATATGTATATCTGCTTTGGTGAAGGTCCAATCAACTCATTGCCCATTAAAAATTTTTGATTTTTAAAATTCAATTTGTTTTGTATTTTTGAGTTATGAGAGGTATTTATATATTCTAGACACATGTCCTTTAAGACATGATTTGTAAATATTTTCTTTCAGTCTGTAGCTCTTCTTTCCATTTACTTAAAATATTTTTCATAGAGCAAAGATTTTAATTTTGATAAAATCCAATTTATCATTTTTTATGTACTATGTCTTTTATTTCTATCTAAAAATTCCTTGCCAGATACAAGGTTATACATATTTTCATGCTTTTCTGAAGTCCTATAGTTTTATATTTTATATTCAGTCTATGACCAATTTTTTGTTAACTTTTCATGAGGCATATAGTACATATAGTTTTTGTTTACCCGTTTTAGTTTTGGTTTTGCTACATGGATATCCGGTTGCTTCAGAATCATTTGTTGAAAAGACTGTCCTTTCTCCATTGAATTGCCATGGCACCTTTGTGAAAACATATCTGTAGCTATAGTCTCTTGCAGAAATTGTATTTATGATGATTCTATATAGAGATGTTTTATTATAGTTTTCTATTTTATATAGTGTTTTATTATGATTTACTTCCCTTTTATTTGTCCTTTATATTATAATTAGGACATTATTGATTATTTTTTAACTTATGTGTAAAAGCAGATTTAATTTTATTTAATATTACTAAAAGGAGCTTTACAAAAAATATTTTTTATAGAAAATATTGAGTAAAACAAGGTCGGATAACAAACAAGATAATCCCTGATAGGCCATTTTAAGGACTTTGGATTTTATTCTAAGTATGAAGGAAAGCCTTTGTAGAGCTGCAAACAGAGAACTGAAGTCATCTGTTGTACTTAAAAAAAAATTATTATAGCTGTTTTATGAAGAATAAGTTATAGGATGGTGGCTCACACCTGTAATCCCAGCACTTGGGGAAGTCTAGACAGGCAGATTACTTGAGGTCAAGAGTTTGGGACCAACCTGGCCAACATGGGGAAACACCCTCTGTACTAAAAATACCAAAATTAGCTAGGCCTGGTGGTTTGTTCCTGCAGTTCCAGCTACTCAGGAGGCTGAGGTGGGAGAATCACTTGAACCTAAGAGGAGAGGTTGCAGTGAGCCGAGATCATGCCACTGCAGTACAGCCTGGGAGACAGAGCGAGACTCCAGCTCAAAAAAAAAAAAAAAAAAAGAATAAATTATAGAAGCAGCAAGGGTAGGGGCAGAGGAGCATAAGGAAGTAATTTAATAAGCCAGGTGACAGATGATTGTTACTTGTAGCAGTGAATCAGGGTGGAAGGGATGAGTAACACGTTGTACACATATTTCTGATGTAGACACAATAGTATTTGCTGTTGAATTAGCTGTGAAGAGTAAAAGCAGAGGCAAAGTTGATACCAAATTTTTTTTGTCTGAGCAACTAAAAAATTGAATTTTCATTTATATGAAGATAGGAAATTATGCAAGAAGAGTGCAATGTTGGACATTTAGTTCTGAGATCCATTTGACATCCAACTGGAGACACTGGGCAGGCAGCCACATTGGGCATTTAAGTCTGGAGTTCAAGGGAGAAATGCAGGTTGGAAATGGAGATTAGAAAAATTTTAGTACATAAAAAAAGATATATTCCTCTCCATTTTTCTTTCTTTCTGAAATTCTTATTAACCAGATTTTGAACATCTTAGATTAAGCTTCTTAATCTTTGCTTTCATATTTCTAGTTTCTTAAGTTTTGTGGTTCAATTTTCTGAAGGATTTTCTTGACTTTTTCTTCCTTTTATTTATTTTGTTGTAATAGTTCAATTTTTCATTTTTTGTATTGATTTCTCCTCTAATATTCAGCCCTGGTTTTATCAATTTAAGATTTTCTCATATTTTTCTAAAGTTATTTAACTGTTATCTTTGCAGTTTTTCCGTTACCTAAATTATTTTTTTCTTTTGGATTTCTGTGATTGAGTGAGTACATTAGTGTTTAGAGAGCTTTCTTCATATGTCTAGTGATCCTTAATTGCCATGATTCCAAGGAAATCATTAAAAACTTTGAGAAGTTGTTATAGGCTGATTTATGTTCCCTCCAAATTCACATGTTGAATTCCTGACCCCCAGTACCTCACAATGTGACAGTATTTGGAGATAGGGTTTTAAAGAGGTAGTTGAGTTAAATTGAAATCATTAAGGTGGCTCTAATCCTTTATGACAGCTGTCCCTATAGAAGATTAGGAGACCCATGGAAAGCGAAGACCAGGTGAAGACACAGGGAGAAGACAGTCATCTATAAGCCAGGGAGAGAGAACTCAGAAGAAATCAACTATCCTGATACCTTGACCTTAGACTTCCAGCCTCCAAAATTGTGAGAAAATACATTTTTCTTGTTTAAGGTTTAAACTTTAAGCCACTCAATCTGTGGAACACAACACTGTTATAGCAGCCCTAGCAAACTAATACAGTAGTCCTCAGGCATGAGGCTGTCTTTACTTTTTGGTTCTTTTCTAGAGAACTGGCTGTTTGATTGGTGGATATTCCTTTCCTAACAAACATACATACCATTTCAGTCTATGGTGGTCATTAAATAAATCTAAAAATGAATCGTTCCTCTTCCTCCCTGGAGGTAGACACCTAGCTATGTAAAGGTTTGAATCATACAGCATGCATTTTTTTCAATTGACTATTCCGTCATTCTCTTTGCAATCTTGTACCTAAGTCCTACCTTCTGCTGTGCTTGGTGCTTCTGAGTACAATCTCGCCTTTTCATTTACACTGGAGAATTTTGATTTTCAGTGATGAAGAGTGGAGGCATTTGGCTTCTGGCATCTCTGCATGGGGGTGGGAGAAGGTGGTATATGAATGCACATTAATTTTTTTATTTTTATTTTTTTGAGATGGAGTCTCCCTCTGTTCCCCAGGCTAGAGTGCAGTGGCATGATCTTGGCTCACTGCAGCCTCTGCCTCCTGGGTTTAAGTGATTCTCCTGCCTCAGCTTGCTAAGTAGCTGGGATTATAGGTGCATGCCAACATGCCTGGCTAATTTTTTTGTATTTTTAGTAGACATGGGGTTTCACCATGTTGGTCAGGCTGGTCTTGAACTCCTGACCTTGTGATCCGTCCACCTTGGCCTACCAAAGTGCTGGGATTACAGGCTTGAGCCACCATGCCTGGTATAAATGCACATCTAGAATGTCAAGTCATTTATATGCCTTTTTACTTTAAGTTTTACCTTGTGACATGTGTCATGGTAGTTATAAACTCACTTCTCATTGGTATCTCCTGGGTACATATTTTAGATTAAAGCTCATTCCCCTACCATGTCGGTCACTACTCAATTCTTTGCTTTACATTTTCTAAAAATGTGATCATGCCTCTCCTTTTCTTGTTGGGTTATACCACTTTTACTCTTTTACTGATATTTTATTGGAGTCATAACTCTGAGAGGAGATTAGGGAATGTATCCAATTTGTTACTTTTTATCTATCTGGGAAACTTTTGCAAAAGCAGGGCAATAAAATAATTGTAAAAGTGTATTTTTAAAAAATCAAATTAAAGTTGATAAAGAAAATAAAATTCTGAAGGCTATGTTTTTTAAGTTCCTTAAATTAAGTCAGCAAATTGGGTTAGCTGTACTTAATCTCTTTCCATTTTAGTTTTCTCTCCTGTCAAATAATGGGTTTCCCAATCCAGGTGGTTAATAGAGCCAGCCTGAGTGTTTTTTTGTAATCAAGATCCATAGGCAACAGGCCCAGAGATTCAGATTCCATAGATCTGGGGTAGAAAGCATAAGGCCAAATCACCTCTTAGGGCTCTGGGCACTTGAATAGTCTGTGAGTTTGATAATTTCATTTCTATTCCTTGGTTTTCTTTTTAGCTGGAACTCTTTTAGGAATGACAATATTCTAAATATTTGGATAATAGTAGACTCATTTAGAGCCTTAAACTGAACTTGCATAAATCACAATATTGCATAAATCACAAATTAACTAGTGGAAGTATGCAATTGATTATTAGCTGGGAGGGCCAAAATGAGGCATGAGGAGAAAATGCTGTATAATTTGAGAAAAAAATTAAAAAATATTTTTATATTTGGAAGTTATATTTGAAAAATTAAACACGTCTTTTCTTATAACAACTTCAAAATAAAATACAAAATTTTTTTTGTGTCTGACACGGTATGCCAGAAATAGAATTTATTTTCTGCGTACACAAAGCTCAGGGTAGGCGTGAAAGGAATGATGTCATGAGATTTTCAGGGTTATCCAAAGGGGTCATGGGTTTAAAAAGGTTGGAAAGCACTGCAGTAGTGAGATAGATTGGTTTCTGAAGAAAAGTGAGAAAATAAAACCATTACGTCCAACTGTCACTCTTCCAACTGAATATTGAAACCACTTGGGAAAAAACTTTAGTGAGGTTTACAGTCATAAGCAACTTTGGTATTTTTGAGGTTTGCCTGTGAATTGCCATTTAGCTGTACTGCATACTTCCTAGATATGTGATTAGTTGCCATACATTAAAACTTTCAAAAATGTTAAGTTGCTTGTTACACTCGTCTAACTTATTAAAAGGTTTTTGTTCATTTGGATTAGTGGATTTGTGTGTTTTGTTACGGTTTGTGGACAGAGGATGCAGAGACTGGGATTTCTGTTCTACTTACACAATAATGTGGTGTATTAACTGGAACAGGTCACTTAGTATTTTATCTTTAAGTCTTTGTATATCATACATTGCATGCAAGGGTGATTTGGCTCAAAATTTGTCACCCGTGGACTGCCAGGTTCATTTGACTGAATGATTTGGCCAGCTAGGTAAGTGTCTTCCTCCTCCTTCCCTCTTTATATTGTTGATGAATAAGGACACATAATCAAAAGTGATGTTGTTTGTTAGTTTAGCAATGGCAGTAACAGTAGTAGTCTTACTCCAGAAGATGTCTTAATGCAAGAGGTGAAACTGATTAAAGAGACTAGAATATTAATATTAAAAGCAATGGAGCTAGAGACAAGAAAGCTGATTTTGTGTCCTGGCACTCCCAGTCCTACAGACTTGGTTATGACAGGTTAAGATTTCTAAGTCTTAGTTTCTTTTGGTTTGTAAAATTGAGATTAATAGCGATTAGATAAAATTGTTTGCAGAACTAGAGGAAATAATATTTTCAAAGACTGAGCTCCATGCTTGGCATTTTTTCCTAAAGATAATTGCAACACTGGATATTTTTAAGTAAAAGGATGATATGATTAGATTTATGTTTTAGAAAGTGCGGAGGATGACTTGGAGGCACATAAAACTGGAAAACAAGAGATTTTAAGCAGGTGAAAAACTTATAATGATATAGCTGAAAATTATACAGTCTAAAATAAAGCAGAAGAAAAGGGAATGGAAAGGATGAGACCTAGTTGAGTGATAAGAGAGTAAGTGTCTTGACATTATAAGTTCTGTGAACTTATGGCTCCAGAATTCTGATGCAACCTTGTGGGAAACTAAATTTGAATGAACTCAGATTACGTCTCTGCCACCCAGTAGCATGGGAACTCACAATATAAATTGAATTCAGTAGTAGAAAATATAAAGAAATAAAAATTTCTCATATTGTCAACTGAGGCTCAAACTCCTTATACAAACAAGCTGTTTTGGACATATTAATAGAAGTGGAGTAGGCATTGATTGTGAATTGCTACATGAACACATTCTATCTTGTACAGATCAGAACACACATAAATACTGTTCAAACATGGGAATCAAATTTGCAAAAGAGTATTAGCAAATTGGAGCCTGATGAGCATGGAAAGAGAATAACAATCATGCAGCATGAGAAACAGTACAAGGATCTGGGATCCTTAGGTGAGAAGCTAGCAGTTATTTAGTGGTATTCAAGGAGAATATTGAAGGCCAAAGGTGGAATGACTGCTAACCTTTATATGTCACTTACTGTCTTCCAGACACTGTCCCAAGCATTGACATGAGTTAACTCTTTTCACACTGACCCAGAACGTAGATACCTATTATTATGACTATTTACCAGCTGAAGAAATGAAGGTGTAGAGAAGTTAAATAATTCACCTAAGCTCATATAGCTGATGAGTGGTAGAGCCAGGATTCAAACTTACTTTTTGTTTTAGGGTTCTGAATTAGTGTAACAAAGACTTCTTCACAGTTAGGGCTGTTCAGAAAGGGAATGCTGGCCTCAGAAGCAGTGACTTACTTTACTGGGAATGTGTTGGGCAAGTGTCATGGATGGTACAGACAGATTTGAGATTTCTGCTGGAGATGGATGTTAGGTAGAATGATGTGAGGTCTCTGATTTTGAACTTCTAGGAGATCATTTTTTTGTGACATTTTATTTGTTAGTTAAAAATTTTTGAAATTTGGTTTAAAATAGTTTCTCCCCTTTAGGTGGCATGTGAGATGTGCGCAAGAAAAATACTGCAGTAAAACTCTATCTTAGGTTATAGAGCATTCATTCTCTGTACAAGATCTTAATTGGAAGTATCACACTAAAAAAAAATAGCAGACTTTAGTAAGGAAAAATATTTTATTTATGTAGCTACAGATCTAACTGGAAGGGTTTATTAAAATTATTTTCATTCTTCTTTTATATTCTGGTGTGCACATGGTGTGTGTGTGTGTGTGTGTGTGTGTGTGTGTGTATGTGTGTGTGTGTGTCTTTATCTCTTAATTGTTGATTGTGTTGGCTGAATTTCTTGGGATTGGTTTTCCCTGCATAGCTTGGCATTTGTGTTAGAGAGCTCATTTTGGGTGGGCTTCCACCCACCCTCCTTTTTCCAATCTGTGCTCATTCCTGTCTGTCTGAAATACCTGGAATTATCATGGCGAATTCAGCCTTCTTTTCCACTATAATATTGTGAATGTCACATTTGGTGGCCCATAACAACCTATCACTTAGGAAAGTGAAGAATTTACAGTACTTTCAGAATGCATTGAGGAAGTGGATATGTATCAGATGAACCTAGATTGCAGCTTATTTTACACATACACTGACTTTTTCAAGTGTGTAATAACATAAAAATCAAGAGAAGATCATACTTTGGTTCAGGCTGAACTTTATCAAAAGTGGTTTACCATTGTGGAATATCTCATGCTGACAGTTATTGAATTTATGCTTTTGAGTTGTCAACACCACAGACAATCCACTGGTCTGAATTTGTAGCTATTTTGTTCATGTTGATTGCTACACAGAGTTGCAAATATCTAACAATTTCACTATACCTTTTAGTGTGACTGTACCAAGCTTTTACATTTTGAAATTATAAATTTCTGGCTGGGCACGGTGACTCACACCTATAATCCCAGCACTTTGGGAGGCTGAGGCCGGTGGATCATGAGGTCTGGAGTTCAAGACCAGCCTGGCCAAGATGGGAAACCTCATCTCTACTAAAAGTACAAAAAAAAAAAAAAATTAGCCTGGCACAGTGGCAGGTGCCTGTAATCTCAGCTACTCAGGAGGCTGACGCAGGAGAATCATTTGACATCCAGGAGGTGGAAGTTGCAGTGAGCTGAGATAGAATCACTGCACTCTAGCCTAGGTGACAGAGCAAGACTCCATCTCAGAATAAATAAATAAACAAATTTCATTCTGTTTCTCCTTTATATTAAAGTCAGAAGATTATATTGATTTTTAAAATTCTGTGTATGGGTAGGTTAAATTGTTATAAATTTCATTCAGAATAGAACACAAGGCATTAGAAAATATTTATTATAAAATGGAGGTTTGGAGACTTATAGAGCTTTCATTTTAAGTTTCTATTACCTCTAAAGCCTGAAAATGAAACCAGGCCAAAACCTCCCAATTTTAAAACCAGAGGCTTCCTTGAATCTTGACTCAGGTTTGCTAAAAGTGGTGGGAGGAAGGGTTTCTGTGGAGGGCAGTATGAAGCAACTATCTCGTTTAGGAAAACCCATTATGATAATAAAACTTTACTTCCTCAGAATATTTTGAAACTTTCTCTTTACATAGACATGCTCTAAAGAGCAAATTAAATAAGAAACAAATGACCTGATAAGACTACTACTGTGCTGATACGCATTTCCACTGAAGTATGTGTAACTTTTATCCTTCCCTAATTTTTTGATCTAGATGATTAAAACCAGAAGACAAATCTAGCTTTAAGAGAGTAGAGATGAGATGAAAAAAAATGACTTTCTAAAACTCAATCTTACTTTGGGCCTGGGGGCATCTTTTCAGTGGGTGTTTTCTTTCTTTTTTTTTTTTTTTTTTATTTCCCTGTGTGGAATATCTTTTGTCTCCTTATCTCCATACTCTCAAATCTTATATTTCTAAAAAAGAAATAGGCAAAAATACTTTATGAAAAAAGACACCAAATCATAAGTAACGATTCACTCTCTCAGATAATAAAATGTGTTATAAAGCTATAGCGGATAAAATAGTGTCAGTGGTAAATAAATAG
Organism: Sapajus apella; assembly: GCF_009761245.1. Classification (NCBI taxonomy): domain Eukaryota; kingdom Metazoa; phylum Chordata; class Mammalia; order Primates; family Cebidae; genus Sapajus; species Sapajus apella. Next base: position 47,775,471 of record NW_022436944.1, read on the forward strand.
ACACAGATAAAACATATTCCAGAAACAGACTCCAGTATATGAAACTTTTTTATGATAAAAATTATATCAGAAATGACTAGAGAACAATTATTAAATAAAAGATGATTACACGATAGATAAAACTTTGGTGGGAAATTCAATTCTTAGTATGTATTATGCATCAACCTAAATTTAACAAAATTAAAATATTTTTAAATATTAAAAATAGCATAAAAGTAGATAATTAGTGCTATAACCTCAAAGATGGAAACAACGCTATAAGAAAAAAATTAAATGCAAAACTTATGGAGAAAGTCATAAAACATAGGTTGATCAAATTAACTACTTAAAATTTTGTTTTTAATAATGGTAAGATGAGTGCTCACCTTATGCTGGTGCTGTGCTCTCCAGACATTCTGAATGTGCCTCTTCAACAAAGGAACATGGCCAGGAAGTGCAGGATATGTCCTATACAAGGACAAGATAATTAAGAGAATGTCATTCATATTGTAGACAGCTTTAGTATTTTGAACCTTTTAAAATATTTTATTGTAATTTTTTAGGTTTCAAAGATAGGCTGTTTGTATATTTTTTAGGAGAATTCTCTGCCCAATCAACTAGAGTATCATTCATAACTCATGAAGAAAGGAACGAATTCAATAAACAAAAGATTTTATCGATGTAACAATAAACAATGTTTCTAATATTAGAAGCTACTTTTTGTTCATGTACTCCTTAGAAAATACCTTAAGATAAAAAGGGAAAAAATCCCCATTGGTAAAATTTAGCTAAATATTATGTTTCATTTTTTAGTTCATAGCATTTGCCATTTGTTTATTTTACTAAAATGATGCTGTGGCATTTCCAATATAAGTCTAAGGATACTTCCATAGGACATAAATTATGCTATCATATAGCAAGTAACATTCCTTTTCCATTACCACAAAATAATCTTATTACAGCAATTATTTATTGGTAGCTGTGAAAATTTTACCACAAAATGTTAATTGTTAGTAAAGTTTAATGGCTCATTATATAAATATAATTTAAATATATTACTCATTCCAAGATAAATGTACTACATGATCATATTATTTCTGCCCAAATATTTGAAAGATAAGACAATATATCATGATTAGGAAAACTGAAAATGAAAAGTAATTAAACAATAGAATGAGAAAAAATTATTTTAATAATTGGATGCTAGCAGTAAAAAGGACTGGAGACAACTACTCTCCACAGAATTTAATATGTATAGATAATTCATAGCGGGGACAATGGGTGAATTTATTCTCTACTTCCACATCAATGATGGATGAATTCCTTAAAATACACTGAAAGATGAATGAATAAACAAAATGTGATATACACATACAATAACATATTATTCAGCCTGAAAAACGAAGGAACTCCTTTCATTGCCACAACATGGATGAACCTTGAAAACATGCTGAGTGAAATAAGCCAGTCACAAAAAGGCACATACTGTATTATTCCTCTTATATCTAAAGTAGTTCAATTCATAGAAATAGAAAGTAGGATGGTGGTTATTAGGGGTAGGGGAAGAGGGAAACCAGGAGTTGCCATTTAATGGGTATAGAGTTTCAGTTTTGCAAGATGAAAAAGTTCTGGAGATCTGTTTTACAACAGACCCTTTTTGAAATGATTCAACTCATTGTTCATGTGGCCCACAAAACTCCGGGATCTTTAACCGGGATCTTAATCAAAGTGCAAGTACTTCTTATCTTGGGCTTCTTTTTCTTTCTTCTGTTGCCGCTGATAGCTGTAGTCAGCCCTTGCTCTTCAGAGTTTTCCCAGGAGTGAAGAAAATACTGCTATGTGTGTTTACCAAATATCAGAGGACCTTGGCCAAGCGATCCCAGTAGGCACTATTGACTTTTGGCACTGGATAATCCTTTGTTGTGTGAAGGTCCTGTGTATTGCAATATTAAGCACTATCCCTGGCTTCTACCTACAAGATGCTAGTAGCATCAATTCCCAGTTGCAACAATCAAAAACGTCTCCAAATATTGTCAAATGTCCTTGGTGGGGCAAAATTGTCTTAGGGCCGTTGACCTAAAGACATAATTTTTTACAAGTCTCCTACTTCTTAATGACTTGTTTACCTTTTCTTTTTTAGGATGAAGGTGGCAGTGGAATAATGCAGGCAAAAGAGCACCCCAAATGCAATTTCTGTATAGATGGTTTAGTTCCTTGCTTTAGAGTGGCACATGGCATCCTGTAAAACCTCAACTAAACCTGAGAAAGGAAGAGTTGTATTTAACGCCTTGTCCCACATAAAATAATAAAAAATATATAAGTCATACGAGAGATGAGAAAGCACACTAAAATATTAACAGAAATGATCTTTGAGGTGAAATCATTGATTTTTTTTCTTCATTATAATTTTAATATTTTATGCAGTGAATTTGTAGTACACGTTTTAAGATACTTAAAATCAAGACCAAGCAAATCCAGCAATTTCCAAGACCTAACTCAAATATCTCTTCGATGATGCCCTTCAGGTTACCAAACTAACAATATTTTCTTTTTCTTCTGTAACAACAATAACAGCTGACTTATACTGAGTGCTCTAAGGCTGGACATGAATTACCTTATTTAATCTTCATATTCACGTCATTAAATAGAAGTTTTGTTATTCCCGTTTTGCAGACGAAGAAACTAAGCTTATAGAAGTAAATAAGTAGCCTAACTTGCTTAATATTACAAAGCTGTTAAATGGCAGAGCTGTCATTTAAACCTAAGTATGTATTCAGCACATTTCCTGCTTCCCATGGTACTGATCACCAAGCACACAGCTCTTATTCGTGTTTTTAGTCACTTAAACAGTACTAAGACATTTTTCCTTTGTCTACATAATATTCCCCAACTAAATAATAAAGAGCTTTTTTTAAGGGAAAAAGGTATTGAACTTTCATTAAGTACCTTCATCTAGGGGGCACCAAGATAGATGGATTATTGAAACAGTGCCCTTAGTAGAACAAGACAGTGGAGGCTTTCTCTATAAATATAAGGGCAACCCATAGTTTTCACCAAAAGCATTTAACATCACTTTTCAATCAAAATATTGTAAGTCATGAAGATTATCCAACATGTGAACACTAACCTGAAGTTACCTGTTTACACAGATGACCTACTGCCGAAATACTGGTGTCATTTATATTCAAGCAAAAGAAGAGGCAATGAATATGTACCAGGAAGAAGGATATTGCTAGATATACTAAACTGATTTAGGACAAAATTATCATGTAAATTGAGCAGCTTCATTGTACCAACCTATCTGAAATGCATACTCAGTGTAATAGTAATGGTGGAATCCCTGCTGATTAAACGGAAGAGGTCACCTTTGGGGAGGTACAGAACTGAAGGGGATCCCTGCCAAATCACTAGATTTGGCCCACAAAAATCAGGGGTCTTTAACCCGCTGAACACTCAAAGTGCAAGTACTTCTTATCTTGGGCTTCTTTTTCTTTCTTCTGTTGCCAAGCTGCGTCCCACTACATGGTGGGGCTGAGACTGCTCAGATAAGACCAGGCTTGGGGCTCAGTGGCTCAACATCTGGCAGAGTAGTGTGAATAGGCTGCCAGTTTTCGACCCTGTAAGTGAGTAGGTCTGCTAAAAGCAGGGACTAATATGTGTGCCTTGGAAAAGTTCTTTATTTCTATTATTGTGGCCACAATAAGCATATCTAGTCTTTTCGGTTTGAAAAACTTATGAAAACAGCAAAGTTAATGGTAAAATTCAAAGAGAGAAACTTTGCACAAATGGTATTCAAAAATGTGGTTCATGGATCATCAACTGGGAGTTTATTGGATATGCAAATTCTTTCTTTCTTTATTTTTTTTTGAGATGGAGTCTCACTCTGCCACCCAGGCTGGAAAGCAGTGGTGCTATCTTGGCTCACTGCGACCTCTGACTCCCAATTTCAAGTGATACTCTCCTGTCTCAGCCTCCCGAGTAGCTGGGATTACAGGTGTATGCCATCATGCCTGACTAAATTTTTGTATTTTCAGTAGAGACAGGGTTTCACCATATTGGCCAGGTTGGTCTCAAACTCCTGATCTGAAGTAATCTGCCTGCCCTGGCCTCCCAAAGTGCTGGGATTACAGGCATGAGCCACCACACCCAGCCTGGAAATGCAAAGTATTGATCCTCACGCCAGACCCAATTAATGAGAATCCTTGGAGTTGGGATCTAGGAATTTTTGTGTTAACCTACTCTCTAGTGATGCTTCTGCATATTTTAGAGTCACTAGTCTATATCACTCCCACTACATTCATCACTTTCACTACAGAAAAAACTTCAAGAATCCATTTAAAATAAGTTTCTGACATTGTGCTTTCCAAGACAGTAGCCAGTAGCTATAGGTGACTAATGAGCACTTGAAATGTGGCTGGTCCACACAAAGATGTGCTGGAAGTATAAAATCCACATTGGATTTCAAAGACTGAGTATAAAAAAGAAATCAAAATGCCTCATTATTTTTATATTGATTGCATATTGAAATATTAATTCAGATATATTAGATTACATATATTGTGTTAAATAAAACATTAAATTTAATTTCACCTCTGTCTTTTTATGTACTTAAATAAGACCACCAGGACATTTTAATTTACATATAAGGCTTGAATCATGATATTTCTTTTTTTTTTTTTGGGACAGAGTTTCACTACTCTTGTTACCCAGGCTGGAGTGCAATGGCGCGATCTCGGCTCACTGCAACCTCCTCCTCCTGGGTTCAGGCAATTCTCCTGCCTCAGCCTCCTGAGTACCTGGGATTACAGGCACGCGCCACCATGCCCAGCTAATTTTTTGTATTTTTAGTAGAGACGGGGTTTCACCGTGTTGACCAGGATGGTCTCGATCTCTTGACCTCGTGATCCACCCGCCTCGGCCTCCCAAAGTGCTGGGATTACAGGCTTGAGCCACCGCGCCCGGCTGAATCATATGATATTTCTATTGGATAGCACTGTTCTAACTATCCCCTTAAAGTATGACTTACTTTTTAGTCTATATTTTCTAGTTTTAAACTAGCCAAGGCTTTTTAAAAATGATAACAAGAACAGCAGAAATAAAAATTTGTTTTATGTTTAATATATACCAGACTCTGTACTAGCATCCTGCATAGATTATTTCATGTAATCCACACAATCATCACAATAGTTCTATGAAGTAATACTGTTATCCTCACTTTAATAATAAAGAAATTAAGGTTCGAAGAGTTTAAGAAGCTTGTTCAAGGATACCAGGTGGTATGTGACAGACACAGAATTCAACTTAGGGCCATCTGACTTCAGAGCCCATACTTTTATATATTTCTCTGTACATTTTCTCCTTGTTATGCAATTAGCTGAAAAAAAAGTTATTTATTTTTGATGACATTTCTGTACAAAATGACTGTATTATTAAAGTCTGTATCAAAAAATTATTAAAGAATAACGACAGGAGCAACCTCACGCATAATGTGTGAATCCATAGGAGTTTAAGATGTAAAGCCATTCAAGAAGCTTGAGACAATATTCCTCAGCTTTGCACCTGATAAATGGGTGACATTTCCAGTAGTTCCTGATAAAACTTATAAGGCAACTGGTCATATGGCTGAGAAAACTCCCCAAATTTGGGTGGCAGCACCTAGTTCAGGAAAAATCTGAGAAAAAAGCAGCAATTTTATAACTCTGTATTACCACTCAGTGTTCTATCCAATCAGCTTCAATGCCCTGAACCAACTTAGGTCACAGATAGACTACCAAAGGTAGGGTGAATTCTTGTATAGATAATTCCATTGCCTAGAAGATCTGTGGTGAAAGACCTATGTGATGAAGATCTATAATAAAATGAATTTTAAAAATGTAAGCACACGTATCATCTTTTTAGATGTCTAGCAGAGGAGCCAGGAAGCTTACCACCAACATACCACTCATTCTCTCTACTGTGTCAATATTTGTTAATGCTGGGTGAGGGCATCACCAGGGCAAGCCTCAAAATCAGAAAGCAGCAGAACAACAGAAACATCTGGCAATAAGCAACAAATGTTATTGTCTGGATCAGTTCTCAGACATGAGTAGAACAAGTTTTCCATTATCTATGAACCACAAGAATGAGAAACCAGAGTGTGGAGCTAGGTACTAAAGGATGGAAGGAAGAAAAAGAACAGAAACAATGGCTAAAATTGTAATGACATACCTTATGGCACATAATTCCATAAGCCTCCTTATCAACTGGGATCGACTTGATTTCTTATGATCAATAGAAATATATCTATCAGCTTTATATTAAATGTTTTTGGTTAATAATAAGGTCAATAACAATTGATGTTGTGAGAGCTTATTTTTCACCAATAGCCAACTTGAGTTAACCACCAACAATTAATGCCAAGGTATTCATAACCTTAATGGTGGTCTACATAGAGCTTGGGGAATTATTTTGGTGGTTTTTGGAACAACTGTCCTGTGAGTTTTAGAACTAATTGAACCCTTTTCACCAATGGTTTCATCAAGGATATCTACAGGCGGACAGCAAAACTTTATAAGTTAGAACTTCTAAGATAATGTCTGTCTTCTTCACAGTGTCTATTATTTCCAATGTTACAACATCAGACTTCGCAGGTTCTTGAGTTCACAGACAAGACATTTAAAACCACAGGAAATTCCACTACCTCGCTTATAAAGGCCTCGGCCCATATATATTGGTAATAGCATCAACAATAAATAAAACAACCCTAATCTCTGAAAAATCAACATAGGTCAACTCCAAGAATATAATCCTCAAAGTTAAATCATGAAAGTTTCTTGTTGCAATAAAGCCTGACTGCCAAGGCACCTTTCTTGGAGATCCATTCACCAGGATTGGGAGAGGAGCTGGAAATGACAGTGGCTACATGCATATAAAGCATTTTTGCAGCTTATCCTCAGGTGACTTTGTGGAAGCTGCCTGTGCACTTTTACGAGCTTTTTTTTTTCATCAAGTCGTTAGGAAAGCCAAATTTCAGTTGCCACTTATAGTTCCCAGAGCTTGAATATGCCAACTCCTATATTTTCATAACTCACTCAGAATCTCATTCAATATAAAATGCAAGGGACTAATGTCTAATGACATTTTTTTTCCCACCTGGGAAGTACTAGCTTTCATGTGCTTGAAAAGTTCAAGATGAAGAGGGAACAAAGCTTTCCTCCTGATAGCAGAAACTCGTGGAAATGTGACTCGCCCCTGGTCTAGCCAGCGGTGAAAAGCATCAGCATAGCTCTAGCCTTATACCCAAATTAAAACCATCAGCTTAGCCTGACTGTGATGTGGCCATAACATTTCACCACATTAAATGTGTGATAACTGTGCACTGGCAGGTAATGTGATCTGACAGTGTCACCATGGAGCTGTCATGTCTGAATTGTTTTCTCAATCCCAAATGTCAATGTCTACCATGGATCTTTATTCCAGTTTAAATGTATTGTGATGGTAATAATATATGTAATCATGAAAGAATTCAAGACAGGAGAAGCAAATTAATATTTATTGAGTACTCACTATGTGTCTGTGGCTGACAGACCCTAAGGTGATCCCCAATGATTTCCCACTTCCTGATGTCTACTCCTTTGTGTAATCTCATTCTCTAGAGTGTGTGCAGGACCTGGGACTTGCTTCTAACCAATATAATATGTCAAAAACGATGGGATGTCACCCCCTTGATTAGGTTACATTATATGGCAAAAGTGAGAGATGTCATCCCCGTGATGATGTTATGTTACATAAGACTTCTTAGCAGAGATCCTCCTTGCTCACTTGATGAAGTAAGCAGTCATACTGAGGAAGCCACATGGCAATAATGCTACCCAAGGAGTGTTCTATGTCATCTCCCAAAGATCTCCAGTGGGATTGAGATCCAGATGCCACAATGATAACCTGCTCCATAACACACCCTATAGCGGAGTTTTTTTCCCCTTTTCATCATACTTCCTATATGGTTTGGCTCTGTGTCCCCACTCAAATCTCCTGTCAAATTGTAATCCCCTGTGTTGGAGGAGGGGCCTGGTAAGATGTGATTGGATCATGGAGGTCATTTCTAATGGCTTAGCACCATCCCCCCTAGTGTTGTCTTATGACAGTGTTCTCATAAGATCTGGATATTTAAAAGTCTGTAGCTCTCTTTCCACTTTGCTATGTCTTCCTCCTGCTTTGGCCACGTGAAGATGTGCCTTGCTTCTCCTTCACTGTCCACCATGATTGTGAGTTTCCTGAAGCCTCCCTTGTCATGTGGAATTATGGGTCGATTAAACCTCTTTTCTTTATAAATTATGCAGTTTCCAGTAGTTCTTTATAGCAGTGTGAGAACAGACCAATAGCCTTTCCAACTCTCATCGGTGGTGGCTGGAATCTCCTTCCGTATAAATAGTTTGAATTTAATTCTTTTTCTTATGGTCTGCTTCTGAGTGAACCCAACCAAAGAGGTAGGGGCACTTCAAGTTGGATGAATGTTTTTAAAAAATCTTATCAAAAAGGACAGAAACAAGCACAGAGATTGCTTCACGCAGCATCTCTAAGAATGTTTTCAGCAAGGTACATAAAAAAGGAGAAATAAACTTAGGAGAAACCTCTGGTTGCATTTTTCAAACTCAATATTTACTAGCCAAGCTTTGATGAATAATTTGACTCTCAAATACTTAAATACTGGATAAGCAATATGCTGGAAGGCGGACACGTATTCCTTCACTGGATAGTTATCTCCTCTCTTGTGAAATCACGTGTTAGTATTCTGATTTATATATTGGTCTCTTCAGTTTGATTAGTGTGAGTCAGTGTTGAGTCTGGCAGGAGCTGCTGTGATTAAAGGATCCGACTCTGGAACTGCCACTCCAGAGGGCACTGCTTAGGTAGGCAAGCATATTCCTTTCATATATTTGTCACTTGCCTCAACAATTTTTACCATGCATTTGTTATTCAGGAAATAAAATAATTTTCTGGCATTAAATTCTGAAACAAATTCATTGCCTGCTTATAAGTGGTGTAACATAACATAATGATCATTATACAAACTTCCACAAAAGCTGAGTATAACATATTCAATATAGCAGAGTGAAGGTGTTTTTGCTGGGGCAAAGCCAAAAAGGTGAAGGAGTAGTGATTCTCAACCAGAGTCCAAAGTACTCACGCAGACCTCAGTAGCTTTCATAAGAGTTTCTTCACCACGTATTTCTGACATACTGAATAAATGGATCTCACACAGATATATATGACTGTTTTTACAGGTATAGGTAGAAGTTTTTTATTATAATGCTTTTGAACTCTTGGTGGTAGGTGGTGTCTTTAATCACTATGTAATTTCTCTATCAATGGTTACTAAATAAAACTACTACCTTTTAAGGAAGGCCTTGATAATTGTTTAGGCTTGTAAAGAATCCTCATATATTAAAAGATTGAGCCATGATTTTTTAACTATTTGTCCTAAGAATCCATTTTTTAAATTGGTTTTTGAAAAGCAGTATAGAGGAATTAGTGAGTTCAGTGTTACCTTCTCTGGTGGTCATTGAATTTAGAGCTTCTGCACTTTTGCCTAACGTGGGTCCCTGTGCTATGGAGTAAGGTTGATATTCCGTTATGAAAATTCTTAAGCCTGCCTGATATTTATCCCTGGATGGGGCCTCTTTTATGACCTACGCAAGCAATATTAGGGTATAGGGAAGGAGGAACAATCGCTCTATTTAAAGATTATTGCAGGACACTAAGACAGAGTAATTTCCCCACAAGATACGGAAGAAGACAGTTCAACCCCAGGAGGCAGCCTTGGTTCCACCCTGATGTTCAAGATTTCTCTGGATTTATAGCCTATAAACCTACTTCTCTAAGCCCACAGGTGTGAATTTTAGGAGTTCACAGGACTCTTCAAAATAATGGTATTTCTCATAACTATTGTACTTCACAACTTTGTATGCATTTTCTTTGGCTCTTTTCTGAAACCCTGTGAGGTAAAAAGGGTAAGATTGTCCTATTTTATGCTAAAAGAAACACCCTACCTCACACAGGTTGCCTTTGTGAAGTCCACTTGACTAACATAGGGAAGAATCATAACAAAGACCTGAGCTCTTCTGAAAGCAATCTAGAAGACAATCACATCATTGACATAAAATAATGTAAAGTCATGTACCAAGTGATGATGTTTCCATTAATAATGGACTGCATATATACATATATATGTGTATATAATAGAGGTCCCATAAGATTATAATACCACATTTACTATAACTTTTCTATGTTGAGATATGGTTAGATGCTAATATGAAACAGGAAAAGAACTAAAGCCCAACAACTCTAAGAGGAATTCCCAGAGGTGTCCAAGAGTTTCCTGTTTTATACTCAGTTATTTGTTATATACTTTTTAATAATACACTCTCACAGTGAAGCCCTTGAATAAAGTTACTTTAGAAAAATTAGGGTGACCGGCATCTTGTTTAAGAAATCACAGTTTGACTGAGCAACTTGGTAGAACCAGCTCGTTCATCTGGAGTTGAAGGAACAGAAATGAACAGATTTTTAAAATAATTATTCATAAGATGTCAACTCTCATAACACTGTTTCTTGATTATCTGCCGACCTGAGGGGCTCCTGCTATGCTCTCAGAATAATGTGTGACATGCTGACATCCGGCTGGTCAACGGTAATGAGATATTCAGTGGGTTAGAGAGAAGGGTCTGATAAGTAAGTCGAGCCCCAAGTCTCCTTTGTCTGTGATCTGTTGGGACACTACATAGAGAATTTCAAGGGGTGTATGGTGAAATAAATGGAAAGTTGGGACTCTTAAGGTACTAAACATTTATGTACTAGGTAATAGGAGACAAAGGATAAATAATGATCCTAGAAACACATAGATTCTGTTGAGGGAACTATTTTGACATTAGGCAGAATGCGTAGAATAACAGGAAATGGCATTCAGGCAAATTACAAGTCTCGCCCCTACCAGCAATATAGCTGAGTGACACTGAACAAATCAGTGAAACTGACAGAACCTATTTTCTCATCTTAAATATGAGGTAATAATGCCTTAGAAGACAATAGTGATGATGAAATGTAATTATAGAAAATATCTTGTCTATAGAAACATATTCAAAATGATACTAATGACAATTTAAATATTAAATAGCATTTAATTTAATATTAAAAATTATTTTTCTATTTGAACTGGATTCTCAAATATGTTTGGTTGAATATTACACCTTATGTGGCATGAGTGCTATTTTAAAGGTATACAGTAATATCCTTTAAGCACAAATTCTGATTAGAGAAACATTTTGTAATTCTCACTAGGCAACTACAGTCATGCATTGCTTAATGATGGGTAAACGTTCTGAGAAATGCATCATTAGACAATTTCATCATCCGAACATCACAGAGTGTACTAATACATCCTATGTGCTATAGCCTGCTACACATATAGACTATATGGTGTAGCCTATTGCTCCTAGGCTACAAACCTGTACAGCATGTTACTGTACTGAATATTGCAGGCAGTTGTCACACAATGATGGGAGAGGGAGCTGAAATTTTTCTGTCAAGCACCTGCTCAGGCGCAATCTAAATTCACCCCCAAGACCTGGAAGTTGGAGCAAATTAAGCTACCTCCTCCACCTCCAAACACACTGTATACAGACAATCTTCATTCAAAATAAACATGAAAAAGAAAAGTCTGTAGATACATACACTGAAGCAAGTGTATGGAAAGTGAATAGCCCACTGCTTTGCTCTCAGACTGGGCTCTCAGACTCAATGGTAGCCATGAGAATCCCTCTTTGCATTCCTACAGGACAGCTGCAGTAGAAGACAATTAGGCCTGGAAGTCAGGGCACATCTCTTACCAATTCAATGACCCCAGCATTGTCATTTATCCTCCTTGAGCTCCAGTTTCCTCCTCTGGCATGTGAGCTGTTATTTGATCCCCATGATGACATGGCAGTGAGGAAGCAGGGAACTGAGGACACTCAATCTTAAAGAGTTAAGTCACTCTTCCCAAAGTCATATAGTTAGGGATGGCAAGAAGAAAAGCTGAAACCTGGGTTTCTGGACTGTGAGCCCAGTGCCGCCTCCTCTGCATTATTACAGAGCCTGTGCATTTATAGGATTTATATGACTCAGGTCTTCTTTAGGAGGCTGAGAGCACAGACTTCAAGGCCTGGGGTTACCAATTGTTCTGGTTTACCTGGGACTGAAAGGTTTCTGGGGCATGAGACTTATAGTCTTAAAATGAGGAAACCTGGACAAACAAGGGCAAAGTGGTCACTGTAGCTGGTTGTAATTTTATGCAGTGGTTGTCAGCTGTGGCTGCAAAATAGAACCACACGAATTGCTTAAAAATGCTGATGCCTAGGCCCATGCCAGGCAATTGATACTGAATCTCTGGGATTATCTATATAACTGCCACCACACCTGGCTAATTTTTGCATATATATATATATATATATATATATATATATATATATATTATTGCACTTTAGGTTCTGGGGTACATGTGAAGAACATGCAGGATTGTTGCATAGGTACATGCATGGCAATGTGGTTTGCTGCCTCCATCCCCATCACCTATAACTGGCATTTATCCCCATGTTATCACTCCCCAACTCTCCACCCTACACTGTCCCTCTCCTAGTCCCCCCGCCCAACAGACCCCAGTGTGTGATGCTCCCCTCCCTGTGTCCACCTGTTCTCATTGTTCAACACCTGTCTATGAGTGAGAATATGCGATGTATGATTTTCTGTTCTTGTGTCAGTTTGCTGAGAATGATGGTTTCCAGGTTCATCCACGTCCCTACAAAGGACACAAACTCATCGTTTTTTATAGCTGCATAGTATTCCATGGTGTATATGTGCCACATTTTCCCTGTCCAGTCTATCATCGATGGGCATTTGGGTTGGTTCCAAGTCTTTGCTATTGTAAACAGTGCTGCAGTGAACATACGTGTGCATGTGTTTTTACAATAGAATGATTTATAATCCTTTGGATTATAAATCCCAGTAATGGGATTGCTGGGTCAAATGGAATTTCTATTTGTAGGTCCTTGAGGAATCGCCACACTGTCTTCCACAATGGTTGAACTAATTTACACTCCCACCAACAGTGTAAAAGTATTCCTATTTCTCCACAACCTCTCCAGCATCTGTTGTCTCCAGGTTTTTTAGTGATCGCCATTCTAACTGGCATGAGATGGTATCTCAATGTAGTGTTGGTCAGATGGGTAGATTGCAAAAACTTTTTCCTATTCTGTTGGTTGCCGGTTCACTCTAATGATGTTTCTTTTGCTGTGCAGAAGCTCTGGAGTTTAATTAGGTCCCATTTGTCTATTTGGGCTTTTGTTGCCAATGCTTTTGGTGTTTTAGTCATGAAGTCCTTGCCTATGCCTATGTCCTGAATAGTTTTGCCTAGGTTTCCTTCTAGGGATTTTGTGGTGTTAGTTCTTACATGTAAGTCTTTAATCCATCTGGAGTTAATTTTAGTGTAAGTTGTCAGGAAGGGGTCCAGCTTCTGCTTTCTGCACATGGCTAGCCAGTTTTCCCAACACCATTTATTAAACAGGGAATCCTTTCCCCGTTGCTTTTCTCAGGTTTGTCAAAGATCAGATGGTTGTAGATGTGTGGCATTGCTTCTGAGGCCCCTGTTCTGTTCCCTTGGTCTATTATCTCTGTTTTGGTACCAGTATCATGCTGTTTTTATTGCTGTAGCCTTGTAGTATAGTTTGAAGTCAGGTAGCACGATGCCTCCAGCTTTGCTCTTTTGCTTAGAATTGACTTTCCTATGTGGGCTCTCTTTTGGTTCCACATGAAGTTTAAGATGGTTTTTTCCAGATCTGTGAAGAGGGTCATAGGTAGCTTGATGGGGATAGCACTGAATCTATAAATTACTTTGGGAAATATAGCCATTTTCCCAATATTGATTCTTCCTAACCATGAGCATGGAATGTTTCTCCATCTGTTTGTGTCCTCTTTTATTTCCATGAGCAGTGGTTTGTAGTTCTCCTTGAAGAGGTACTTTACATCCTTTGTTAGTTGTATTCCTAGGTATTTTATTCTCTTTGTAGCAATTGTGAATGGCAGTTCGTTCTTGATTTGGCTCTCTTTAAATCTGTTACTGATGTACAGGAATGCCTGTGATTTTTGCATGTTGATTTTTTATCCTGAGACTTTGCTGAAGTTGCTTATCAGTTTCAGGAGATTTTGGGTTGATATGATGGAGTCTTCTAAATATACAATCATGTCATCTGCAAATAGAGACAATTCAACTTCTTCCTTTCTAATTGAATACACTTTATTTCTTTTTCTTGCCTGATTGCTCTGGCTAGAACTTCCAATACTATATTGAATAGGAGTGGTGAGAGAGGGCATCCTTGCCTAGTGCCAGATTTCAAAGGGAATGCTTCCAGTTTTCACCCATTCATATTGGCTGTTGGTTTGTTGCAAATAGTTTTTAATATTTTGAGTTACGTTCCATCGATACCTAGTTTATTGAGAGTTTTTAGAATGAAGGGCTGTTGAATTTTGTCGAAGACCTTCTCTCCATCTATTGAGATAATCGTGTGGTTTTTGTCTTTGGTTCTGTTTATGTGGTGAATACATTTATAGGCTTGTGTATGTTGAACCAGCCTTGCATCCCTGGAATGAAGCCTGCTTGATCATGATGGGTAAGCTTTTTGATGTGCTGTTGCAATCAATTTGCCAGTATTTTGTTAAAGATTTTTGCATCTATGTTCATCATGGGTATTAGCCTGAAGTTTCCTTTTCTTGGTGAGTCTGCCAGGTTTTGGTATCAGGATGATGTTGGTCTCATAAAATGATTTGGGAAGGATTCCCTCTTTTTGGATTGTTTGGATTAGTTTCAGAAGGAGTGGTATCAGCTCCTCTTTGTATGTCTGGTAGAATTCAGCAGTGAACCCATCTGGACCTGGGCTTTTTTTGGTTGATAGGCTATTAATTGCTGCCTCAACTTCAGCCCTTGTTATTGGTCTATTCAGGGTTTCAACTTCTTCCTGGTTTAGGCTTGGGAGGGTGCAAGTGTCCGGGAATTTATCCATTTCTTCCAGGTTTACTGGTTTATGTGCATAGAGTTGTTTGTAGTAATCTCTGATGATGGTTTGCATTTCTGTGGACTCTGTGGTGATATCCCCTTTATCGTTTTTCACTGCATCCATTTGATTCTTCTCTTTTCTTTTTTATTGATCTGGCTAGTGGTCTATTTTGTTGATCTTTTCAAAAAACAAGCTGCTGGATTTATTGATTTTTGAAGGGTTTTTTGTGTCTCTATCTCCTTCAATTCTGCTCTGATCTTAGTTATTTCTTATCTTCTGCTAGTTTTGAGTTTTTTTTTATCTTGCTCCTCTAGCTCTTTCAATTTTGATGATAGGGTGTAGATTTTAGATCTTTCCTTGCTTCTCATATGGGCATTTATTGCTATAAATTTTCCTCTAGACACTGTTTTAAATGTGTCTCAGAGATTCTGGTACGTTGTGTCTTCATTTTCATTGGTTTCGAAGAACATCTTTATTTTTGCCTTTATTTCATTGTTTATCCAGTCAACATTCAAGAGCCAGTTGTTCAGTTTCCATGAAGTTGTGCAGTTCTAGGTTAGTTTCTTAATCCTGAGTTCTAATTTGATTGCACTGTGGTCTGAGAGTCTGTTATGATTTCCATTCTTTTGCATTTGCTGAGGAGTGATTTATTTCCAATTATATGTTCAATTTTAGAGTAGGTGTGATGTGGTGCTGAGAAGAATGTATATTCTGTGGATTTGTGGTGGAGAGTTCTGTAAATGTCTATTAGGTTTGCTTGGTCCAGATCTGAGTTCAAGTCCTGGATATCTGTGTTAATTTTCTGTCTCGTTGATCTGTCTAATATTAACCGTGGAGTGTTAAAGTCTCCCACTATTACTACGTGGGAGTCTAAGTCTCTTTGTAGGTCGTTAAGAACCTGCTTTATGTATCTGGGTGCTCCTGTATTGGGTGCGTATATATTTAGGATCATTAGCTCTTCTTGTTGCATTGATCCTTTTACCGTTATGTAATGCCCTTCTTTTTCTCTTTTGATCTTTGTTGGTTTAAAGTCTATTTTATCAGAGACTAGGATTGCAACTCCTGCTTTTTTTGCTCTCCATTTGCTTGGTAAAACTTCCTCCATCCCTTTATTTTGAGCCTATGTGTATCTTGAATGTGAGATCGGTTTCCTGGAGACAGCACACTGATGGGTTTTGACTTTTTACCCAATTTGCCAGTCTGTGTCTTTTGATTGGGGTATTTAGCCCATTTACATTTAAGGTTAATATTGTTATGTGTGAATTTGATCCTGCCATTTTTTGATGCTAGCTGGTTGTTTTGCCCATTAGTTGATGCAGTTTCTTCATTGCGTCGATGCTCTTTACCATTTGGTATATTTTTGGAGTGACTGGTACTGGTTGTTCCTTTCTATGTTTAGTGCTTCTTTCAGGATCTCTTGTAATGCAGGTCTGGTGGTGATGAAATCTCTTAGCTATTGCTTGTTCACATAGGATTTTATTTCTACTTCGGTTATGAAGCTTAGTTTGGCTGGATATGAAATTCTAGGTTGAAAGTTCTTTTCTTTAAGGAAGTTGAATATTGGCCTCCACTCTCTTCTGGCATGTAGGGTTTCTGTGGAGAGATCTGCTGTGGGTCTGATGGGCTTTCCTTTGTGGGTGACCTGACCTTTCTCTCTGGCTACGCTTAGCATTTTTTCCTTCATTTCAACCATGATGAATCTGATGATTATGTGCCTTGGGGCTGCTCTTCTTGAGGAATATCTTTGTGGTGTTCTCTGTATTTTTTGGACTTGAATATTGTCCTGCCTTGCTAGGTTGGGGACATTCTCCTGGATAATATCCTGAAGAGTGTTTTCCAGCTTGGATTCATTCTCTCCATCACATTCAGGTACACCTATCAAATGTACGTTAGGTCTTTTCACATAATCCTATATTTCTTGGAGGCTTTGTTCATTTCTTTTTACTCTTTTTTCTCTAATCTTGCCTTCTCATTTTATTTCACTGAGTTGATCTTCAATCTCTGATATCCTTCTGCTTGGTTGATTTGGCTATTGAAACTTGTATATGCTTCGTGAAATTCTCGTGTTGTATTTTTCAGCTACATCAATTCATTTATATTCCTCTCTAAGCTATTTATTCTTGTTAGCATTTTCGTCAAACCTTTTTTCAAGGTTCTTAGTTTCTTTGCATTCGGTTAGAACATGTTCTTTTAGCTCAGAGAAGTTTGTTATTACCCACCTTCTGAAACTTGTTTCTGTCAATTCATCAGACTCATTTTCCAACCAGCCTTTTTTCCTTGCTGGTGAGGCATTCCGATCCCTTGTAGGAGGAGAGGCTTTCTGGTTTTCGGTGTTTTCATCCTTTTTGTGCTGGTTTCTTCCCATCTTTGTGGATTTATCTTGTGGTCTTTGTAGTTGGTGACTTTTGGATGGGGTCTCTGAGTAGATGTCCTTTTTATTGATGATGAAGTTATTTCTTTCTGTTTTTCAGTTTTCCTTCTAACAGTTAGGCCCCTCTGCCGTAGGACTGCTGTAGGTCCACTCCAGACCCTGCTTGCCTGGGGATAACCTGTAGCGGCTGTATAACAGTAAGGGTTGCTGCCAGTTCCATCTTTGTCCCAGAAGGATACTTGCCAGATGTCAGCCTGAACTCTTTTATGAGGTGACTCTTTGGATATATGGGGGTTGGGGAGCTGCTTGAGGAGACAGTCTGTCCCTTATGGGAGCTCAAGTGCTGACCTGTGAGCTCCATTGTTCCATTCAGAGCTGTTGGGAAGGTACATTTAAGTCTGCTGCAGTGGAACTCATAACCGCCTTTTTTCCCAGGTGCTCTGTCCAGGGAAGGTGGGGCTTTATGTATAAGTTTCTTTTCAGAGATGCCCTGCTCAGCGAGGAGGTAGCCTAGTCAAAGTCTGCCAGCAGAGGCATTGCTGAGCTGCCGTGGGCTCTGCCCAGCTGCTGTGTGAACTTCCTTGCAGTTTTGTTTACAGAGGTATAGTTAGAACTTCCTTGGTAATGGCAGTCTGCCTCAGTAATCGAGGACTGTCTCTGTAATGGCAGACTGTGTGGTAATGGTGGACTGCCTCAGTAATGGTAGACTGCCTCGGTAGTGGTGGGCTGCCTTGATAATGGCAGATGACCTTCCTTCCATAGAGCTGGACTGTCCCGGGTCCAGCTGTGCTTGCTGTGAAACTCTCAGTCTAGAGCATTTCAGATTGCTGGTCTTTGGGGTTGGAACTGGCTGAGCCAGATCACCTGGCTCTCTGTTTCAGCCTCCTTTTTTTCAGTTGAACGGGGACCTTGTCTCCCAGGCATTCCAGGTGCCAGTTGAAATGGCACCGATTTGTGTGAGTTTTTGTGAGGAGATCCACTGTGACAGCTGAAATAGCCTTGCTAGAGACTTGTGGTGTTTTTCCGCCTGGGAATCTCCTGGTCTATGGACAGTAAAAATTCATTTGGAAATGTGGTGATCACTCACCCTCTGTGTTTTTCCTGGGAACTGCAATCCAGAGCTGTTCCTATTTAGCCATCTTGGATTGTCTCTCTTAATTTTTGCATTTTTAGTAGAGACGGGGTTTCACCATGCTGGCCAGAATGGTCTCGAACTCCTGACCTCGTGATCTGCCCTCCTCGGCCTTCCAAACTGCTAGGATTACAGGTGTGAGCCACCATGCCCAGCCTTATATATATATATATATATATATATATATATATATATATATATATTTAAAAATGTCTAAGGTTTATTTTGATGTATAGTAAAGATTGAGAACTACTGATTTAGAATACAAAATCAAGGACCTTCCTCCTTCAGCAGACCACACATAATTGCCCACAAACAAGGTGGAGAAGTGGCTCACCAAAGTCTTATTGAAAGGCACATTGGAGAAGGTTGCTTTCCTCAAGGTTATAACAGCTGGAGTGAGCCCTCAATTGACTAAATCAACAGATTGTAGTACTGAGGGAACTGCAAGGACCACAATACCATCTAGGGTCCCAGGACTTGTGTGGAAAGACAGATGCTGCTTCTTGAAAACCAACTTCCATAGGTTGGCATTCAGTCCCTCTCTGGCTTACCCCAAGTAGGAGGTGGAGGATGCCATTACGGTGTGAGGAAAGCAAGTCTGAGTGTGGTAGTTTTCTTCTAACTACTGAATAAGATGAGTGCATTTGACTAGGTTTAATGGATCTGACTTTTAAAAAATCAAAGAGTTTAGAAAGCCTCAAGATAAATAGTTACAGGAAAATAAAAATCATTTCTGCATTAAGCTTTGAATAAAATAGGGAATGTCACTTGGTGACTATGACACCTGAGTTGCCTTGTTCTTCCTGATCCTGTGGCATTCTGCATCATCAGCTGTCTTTTGAGAATAGACCAGAGTTGAGGATAACTTCTCACCTATGTATTTCAAAATTGCACCTCAGAGTTCTATGACATGATTTGCACATAGCCATTTACAATGGCCAAAAATGCCACTCAAAGCAGAATTTGTATTAGTTTGCACATTGTTCCTTTTTTTTTTTTTAAATCACTGTGGGGTTTTCTGGTTCTAAAATCAATAGTGTTGAATATAATTTTGATGAAAAAATACAATATTATTCCCCAATAATTTCCCAGCAAGTACTTTTATTTTTGTGTTTCTGTGCCTGTCTTATTTTTAAATGACAGTACCAATAAGAAGATAATAAGAAGTAATAATATTTATTAAACCTCCCTGGAATAGGATGACATTATAAGCTTTGAAGCAATAGAAGAAATGACAAATAAAACAAAACTGTACAATTTAATTAAAAATTGAAATTTCTCTGAACATACTCTTGTGTGTGTGTTTGTGTGTGTGTGTGTGTGTGTGTGACAGTCAAGTAGCACTTAGGATCTTACCCCACTTCCTTTCCATGTGCCTTCCAGTATGTTGGACGTTGAAAAGTAAAAATGAACATTTCCCAGGCTCCTTTGCAGACAGGGTGGTAGATTCAAAATAGATTCACCCATGAATGCATTTCTGTGAGGATTTAGAGGCAGAAGTGTGCCAGATGCTGCTGTTGGCTCTTTGTTTTTGGTTTTAGGTACAGCTGT
This sequence comes from Sapajus apella, assembly GCF_009761245.1. Lineage (NCBI taxonomy): Eukaryota > Metazoa > Chordata > Mammalia > Primates > Cebidae > Sapajus > Sapajus apella. The sequence continues at coordinate 47,795,569 of NW_022436944.1, forward strand.
GGGGATGTGAGGTCTAAAGTAACATTCCAGGGTCTCATCCCCACCTTTGTGGCTGTCAGGAGGCATTTGTGCTAGAACCATGGGGACCTCATATTCCTTTGGTCTCAGCTGCAGTGGCTTGTTCTTCCTGATGGTGGCAGATGTATTATAGCAGCAGCTTTTAAGGACCAGTTCTGTGATGGTTTAGGAGTCATTCTTAGGGGCCCAGCATAGAGCCTGCTCCTATAGAGTTTTCAGGAATTTTATAGGCATCTAATCATCTGTGTTAAGTTCCTCTGCTTAAAATATTTACAGGGGATTCTGCACTAAATTATGAAATATTGCTAAGAAAAACAAAAGAATAAAAAATATAAAAGGAGAAAAGTTAGCAAAATGAACAACTGGTTTACACGAGAGGAAATGCATAAAAATAGAAAGGCCTGAGATGGATCTCCTTTTAGGAGTTGCCCTATGGCAAACTCACCCAAATGACTGACGTGAAAACGGCCACCCACACAATGTGATCCCTGTCTTTTCCCTCCATGAAAGTGATTAATTGTAAGTCCCTTCTTCAGAAACTTGACATTGGAATTAAAATTCCTTTGATATTTTTCCAGGTAGCAGAAATAAAGATGTGTAAAATTTTGCCTGTAGACTGAGACACAGACAAAGCTGGTTTGTAGTGAGAAAGAAAATTAGGCAAAGGAGAAGAAAGGAACTGAAAGAAGTAGAAAAAAGAAAGTGGTGAACAGAGTGTAAAAGATCCCTTGATTTCAGTTTGTTCCTGGGGCACAGGAAGAAATTTCTTATTTTGCTTAAGCATGATGTGTTTTTGGTTACTTGCAAATAACAATAACAATAATTTTAACCAATATCTTTGCAATAAAAGAAAACTGATTTAAAGATAATTCATTCAGCAAATGTTTATTGGGCATCTTGTGAAAAGGAATTGAGGAATAGGGCTTTGAATAAGACCAAACCTTCATATGCATGGAGTATCTGGTTGATTAGGGAAAGAGATACTGACCACATCATTATAGGGAAGTACAGGTTTTCTCAAGAGCATACACCAGGATTGATGAGGTCTTGCTAAGTCATTTAGAATAGATGAATAATCACTTTATTCATGATTGGGGTAATCCCTTTTAAGTGTTTGTGATGCTTTTGTCTGCTTTTCAGGAAAAGCACCCTTTTACTACTATGACCAAATACCAAAGTCAAAAACTTGTAGGATGGAAAGATGAAGAGCTTAACAGCAGAATCTGACACTCAAAGTTATGACTTTGGGCCTGCCATGGAAGGCTTGCTATTTACCCACTAACAGGAGCTGTTTATGAGTGTCCTTCCTTTCAGTAACAAACATTAATTGACTCAAAAGGTTCAAATCAGGAGCTTGTGAACCCTCAAAAACTATTAGAATTCTTATACACACACCCATGTTTCCTTCTACATGGCCCTGCTTTGATTACAAAATCTACATTCAGAGATATTTATTCACATTTTCCTGTCTGAGAACTCATGCTAAGAAGATTCTGGAAAGAGATATAAACATAATTGCATACATATTTTGGGGTTTCCAAAAAAAATGCATGGTTTCTTAAAGATGCTAAAAGATATTCTGTGATTTCAAGGACTGGCTGAACACTGCTTTGACCTGTTATGAGGTAAGAAACCTAATACCGAGACAATATGTGTCCATGAGAAACGCATCTGGAATCAGAAAAACTGATGGCATCCTGACTCTATTTGCAAGTTGTATGGTCCTCTAGGCCTTATTTCTTTATCTGTAAAATGATATATTCCAGCTCTACTCTGTGATTCTCTGTTGACCAAGACGTGACCGAAAGAATAAAAATGCAAAAACACACACTGAAGATGGAAGGAGAGTATTTTGTGCAATGGCTGTATTGCTGGCAGAGTCTAAATTGGTGTGAAACCCTGAACTTGAGGGAGCGGAAGATGAACCAGGCTCAGCTCACACCAACAAACATGTTATTGCCAGAGGATGCTTCACCCTGGTTAAATACCAGATGAATTAAAGGCTGTTGCCAGCAGCTGTGAAGAATGTCACTGGGATGCTGTCTGATTCCCCAATGAGTGCTATGAGTGAAGGATGTCAGCTCCTACAGGAAGGTCAGCTGCATTTCCAATGGTTTAACTGCAGGGTTTGGCTGGAGGCATCCACAGACACACAGGTGCTGAGAAATGTCTTTTCCTTGCAGTGTGCACTGGGACAGGCCAGCTCTGTGCTGTCAGATGAAGTGTAGCATAGGCAGCCTTGGCCACGATGGGAAAAGACAGTGAATCTGGGGCAGGCAATAGGCTCTGGGGAGCAGAGGAGTGAGCCTGTTAGGACTTTTTTTCTTTCTTCTTCTTCTTTTTCCCAAGAGAAGACTGTCCTGCCATCTTGACTACTAGTTTTTATTGTAAATTACGTTTTTTATTTAAAGAGTATTGGGCCAATATAGATTTCAGATTGTGTTTCTTGGAGTCCTGGTGGGGGCTGGAGGAATGTAGTAGATTTGTTAGTTCCTTCAGGGTTATCAGGTGGGGACAAGCAGGTGGGCTCACGATTCCTTGTCTCTCAACTAGAGACGATCTAATTTCACTGTTCCTCTTTTTTCCTTTTGCCTTATTGTAAAAATTTAAGGTATATAACATGATGTTTGACATATACATACATAGTGAAATGATTACAATTAAGCAATTTAGCATATCCATCATCTCACATGATTACCCTTTTTGTGGTGAGAGTTGCTGTTTTATAGTAAGCTCAAATATAAGATGATCGTGAAGTGATTCCATTGCTTAAAATTAATCAATAAGTAAAATTTAAGCCCATCAGATCAGAGCTTCTCACTTTGATGCACATATCAATCACCTGGAGATTTTGTTAAAATAGGGTGAGGCCTAAAATTTTGCTTTTTTTTTTTTTTAATCCAAAGATCTTTATAAAGAAAATAACTTTGCACAACAAAATCCATGTCTGACAAGTTTTGGTAACTAATTTAATATTGTCTATGAGGTATCATAAAAAATATGCTTAGGAATTTTTAACTTGCTGAGAACAGCTTTTGATTTGCATTTCTCTGATGTTCAATGATGTTGAACACCTTTTTATATGCCTGTTTGCCATTTGCATGTCTTCTTTTGAGAAATGTCTACTCAAATCTTTTGCTAATTTTTGATCGAATTATTAGATTTCTTTTCCTATGGAGTTGTTTGAGCTCCTTATATCTTCTGGTTTTTTGTCCTTTGTCAGATATGTAGTTTATAAATATTTTCTAATTCTGTGGGTTGTCGCTTCACTTTATTGATTGTATCATTTGCTGTGCAGAAGCTTTTAAACTGGATGTAATCCCATTTATTTATTTTTGCTTTGGTTGCCTGTGTTTGTGAAGTACCACTCAAGAAATTTTTGCCCACATCTATGACCTGGAGACTTCTCCCGAATGTTTTATTGTAATAGTTTCATAGTTTGATGTTTATCAAATTTTACTTTTATGCTTTCTGGATTCCATGTCAATCTAAAATTATATAATAATTATTCATATTTTGATTTAGTGCTTTAATCATTTCTAAAATCAAAATGGAATTGATTAAAATTAAAAACTCAAAGTTTTAAAAACTAGACAACTGAAAAATTATTTTGGAAGTTTAAGTATGATATAAAAGCACAAATAATTTTTTTCTTCAACTTTTATTTTAAGTTCAGGGGTGCCGGACACAGTGGCTTACTTCTGTAATCCCAGCACTTGGGGAGGCCGAGGCAGGTGGATCATGAGATCAGAAGATCGAGACTATCCCGGCCAACATGGTGAAACCCCATCTTTAAAAAAAAAAAAAAGTTCAAGGGTACACGTGCAGGATGTGCAGCTTTGATACATAGATAAACTTGTGCCATGGTGGTTTACTGAACAGATCATCCCATCACCCAGATATTAAGCCGAGCATCCATTAGCTATTTTTCTGATGCTCTTCCCCACCACCACCAGGTGCCCAGTGTGTGTTGTTCTTTCCAAAACAATGTGTCCATGTGTTCCCCTCATTCAGGTCCCACTTATAAATGAGAACATGTGGTGTCTGGTTTTCTGTTCCTGGATTAGTTTGCTGAGGATAACAGCTTCCAAACCCATCCACATTCCTGAAAAGGACATGATCTCATTCCTTTTTATGGCTGCATAGTATTCCATGGTATATATATACCACATTTTCTTTATCCATTCTATCATTGGTCGGCATTTAGCTTGATTCCGTGACTTTACTACTGTAAATAGTGCTGCAATAAACATACACATGCATGTACCTTTATAATGGAATGATTTATATTCCTTTGGATATATACCAAGTAATAGGACTGCTGGGTCATATGGTATTTCTGCCTCTAGGTCTTTGAGGAATTACCACACTGTCTTCCACAATGATTGAACGAATTTACACTCCCACCAACAGTGTAAAGGCATTACTGTTGTATTTTACCATTTTATTAATAGCTATTCTGACGGGTGTGAGATGGTGGTTTTGATTTGCATTTCTCCAGTGATCAGTGATGTTGAGCTTATTTTCATATGTTTGTTGGCTGCATGTATGTCATCTTTTGAGAAGTGTCTGTTCATGTCCTTTGCCCACTTTTTAATGGGGTTGTTTTTTTTTCTTGTAAATTTGTTTAAGCTCCTTGTAGATTCTCGATATTTGACCTTTGTCAGAGGATAAATTGCAAAAATTTTCTTCCATTCTGTAGGTTGTATGTTCACTCTGATTTTTTTTTCCTCTGTAGAAACTCTTTAGTTTAATCAGATTTCATTTGTCAATTTTTGCTTTTGTTGCAATTGCTTTTGATGTTTTCATCATGAAATCTTTGTGCATGCCTATGTCTTGAATAGTATTGCCTAGATTTTCTTCTAGGGTTTTTATAGTTTTGGGTTTTACATTTTAGTCTTTAGTTCATCTTGAGTTAATTTTTGTGTATGGTATAAAGAAGGGGTTCAGTTTCTATTTTCTGCATATGGCTAGCTAGTTCTCCAGCACCATTTATTAAATAGTGCTTTCCCCATTGCTTGTTTTTGTCAGGTTTGTCAAAGACCAGATGATTGTAGGTGTGTGGTCACATTTCTGAGCCCTCTATTCTGTTCCATTGGTCTATGTGTGTGTTCTTGTACCAGTACCATGCTGTTTTGGTTACTGAAGCCTTATAGCAAGTTTGAAGTTGTGTACTGTAATGCCTATGGATTTGTTCTTTTTGCTTAGAATTGACTTGGCTATTTGGAGTTTTTTTTTGGTTTTATATAAATTTTAAAATAGATTTTTTTTCTAATTCTATGAAGAATGTCAATGGTAGTATAATGAGAATAGCATTGAATCTATAAATTACTTTGGGCAGTATGGCCATTTTCTTGATATTGAGTCTTCCTAACCATGAGCATGAAATGGTTCTCCATTTGCTTGTATTCACTCTGATTTCTTTGAGCAGGGATTTGTAGTTCTCTTTGAAGAGGTTCTTCACTTTGCTTGTATGCTACATTCCTAGCTATTTTATTATTTTTGTAGCAATTGTAAATGGGAGTTCGTTCATGATTTGGCTCTCTGCTTGCCTGTTGTAGTATATAGGAATGCTAGCAATTTTTGCACATTGATTTTATATCCTGAGATTTTGCTGGAGTTGCTTATCAACTTAAGAAGCTTTTGGGCTGAGACAATGGGATTTTCTAGACACAGGATCATGTCATCTGCAAACAAAGGTAATTTGATTTTCTCAAGCCAAGATAATATTTTTTAAAAAGAAGAATATCACAAAACATGCTTAATTGATAACAGGACATAATAGAAATTTGCAGAAATTAAAGAGTGTGGTAATGATGTGAGAATAAACAAAATAATTAATGGAGAAGACTAGAGAAACTGGAATTTGACTCACATGATGAGAATTGAGTATATGATTAAGGTGGATAAAATATGGATAAATTAATAAAATTATTGCTGGTATAATTGATTATACAGTGAGGAAAAAATAAAGTTATACCTCTCTTTTTATCACAAACACAAACAAATTCTAGATGTATTTGAAAATGAAATGTATTTTTTAAAACTAATCAAGTACTAAGCCCAAATGTAAATGATTACATAATCTTAGCAAGAATAAAAATACTGTGGAGTGAAATCCAGAAACCACAAAGGCAAAATTTGATAGATTTTACCACTAGAAACAAACAAAAACAAAACAAAACTTACTTCCGTATGGCAAATACATCATAATAAGACAGTCTGTCAAAAAATATTTGCAATTTTTATGTGACAAAGGGTAAAATCTATACTACCTAATGAGCTTGGGAAAATTAATAAGTAAAAGTCAAGCAATCCAACAGAAATGAAATTGCCAAAAAGTATTACAAGAAAATAGATGTGTGGTCATAGTCTTTGAACCAAACATGAGTCATGTTTTACTCAGCATTAAAACCAGCCCAGCAAAAACCCATGATGATACTCAGCTAATCGTTATCAGCTGAGGAAAAACATACACAGCATAGAACTTGACTCATTTGTAGGAGGCAGCACCATCATTTTATAACACAGTGCCTGGAAAGCTATTAAAGATACATAATGTGAATGATGCCTAAAATTTCCACCCTTACAGAAGCCACCCTAAAATGCCATACTCTAGTTAATCTTATAGAGAGGGAAACTAGCTTTAGAGAAAAATACTAAAATTATTTGTGCTTCTAAATCTTTTGTCTCAGAATGGTGTTCTCATATACCATATACTTCTATTTTTCCTCAATAAACGCTCACCAACGTTGTAATCTACTTAGAATGTAGTTCAAATGCCTCACTGGAGGAGCCTGAAGAATTGGGTTTCTTTTTTTTATTAATAGATTTAATTTTTCAGAGCAGTTGTAGGTTCAGAGCAAAATTGAATGGAAGGTATAGAGATTTTCCTTATATTTCCTCCCCTGCCACATGCACAGCCTCCCCAACTATTACCATCCCCAATTAGAGTGATACATTTATTACAATTAATGAACTTACATTGACACATCATTATCACCCAAAATTCATAGTTCACATTAAGGTTCACTCTTAGTGTTGTACATTCTATGGATTTGGACAAATTTATAATGGCATGTATTCAACATCATAGTATCACAGAGTAGTTCACTGCCCTACAAATCCTCTATCCTCTCTGCTTCACATATTCTCTCTTCCCTTCCCCTTAAGCCCTGATTCTTTACAGTCTCCACAGTTCTGCCTCTCCCAGAATGTCATATACAGTAGTTGGAATCTACAGTGTGTATGACTGGTTCTGTTTTTAAAACCGCAATTTATTACATGTGATTTGTGAAATGTTGTTAACTTCCCTAACCTCCTTGGACATTGATTTCCTCACCTGTGAAGTGATGACAGAGGATTTGCTCTGTCCTGGGACAGCTGTGAATCTTGGACCGTGCATCCGTGCTTTGGAGATGGCTGCACCGTAATAAAGACCACAGGGAGGAGAATAAACACAAGCTTTTGAAGATGACAAAAGTCACTTTTAAAGACTGAAATTTTGTGGTCTGTTGAAGAAGCTTGGAGAGGATAGAGTATATATTTGTTTCCTGGTTTATACAGAAAAACTGGAATACAGCGCTTGAGGTAAATTACCAAAATGCATACAATGGATCGCTTTTCATGTGTATATTTTCTGTAGAATATTCTAGCAATATCTATATTAATTAAAACAACAAAAGGAAGCCAGTCATTACATCTTTACTTTTCAAATCACATTTTATTTGAAAGGTGTTATGGGCTGCAATGTCTTCTCCAAATTTACGTGTTGAAGTCCTAACCTCTAGTACTGCAGAATGTGACTGTATTTAAAGACAGTGTCTTTAAAGAGGTAATTAGCCTAAAATGAGGCCATTGGGGTGGACTTTAACCTACTGTGACTGCTCTTTTTATAAGAAGAGAAGATTAGGACATGGACAAGTTCAGAGGGAAGACCATGTGAAGACACAGGGAAAAATGACCATCCGCAAGCCAAGGATGAGGCCTCAGAGGAAACCAATCCTGCTGATCCCTTGATCTTGTGGGATCTAGCCTTTAATATTGTGAGTGATTTCTCTTATCCAAATTAACCAATCTGTGGTACTTTGTTATGATAGTTGTAGCAAACTAATATGAAAGGACCCTTGTTGTTGTTTGTTTGTTAAGGAGATACCTTTACCAAGCTAAAACTGCTCAAACAGGTCAATGATATCAGGTCATTTTACAGAATTAGGAAAATCATTTCTTATCGTGAATCAGATTCACACCTCAAAATGGACTTTTAATTGGAGGTGAAGAATAGAGAATATATTACTCAGCTGATGGTAATATTTTCTATAATTACATGTCCTGGTTAGGCACACTCATGGGCTTGGCATATTTTTGTAAATCATCAGCTCTGTATGCCCCATTAATAAATAAATGACATGTAGACAGATGACAGTGCTGCAAGTTAGAAATGGGCTGTCTACACCCTGGGGGCAGGGGAGGAATGGAGGCAGACAATTTGATAAGTTAAACCATGATGGTGACAGTACCCACTCCATGGCCAAGCACCAAGGAATCCTTTCACATGAACTGAGTTGAACTTCTTGGAAGTTTGTAAACTTGAAATGAGCTCCACATCATGGGCAAGGGAAGAATGTCTATAACCATGCTCCTGAAATTTAATGTACATATGAATTACATGAGATCTTGTTAAGATGCTGAGTTTTAATCGGGCAGGCCTGAGTTAGGGTATAAAATTCTAAATTTCTAACAAGCTCCAAGGAGATTTGGGGACGACACTTTGAGCAGAATGCCCAGTAAGAGGAGAACATAGGGGAAAGGAAGGTAGACTATAGAGGCATCAAAAGGAAACTTAGAGCCCCTCAGCCTCTTTTCAAAACCAAAGAAATACAAATGAAAACCATGGAATAGTATGTCTTGCTTATCCCTTTGGCAAAGCTCTGAAGACTTGATGAGGCATGGTAGGAAAGGGTTTGTGTTTCTCTTATATGTCATGGGCTGAAGTATTAATAAATACAACTTTGAGGGTGGGAATTTGGCTTTATCTGTTAAAATTGAAAAGGCACATAGTTTGGAGCCCAGTATTTTTATTTGTGCAAATATATCCTATAAATATACTCATATTTGTGCAAAAACAGTCTATATTTTCTGTTAAAGAGTTATTTATGTGTTAGTATGTTTATATGCTAGAACATGTGTAAAATATCTCTGGGAAACTATAAAAGAAAGAAATACTAGCATAATCTTTGACAGAGAAGAATGTTCAAGGAATTAAGAGTTTGGGATGAAAGACGGTGTTCATCTCACTTTTGAACTGGGTAATTTTTTTAAATTTTTTTGAGATGTAGTCTCCCTCTTTTGCCCAGGCTGAAGTGCAATCTTGGCTCACTTTAACCTCTGACACCTGGTTCAAATGATTCTCCTGCCTCAGCCTCCCGAGTAGCTAGGATTACAGGTGCACACCACCATGCCCAGCTAATTTTTGTATTTTTAGTAGAGATGGGGTTTTGCCATGTTCACCAGCCTGGTGTTGAACTCCTGACCTCAGGTGATCTGCCTGCCTTGGCCTCCCAAAATGTTGGGATTACAGGTGTGAGCCACTGTGCCTGGCTGAATTTTTAAAAAGCCATATTCATGGATTAATTTTATGTTTTAGTTGAAAAGGGGGTGGAGTGAGGTGGGAGAGATAATTTAGAAGGCTCATGAAAGACACTATTAGGACCAAGAAGGTGGTGCTGTTTTCTTTTCCCTCTGAGATCACACCAAGGAAGCCACCATCATTGTGTGCTCATACAAACAACTCCCGCCAGCTTCCCAGGTCTCTCACTGCTACCTGCACTGGGGTCAGCCTCTTGGGTCACCGAGAAGTCATTTTGTGCTTCTGGGGCACTTTAGGTTTCTAGAGAAAGAGGATCATGCACACCAGCTTCAGAAAGTGGGGAATTTATTGGACTACAACTAGAACATCTTCGGGTATCAAAGCTATTCTAGAAAGCAGACATGCTGTCTTTCTGAATCTCTTTGTGAGTCAGCCTCTGTCTGTCTGTCTTTCTCCCTTCTTCCCTCCCCTTTCTCTCTCTCTCTGTTGAGATATATATATATATAGTCATATGACATAATGTATATATGTCATATAATGGCATTATATATATCTGCATACATAGTCACACACGCACACACATACACACATATAATGTCACCACCTTCTTCATTTCCCACTATCAAGCATTCCTGGAGTGTGTATTTTTTCTTTAGCTTCTGCTACTTGCATTTCTGTCCTGCTCATAACTTGGAACTCCCCATTGTCTTTATAGTCCTACTCCTCCCTGTATCTCTATTTCTGATTCTAAAAGGTCCTACAGCTTTTCCAGTGTTTCCATATTCCAGTTCCTGAGAGGTGAACCAGCCTGACCATAATATGGGTGACTGGGTAGGAATCACAGGGCAGAATCGCTCGCGCATCCCCTGCAGAGGCTGTTGGTTTGCTGCTTCATATGAAGGAGGGAGTTTTATATGGAGTAGACACCATCACTGACATTTCTAAGACCTTCTTTTTTGCAAACTCACTTTTTTAAAGACCCAGCTTGATGTCTAGGGACAAATAAGACTTGATTACTTGCAATTATCCAATCTTCTGTGGCATGTCATTTATCCTTCTGTTTATAAAACAAAATCTGACTCCTCTGCAGAGCCTATTCTACTTACTAACCACAGGCAGAATGAGATGGGTACCATTTTCCCATTTACTAAAGATTAACAAAATGCAGACAGGATCACACCCCAGAGGCTGAGAAAACAGCACTCCTGTGAATTCCTGAGGAAAAAAATGACATTTTTTTTTTTTAGTGGTGGTTCTTTATAACTCACTAGCTTAACACAGTACAGAAACTAAAGAAATAGACTGTTAGAGCTAGATGCTTTTCGATATATTTGTACAAAACAATTTACAGGTGACTTCCCCTACCCATTCCTCCAAACTTGATTTAGCACATATATTCCTTAGTCCAGAAAGAATATGATTTTGACATATCTCTTTCAAATTCAGATTCAGATTCACAACTCCCACCCCATTCTTTGCAGAGACCTAGGACTAGGAGCCTCAAAATATGCAAGGAGTCCAGGGTCCAGAGCAGTTATCTTTAGCTTCCAATTAATCTGAATTTAAAAAAAAAAGCTTGGAGAAAAGCTATGCCTGGTCTCCTTATGCTAATGCTAATGCTCTTGGCATCTCTGCCATCATGCCCCACAGCACCTGTTCAATGTTCTCAAAAAATTAGAGATTCTTGATGGATAAAGACTTTGGCTACTTCCACAACTACCTTAGGAGGCTCTTAAATGAGCTTTCTGTATCCTGGTAATTACGTTTCTTCTGGCCCTGATGCTACCACCCCTTCAGTTGCAACCCTTCTTCCTTTTCTTAGGTGGTTTTAAAATTTGTTTTTTAAATAAAATATAAGTGTTGACATAGATGGTGGCACAAGATATGCCATAGGATCCAATTAGCTTTTAACCACAGCTGGGAAAGAGTTCAATAGAGCTTAAAATATTAGAGGCAAACTATCTCCCTGTCCCTCCAGGCAGGAAAAGGGGTTTTCAGCATGGGCTATTAAAAGATAGCTAGTCTAAATGGTAGAAAAGCAAAAAACAGAGGAGATAGGTAACATGCAATGAAGAACATTTGGGGAAACAAGGCTTATTCTCAAACAGGTCAACCTGCCAATCTTTTTTTCTGACTTTTGCACTTTTCCTGACTTTTTTTTTTTAAGCCAGGTAGTAACTGGCTAACCTATTATTTAGCCAGGTGTGCTAGCTACAAAGAGAAATCCTGTGACTATAGTGTAGCCATCTTGCCTCTCTAATACTCAAATACAGAGAAATGTATGTGGTTGTCCTTTCTTGTCAACATAAGAAAATTATGTCAGATTCCACTGTTCAAAATAAAGCCCAGCAGCTCTAGAGTTAATACAGATAGCATAATGACTAAAGATTCCAAAGAGGTCTGTGTGAGATAGAGCTTAATCTGTGTCCCTGTGAACTTGTGTGTTGGTAGCTTATTTTCAACCTTCTAAGGCGGCGCCGGATTTTAAAAAATAACAATGTTGAAAAAAAAAATTACTAGTCCTTTTTCCTTTATCCTTCCCCAGTTTTCAATCTTTATCTTTTGTTGGCATTGCTGTTGTCATCTTCAGTTTTTATTTTTCCTAGTCTTGGTGGTTACTTTTCTTTTTCTCTAAATTTCCTCGAAGAGAGAAAGATCAACAGAAAGACACAAAGACCTTGAAACAAAAGCCAGAAAACCACCTTGAGCCTGGAAGGAGAGTGCTGATTGACGCCAAGGAGGGTGCTGGGGGTATAGTGGGCTCTCTGGGAGGAAAATCAATACTGATGACAGATTTGTTCTTGCTGGGATTTTAATGAAATATACTGCTTCCCAGAGCGACAGAAAGAAGATGAATTGGAAATGGTAGCTCACTATAGACTGTTCTGTTCTGAGGGTTCTCTTCACTCACTCTGAAAGAATAGGACACCCATTTGCTAAAATGGGACCTTTCTTCGGAGTCCCCATCTCTTTGGAGGCTCAGAGTGCTTGGACCTAATCAACTCTTCAAGGCCCAAGTCACACTGAATTTGCCCAAGTAACAATTGTCTGGGAATTTCATTTGCTTTTAATTTTCAGATTCAGAAGCACACCTAGGAAGAGTCCCAAGCTGCCACTTGGGTGGGTGAGATGAATGCAATTATGTTAGAGAGGTCATTAATTTAATTCACATGGGTGGGTAGTGGTAGTTGAGAAGTAAGCATTAGTGGTTGGGGCAAAGCTGTGACGAATAAAAGGCCCGATCCTTGGTGTCAGAAGGGCTGAGTTTTAGAGACATCTTACTAGCTAGGTGCTTTCATTTAACATGAAATCATTTAAAAATTGAGATATACCCTAAAGTATCTTTGAGTTCTTTTTTAGCCTTTTGATTCTATGTCACACCAATCCTTGAAGTCAGGGACACAGAGAATGAAGTTACAGGGTTCTTGTATGAGAGAAAAACGGCTGGAAACAGTTACTTATCTCTACCTCACAGCTTTGTGTGCCAGAAAATGTCACTGAACATTTTATAGGAGAATCCACCATGATGGTGACATTTCTCCTTCCATTTATGCTATTCTGTTTCTTAGTTTTAGGATGTCTTAAAGAATCTCTGTTCTCTTCCTTTTTCCAACTCCTACATACAACTACCGTTCAATTGTTTTTTTCTCACTAAATGTCCGCTCATGTGACTCTGCCCCCACGCACAAGTGTGAAAAATAAGTAGGTCTGAACAGCCACTTACACAGCAGGTAAATTCCATGATGATTGGATAGGAGATTTCCTCTTGAATGTTCTATTAATAATAATGTAAACTAATTTCCTTTCCAGTATTTTTTTCGTCCCCAAGCTTCTCGAAGTAGCTGTCACTAACAAGAAGCAAAAGGAAAATTCAGTCTCTGTGTACGATTTTAGGACTTAGGTTTCTCCCTAAATTTGTTTCATCATTAATGGTGGGTGTCTTATACCATAAGAGAGAATTTGAGAATTTTTTTTTTTTTAATTTAGAGTCTGTCACCTAGGCTGGAGTGCAGTGGCATGATCTTAGCTCACGGTAACCTCTGCCTCCTGGGTTCAAGCGATTCTTCTGCCTCAGCCTTCTGAGTACCTGGAACTACAGGTGCACACCATTATGCCTGACTAATTTTTTTTTTTAGTAAAGATATGGTTTTACCATGTTGGCCAAGCTGGTCTTGAACTCCTGACCTCAAGTGATCCTGCCAACTTGGCCTCCCAAAGTGCTGGGATTACAGGTGTGAGCCACTGCACCTGGCCAAGAAAAAAAATTCCAAGTGGTCTTCTAAAAAATTAGTTTGTTAATTTGCCAAATTTTTTTGAACACTTATTGTATGTATAGCACTGTAATAGGCACTATGGAAGAATATAAAAGAACTATGTACATAGCAGTGGTAGAGGCTTCTAGTTTCCTATTCAGTATCCCTTCAGTCATTTTTCTTGTAATCCAACCATTAGCTCTAAAGTATGTCAGCCATACTTTAAAATAGATACAAAATCCAGTTCCTGAGCCATCACATCTGTTACCTGGATTATTGCAACAGTCTCCTATTTGGCCTCCCAATTCCTTTAGGGTATTCCTATTGTCTACTCTCTACAAAGAGCCAGAATAATTCTTTTAAATCAAGCCAGCTCGTGTTATGCTTTTCTTAAATTTCACCAATGGCCTCCTATCTGACTCAGTGGAGAGGGCATTGACCTAGTGTCCTTAAAATCTGGCTTCTCACTGCTACTGTGACTTCATCTCCTATGCTGGGGATCAGAAAATGCTATACCAATGTATGAAAGAGACTGGGAGAGCCTCAGAAGCAAAAAGAAACCTTTCCCACCTTTCTGTGTAGGAGATGGCCATAAAGAAATTCTCTAATTTAGCTTTCCTGAAAGTAGGTCATGAGACCCTCACTCCAGAGGGATTCTTCCCTATACCCAGGGAGATGGAACGCTACACAGAGAGGTCAAGAATCTAAACAGACATGCCTTACTGGGTTTCCCCCAACTCAGTCTATTACCATTAGATCATACGCTTTTTATCTAATCACATTTCTACATGATTGTCTACTTTTTATGGAACCCAAATGTAAAAATAGGCAGTATTTTTTACTTTACATAAAATTTTGATTTTGTTAATAATGAAGACCTGGGTCTTTGAGTCTTTATTTCTGAAACCTCTCATGTAAAATAAAACCTTGATTAAATTAATTTGTTATGTTTTTCTTTTGTTAAACTGTTCTTTGTTATAGGAGTGTCAGACATAATTCTCATGATAGGTGAAGAAAGGTATCACAACCTTTCCACCCCAACATCTCTCCCCTCTCTGCTCTAACCACACAGGTCTTATTAATACAACATGTCAGACACCATCCTGCCTTGGGGTCTTCACACTTACTCTTCTTTTTGTCTAGAATGTTCTTCCCTCAGATGTCTGCACAGCTTCTCTGACACTTCTTTTAGATCTCTACGGAATATTATAAGTGAAGAGTTTTTGACTCAGTTCCTGATTTATTTTCCTATTTACTCTCTTCACACACTATTACTATGAGATCCATAAGGGAAGGACTTTTGTCTGTTTTATTCATTGTCACTATTCCTAGGATCTTAAATAGTGCTGGGCACATAGAATATGTTCAATAAATATTTGCTGAACCAATTTTTCTGCTTTCTCTTCACTAACAAAACACTAAGTTTATTCAAAATAGTAATGAATCCATCTAAAAGAACTATACTTTTCACACTCTACTTTGTGTCTAAGAGTGATTGATTTGATCTAAGCCTAAGTCACTGGGTGGGTAGTGAGGTTTGGGGACAGTCTGGGAAGCATACTATTGTGTGCTTCCCTGTTTTTGCCTCATTCCTAGCTGGAATGTGGACTTGATGGCTGAAACTGCCACAGATATATTGTATCAATGAAGAAACTCCAATGATTATAGCCACAGGCTAAAGAAGGTAAACCAAAAAGGTAAATAGAGTCTGAGTCCCTCTTATGGATACCAGTTGGCTGTTTGCCTTCTTATTTCTTTATACTAAGAGAAAAGAAAATTCCACTTCGTTTAAGTCACTGTTGTTTCAGGGTATTGTTACTGGCAAATAAATATAATTCCTAAGTGATAAAATGGCCATTTTCCTTCAGAAGCCCATATCATTTAAAAAGAGCAGATACAAATACAAGGAAATATAAGTAGACAGAACAAATTACCTCAGGAATGCTCTGATGTGCAGTGTTGTAAATTCAGAGGGCAAATATTGAGAGACTCCACAGAACTGGTAAGAAGTTGGTTAAAGAGGAAAGGGGCTGACCCAAAGTTGAGATGTAGAAGATACTTGGTATGTTGCAAGGATAGCTTGTCTAGGTTGACTGAACAGAATGCTTACTCATAGGAAATTGTTAGAAAATTACATTTTGAAAGACTATTGGGATTGACTTACAGAGAGCTAGATTGGTGGGAGTAAAATAGGAAAACAAAATGTGGAAATGAGAAAAGGTTCCAAGAATTCGGTTGTGGGAAACAAGAGTAAAGATAGGGTGCACTGAGAGGGTCTGGTGACAGTTCACAAATATGGGGAGGTCAGGATGAGTTTCTAAGGGAAGGGCTTGGCTTCAGACATTTTAATTCAATATATCAGACCAACATCGAAATGGAGCTGTCTGGTCAACAATAAGAGATGCAGAGGTAGGGCTTGGGGGAAGAAGACAGGGTTGCAGAATTAGATGAAAGATATTCACATAGAGAAGATACAGGAAGTTATGTTAATAATGGATTAGGCATCTGTGAATAGCTTCAATCGTATTTGGATGAAGAGGATTTAGCAAAAGAGATAGAACAATAACTGAGCTGGTGGGGAAACTAAAGGTCAAGGGGACCAACAGAAGGTGATTTTAAGAATGAGGGTGGACAGTTTGTCAAAAGCAAAACAATTTTTTTTAAAACAATCCAAAACATTAAAAGCGAAAGGAGATGGAAACTTCGAGAAGACAACTGGGTTGGCATCTAGCTGCCTGGGAAGCTTTGCGAGAACAGCTTCAGTGATGAGAAGTGAGACTGCCAGGAGTAGAGGTGCAATTGGCAATGAGGAAAGGCAGCTGCAGAGGTAAGGCAGAGCTTGGAGTTTGGCAACAAGAAGAAGAAAGACTAGACCTTGACCAGTCACAGGGTTGAGCGCAGTTTTGCTTTATTTTATGTTTTTAAAGGAGAAGAACTTTTATATTTTAAGGTAAAGGCGAAGAAATCAGGAGAGAAAATACTGATGCTGAAGGAGATGAATGCAGACATAATTAATTTCAAAGTCTTCTTTTTTGAGGCTAGGCAGAATGTGAAGGGTATTTCAAGGTGGAAGATGAGGGATTTCCTTAGGAAGGGGATTAATTTATCCATTAAATAAAATGTGAATGTTTGCTGAGAACTGAGGTAAAGTGAAATGGAAATAAATCAAGAAATGGGGGAGGTTATTTATGGCTACTGGGAAGTGTGTTTCGGCAAAGGTTTTAGTGTTGTAGTCACTAAATAGTCTGTGGTGATGGTGATGATGGTGATGATGCACATAAAAAGGTAAGAAAAGTAACTTTATGTTGAAACAGGAAATCTAGTATATTTCCAAAAGCCATCATTAAAATTAATCTTAAACTCTAAGTTTCATCAATGTAGAACTGTTTTTAGGTGTCAGGTAACTATGAACTCTAGTCAAAAACCAGAAAAATTCCATGCTTTGTTTGTTTTCTCTCCTCCCCACTTCCCAACCTCCCAAATCCAAACATTTCTGGATGTAAAGCACTTTCTAAATCAGTAAAGATTCCTTAGTCACATGAGGCTAAAAGGATCGCAGCCAGAAAGCTGTGATCAGTGAGCTCAGGCATTCTGCATAAAACCTAGATGTGACCTCCAGAGGACAGGCAATTCAGTTTCAGCTGGCCTCTGTGTGGTGATAAAACCAAAATGCAAATTCCATGAAAGTAGGAACTTTGTTTACTTCTGATTCCCAGCACCTAACATAATGCAAGGCACACACTAAGCTCTGAATTAGTATTTGTTGACCAAATGTTGAATGAATACATGAATAAGTGCTGTGTCATGTAATTATCAATGTACCCAACAACCAGTTTTCAAATGACAATTCAACATAAAAACATTTGTTTTTCTCTCATCACAAGCTTAAACTACACACACACAAACACACACACACACACACACACACACATAAATCTTTTGTGTATTTATATAGTGAATATCCTAGGTGCTGCTCAGTGCTTCTGAGTGGTTCTGGGTGAGGATGGTTTGTGTAGCTCCTGAATTTTAGCCTTGCTCATGAGCTCAAGAGCTTAAGGAAGATTTGTGGAAGCTGCAGAGTGGAGGCAAAACATAAGAAGCAGCTCAAATCTAAAATGAAGACTTAAAAATAACAAAATGAAGATAAAGATCACCAACTCCATCCATTATAACCTATAAACAATAATGAAATCATACCATACATATGTCCTACAACTTTTTTTGTCCTGGCTCTGTTTTCGTAAATGTCGATCTCCATCATTATTTTGTACTGGTGTCATTCCATCATATGAGTGTACCATTATTTAGACATTCTCAGACATTCTCTTATAGATAGGGCTTTTCTTTTCTTTTCCTTTCTCTTCTTTTCTTTTTTTTTTTTTTTGGCAGGATCTTGTTATGTTGCCCGGGCTGGCCTCGAACTCCAGGGGGTCAAGCAATCCTCCCACCTCTGCCTTCTGAGTAGCTGGGATTACAGGCGCACACCACCATGCCCAGCCTCTATAGGCATTTTAACATTTTTAACATGCTGCAGTGAACATGTTTGTAGATCTCTATGTACTTGTAATACTTTAGGATGGATTCCTAAAATTAGGTTTGCTGCTGCCAGCTTTTTCTTCAAAACAATACACCTGTAAGCCCTTAGCAAACAGGAGATTATTCCTTTCTAAAACTTGTTTCCAGCATTGGCTCTTAGCAGGCTATTTAAATTTTGGTCACTGAGAAGCAAAATGCCTTCTTAGTGCCTTTAAATTTGCAAGTCCTTAGTTATTGCCAAGCATTGCCTTCTCTTCTATGTTTATAGGCCATTTGTGTTTATTTTGTGTGAACTGCCTGATTAGATCCATTGCTGAATTTTCTATTACATTGACTTTTTCATATTAATTTACTTAAAGTAATTTTGTATTTCAAATATTAACCATTTATTTGTAATATATTGTTTTCTTCTAGTCACTTTTATTTTTGTTTATGTATTCTTTGCTTTAAAATTTTAAAAAATATTTATACAGCTATTACATTTTTGTATTGGGAGTTTGAATTTTAAGCTTTCCCAACCCTAAGCTTAGAAAACTATTTTCCATACCTTTAGTTTTAATGCTTTTATTGTTTTATTTTTACATTTAGATCTCTAATTCAGGTGAAATTTATTTTTGTATCTAATACAAGGTAACATTGAACTATTTTCTTATATGTAAACATCCAATTGCTTTAACAGAATTTGCCTCAACCCATCTTCCTTGGGATTTTAAATATTACTTTAGCACATATTGAAACAGGATATTTCCCTGACCCCTTCGCAGGACTCTTGACAAGGGTACCCTGTTTACTCAGCCTGCCACTCTCAAGTCCTTGTGGGAGGGCGTACATGACCAAATGAGGTGGGAACTAGAGTACACCAGCACTAGAACCAGTTAGCTACTTCAGTGCCAGCAGTAATGAACTCCACTCGCGTGGACCTGCCACATTCCCCTTGTAGGAGGGATTGTGCAGGTGAGTGGGTACAGGAGCTAGGGTGAGCACTTTTGGACACCAGCAAGAGCAAACTCTGTGCAGGCCCATGACAGTGTCTGCGGGAGGTACTGTGACTCTCAAAGCCCCAGTGGGCATGTTATAGTACTCTTTCAGTTCTGCTGTCTGCAGATGGTTTAAATGTTAACAGCTCCGCAGGCCCTTTTGAATCCGCACTCATTCCTGAGCTCTTGTCTGGTGTGGAGGAAAAATGAGGTTGTATGAACCCACTGAAGGATGGTAAATGCAGGGGATTTTATTGCCAGTAAAAGTGGCTCTCGGTGGGAAGAGGAGCTGAAAAGGGGACAAGGAGGTAAGTAATGTTCTGAAGTATGGCCAGAGATGGCTGGATTCTTCTCTGAAGTTACGCCCTCAAGCTGTCCCTCTGAAGTCAAGCTGCTTCTCTCCAATGGCCAGCTATAGTTGTCCTGACATCAAGCTGCTTCTTCCTCCCTGCTGACTGAGCCTGGGGTCTTTATAGGCACAGGATGGGGTTGGGTAGGGCTGTGGGTGGTTTAGGAAAAGGCAGCATTTGAGCAGCAAAATGGGGATATAAGTTATCTATTTGGGCTGCGGTTTTAGGCTTTTTGGTTTGAGAGTCGGGTTTTGCCAGGGACCCCTCCCTTTTCTGCCTAGAATTTTTCTGCCTCCTGTCCCTCTCAATATTAAATTTCTACTTATTCTTGATGTTCTCTGGATTCTACTCCTCTAATTAATCTGTTAGTACTAATCTCCTTGTTATAACACATTTTCCAAATTATCTTGGCTATTTTCATGTATATTTCATATATTTCATATACATGAATATATATTTTATATATTTCATATACATGAAAATAGCCAAATTGATATTAAATCTCCTAGGTTTAATATTAATTTATAAAGTTAAAACTAAATACACATCTAAAACAATTGCTTTACATATTTATTATTTCCATTAGAGAATATGGCATATCTCTCCATTTATTCAGACATTATTTCATGTCCCTCAGTACAATTTTAAAGTTTCCTAGATATTCTAATATTTCTGTTGCATCACTTTGTACAATAATATTCTCTCATTTAATCTACTAAGGAACTAAAAATGTGCTAATAGGTTATTAAAACTTTGAATCATCCTTGTAAATGGTCTATTTTTAAAATTGTTTTACTATATTTGATTTTACTGCACTAATGTTTTGGTTAGAATTTTTTGTTTGTATATTAGTAAGGGATAATTTACTAGTACTTTTAGCGCTTTTTTTTTTTTTTTTTAATTTTGATTTTGTAGTCTAAATAACACAAAACTGCCTGTTTCTGGAGAGTTAGTTATACTGTGAGCCTAGCATCCTATTATAGATATTTGACAAACTTTTCATTTCCTCTCTGGATTAGTAGTCTACTTGATTTTCTATTTTTTCTTGAGTATTTATTTCCATTTATAAATGTCTTCTGTACATATTCAGAGAGATTTTCTGCACAGGTCCTTAGGGATGATTACCTCCACCAATATTACAGTATTTTGAGCAACTCTTTTCCCAAATAATTCTCTCTAGCACTACCTTCTGACCCCAGATCACACAATTCAATATTCCCAAGTGCTGAAGGAACTTAGTACCTGGGTGCCAGTTAGATTAGTACCACCAATAAACTCATGCTGTGCTTTTGTCAGGTAAGCAGAGAAAGGAAACAATCTCAAACCCTATACACCAGCTGGCCACACTAGGCACCCCAAGTTCCCTGATGTGGAATTTTCAAGCAATTGAAACTAAGTCTACATAATTTCCCCGTCAATCAAAGAGACAACCTTCACCTCCCCACTCCCGCAATGCTTTTTGGTTTTTCACCGACAGCCCTATCATAACACAGCTTTACAAATGTCCTGGCATTTATTTTCTGGCTGTACAGGGTGGAGACAGAAAGAAATCCTTTGTGGAACTGCAAGGAAATTCTCAATTATGTTTTCTTCTTTTACTTGAAACCACATGCTCTTTTTCTTTACATGTTTTTCAGTTGGGTTAAAGGAGGCTGGAGTTGAAAATGTTCTGACACTTAAAAAATAGTTTTTGCCAGGAGGGTTTTTCCTAGTTGAAAAATAATTCAGTGTGCCTCCAAATAAACAAATACATCACAAGAACTGGAAGCCAAGAGGCTAAAAACAAACAAAAAAAACCCAAAAGAATCTCAACCCTAACATCTGCTTAGGTATATGTCATCACTTGGTGGAAAAAAATTAAACCCACATCTGTTATGGTTGCCTAGATCCCTACAATGTGACATATGTTTTGATAGGTCCAACTGGAAAGCAGGACCCAGGAAGAGACAGATTCAACTTACAGCCAATGATTCTTTGGATTGTCAGAAATTTGGCTTTAGGTTTCAAAATCTGCTCTCTATTTAATAATTAAATTACGTTACTATAGATAATAAGATGGTGATGTATACAATTTCAAAATGGAGAAAGTTTTAAAAAAATATTTAGTTCATGAAATTGTTTTACAAATGAGGAAACTGAGACACAAGAAGTTTCATTAATTGGGTTAATACTCAACAGCTTGGTAGTAACAGAACTCAGACCAGAATTGAGGCCCCATGACTGAGAAAATATATTCTTTCCTCTACGTTCCACAGCTTTTATACAGGCAAGAAAAGTGGATAAAGAATGAAGTTTAGAAAACAAAAACAAGCTGGGGTCTGTCTTTGGTTCTGTGTCTACCTGAAGACTCTTGAATCTGCCATATTCCAACAGATAAATAAGATTTATACAGAGTAATTCAAGATGTGGTGTGTGGCAAACTTTAAAAGATATGCAAAATTATATAACCGAAACTTTAGAAACCTAAATGAGGTGCATATGAAACCCTTAACATAAGGCTGGGCATCTACATAGGACTTAATAAATGCAAACAGTACCTGGAATATAGAGACACTCAATGTTTGTTGTATTGATGAATACTTATCCATTTTCTTATTAAAGGCTCCTTCTGGGAGATTCCTGGCTTTGAAAACAGTGAAAGCTATCTCCCAGGATGAGTACATTTTTTTAAGGAACAAGATGCCCCTAGCATGAACTTAAAACACTTTCAGCTGAGAAACCTGGGCTCTGAATCTTTAGTTAACTCATGGTGCAGATAGTACTGGGTTCTCGTCAATGGTGGAAAAGGCAACAGGACTTTTGTTTCATGTTGTAGCAGAGACTGCCTGAGACCCACTGTATCAGTTAACTATTGCTACAATACTGCTGCATTAACAAGCAACCACAAAGATTTGTGGAAATAGTTCATTACTAGAGTAAGAGAAAGTAAGACCCCATGGGAAAGGGGCAAAAAGTGAGGATGCAGACTTTCAAGGAATATTTTCATGGAGGAAGATCATAAAAATATAATTTTCCTTGTCTTCCTTTTAAGAACTAGTGCCATTTAATTGCATCAGAAATAACTATTACTATGATGTCTATCTCTTCATAACACAGTGACTAAGACTACAGAGAAAACTGTAGTTCCTTTATAGTGCTCACTCACTGTAGCAAATGGGCAAGTCACTCAAGTTTCAAAATCACGTGGATATGAGTCAGCATACTGGTTCCTGACTTACTAGATCTTGGACAACCTATCAGTAATAAGCCTCAGTTTCCCTATCTATCTGTAAAATGGGGATAATGTTAGGATCCACCCAGAAGGTTTGTGGGTATACGTATATGAAACACCTTGCTTTAGGCCTATCTTGTACTATTTGGTTGAGTTCAGCTGTTCCAGCATCAACAAGTTATACCAGGTCCTTCTCCCAAACCCTCCAAAAGGTCCTCCCATACACCTGACTTTCATGGATGGAGATGGTATCTCATCAAGACAATACCACTCAATTCTTTTTCTTTTATCTCTATTCTTTTGGCACTAATTTGACAGTAACCATCACCTTGCAGGGAGGACTTAGGTATATAGCAGGAATTCAGTACACTCTAGTGGTTCCCCCTCAGCAGTTGCACTGCAAGAAAATACTTAGAATTAAAAAGCAAAGTAGGTCACTAACTAAAAGGAACTAGAGAGTTGACAAGTTGGTAGGTAGCTCGCTATGTTGTGATGCCCACCTGAGTAAAACAGTGGTGGAGAATAGCAAATAGGAAGAAAGGGTAAGACAATGTGGAGTGCTATTCTAAGTCTACTAGGTTAATCTCATTATTTGTAGCAAACTGAGCTATAAAGTGAGAAATCAGTGAGATTTGCTGATGATATTGGATAACAAGGAAGTAAAACCCAGCAAGAATCAAGGATTATATACACTATACAAAGACTAATTTGGAGAGTTTACCTGACTTGAACAAAATGTTTTCAACTAAAAGTATTATGGAGCCTATAATTCTGAGTTACAAAAAATCAGTTTAGCTTTTTAAAAAATCATTGAGATAATTGTAGATTCATGTGCAGTTATAAGACAGTACAGTGAGACCCTGTGGAGCCTTTTCTAAGTTTTCCCCATTAGTAACAACTTGCAAAGCTATGGAACAAGATCACAACTAGGAAATTGACATTGATGCAGCCAAGATACAGAATAGTTTCATCACCACAAGTCTTTTAAATTATCCTTTAATAGTCATACCCCCTTCCCTACCAGCCCCATTTCTTGCTTAATCCTTAGTGACCACTAACCTGTTCTCCATTTCTACAATTTCATCATTTATAAATGGAAATGTAACCTTTTGAGACTGGCTTCCCTCCACCCCCCACCCCACCCCACTCCACACAATTCTCTGGTTTTTCATCTAGATTGTTGCGTGAATTGATAGTTCATTCTTATTTACTGCTGAGTAGTACTCTGTAGTATGCACATATTACAGTTTGTTCAACCATTCCACCACTGAAGAATCACCCGCATTGTTTCTTATTTGGGGGTACTATAAATAAAGCTGCTATATTCGTGTACAGGTTTCAGGTTTTTATGTGAATACCAGTTTTATTTATCTGGAAAATTGTCTACGTGTGCAATTGCTCAGTTTTATGGTAGTTACATGTTTAATAGGTTTTTTTTTTTTTTTTTAACAAAACCACCAAACTATTTTCCGGAGTGGCTGAACAATTTTACATCCCCTCCAGCAGTATATGAGTCATTCAGTTTCTTTCTCCACATCCTACCACCATTTGGCATTGTCACTATTTTTTTATTTTAGCCATTCTGATAGGTGTGTAGTGATATCTCATTGTGGTTTTAATTTGCATTTCCCTAATCACTAATGATGCTGAGCTTCTTTTCATATGCTTATTTGCCACCTGTATATCTTCTCTGGGAAATGTGTCTCATGTCTTTTTCCCATGTTCTAGTTGAATTGTTTTCATTTTTACTGCTGAATTTTGAGAGCAATTTGTGTTAGAGATACTAGCCTTTGTCATATATATGGCTGACAAATACATTCTCCCAAACTAGCTTTTTTTTTCATTCTTTTAATAGAGTCTTTTGCTGAGCAAAAGCTTGTAATTTTTATGAGGTCCAATTTATTTCTTCTCTTCTTGGATTATACTTTTGATATCAAGTCTAAGAACTCTGCCTCATCCTAGATTCCAGAGATTTTCTTCTGTTTTAGTCCTAAAAGTTCCTCAGTTTAATGTTTAAGTCCATTGTGTATCTTGAGTTAATTTCTATGAGGTGTGAGGTTTAGGTAAAGGTTCATTCTTTTGTCTATAGATGTCCAACTGCTCCAGCATCACTTGCTGAAAAAGCTGACCTTCCCCATTAAATTGATCTTCTGTCTTTGGGGAAAAAATCAGTTTGGCCTATTTGTGTGGGTTCTATTCTCTTTCTGGGTTTTCTGCTCTGTCCCATTGATCTATGTGTCCATCCTCTGCCAATATTACACAGTCTTGGTTACTGTAGGTATACAACAAGCCTTAATATTTGATAGAGTGATTCCTTCTGTTTTATTTTTCTTTATGAACATGTTTTGGCTATTCTATGGCTTGTTCTTTTCCATATAAATTTTAGAATAAGCTTGTCTATACCTACAACAAAACTTGCTTGAATTTTAATAGGAATTGTGTTAAACCTGTACATCAGTTTGGGGAAAATTGACTAATATGTTAAGTCTTCTAATCTCTAATATGTTAAGTCTTCTAATTCATGAATAAAGTATATTCTCCATGTATTCAGGTCTTAAGTGATTTCTTTCATCAAAATTTTGTAATTTTTAGCATGCAGATTTATACTTATTAAGTTTATGTCAAAATATTTCATTTTTTTGGAGTAGTTATAAATGGTATTGTGTTTTAAATTTTGCTTTCCACATGTTCACTGTTAGTATTTTAAAATGGGATGGACTTTTGCAAGTTGCTCTTGTAAACTGATCTTTTAAGAACCAATGTTATTTAGAAACATATTTATTAGTATTCTATTCAATGTAAATTACATCATATCTTGGGGGAATATTAAAGTGTAATTATCGCTACTTATATTGCATTTTTACCATTCACCTTGTTTCTAACAAAGATTCAAGAAGTGAAAACTATAAGACATAATTTTAGTCCATAGATCTGATGAGATGATCTGCAAAAAGACAGGGAGGAAGTATTGGGTAAAATGAGTCTAAAGAGTACAAGAGGGTGGAAAGACTGCATACCTACTTAGGATTTGAAATACCTGGATTCTGGTTGTCTTCCAGATATTTTCTGTGGCTTAGGCAAGCCTCTGAATGACTATCTCATCTGTAAATGGTTCATGTCACTTATGTACTTTTTATTCTCCAGCTACATATTTTAGAATCCAATGAGATCATACTTATGCTGTGAAAATATAGAAATGCTACACCAAAATAAAGTTAAATTTTCTTTTCTTGAGTGATTTAAGTAATTAAGAGTCATTTTCCACTTGGAAAATGCTTTTAAGTTTTAGTATTAAGGTGAGATGTGTATTATCAAGGTAGCCTGTCTACAGACAGCCATGTAGCCATGTTTCTGGGGAACGGAGTTAATTACATCACACTATGTATGAGCGAGTGTCCCTTCCATCCAGGCCAACTGGGCATTATTACAAGTACAAGTAATTGCCTTGCCTTTCATCGCTCGCCTAAATCATTAGAACACAAGATTATTAAACTAAGACCTCACCAATTTAGCTGCTCAATGATGAAGTCTATTAGACCATCTGCTACCTTATCAACACCAGACACAGCAAGTCCAGGCAACTTTATACCCAACATGTAGCATCATACTGCTTCCAATTGGTCCATATACTGTTTTTAAAGTGATTGTTATTTAATTGCTAGAGCTAACAAGCAATCCAACAACTGCTTCTCAGCTGTCAGTAAGACTTGCCAAAAGTGGACTGTTGGTTCAGAAAGAGCCATCCCACAGTGTAAGTTTGTTTCAAATCATGCTATTCAGACTAGAGCCTGGAGAGATTATTTCAGAAAGGTATGAGTCTTAAAGACACAGGATTATGACCACATCTTTCTCTCAGCTCACATTCTCTCACTATATGAAGGCATAGTTATTCTAAGAAGGTGAATAGCAGAAAGAATATAGAATATAGAATATAGAATATAGAATATATGTGCATTTATAGTTTTCTCCTCTCTCTGGTCCTTCCTCTCTGTCCTACCTCTTATCTCTCTCTGAAGGCTGAAGTCACTTCTATATTGTTCACCATCATATTCAGCACCTGGTAGGTCTTTAGCAAATACTTCATAAGTGAGTGAACGTACATCCACATATGCAGATAAAAGTAAGAGATGATATATACACAGAGTTTGATGGGAAGAGGGAGAAAGGCTTTCAGGAAGCCCTAGGCAGTTTAGTCACTTCTTTCTCCTTTAGGTACTAGTGATAATAATAATAAAAAAAAAAAACTAGAAGAAATGATCTGGATATCTTGGAGAACTGACATATTAGTAAAGCATTGTAAAGGAAAAAACAACGTCTTGGGTAAAAATGGAATGGAGGCTTTGCCATCCTCTTTTCTCAAATAACCCTGCTCTGCCATTCTTCAGTGACACAGCTCCTCCATGAAACCGTAACGCCTGCAGCAATAAAGTGTAACGTACTTACTAGCACTTAACCATATATTGCTTGATAGTGATTGATACGGTTTGGATGTGTGTCTCTGCCCAAATCTTATATTGAAATGTAATCCCCTTGTTGGAGGTGCAGCTGGTGGGAGGTGATATGGTTTGGCTCTGTGTGCCCACCCAAATCTCATCTTGAATTGTACTGCCATAATTCCCACATGTTGTGGGAGGGACCCAAAAAGAGAAAATTTGAATCATGGAGGCAGTTTCCCCCATACTGTTCCTGTGGTAGTGAATAAGTCTCACAAGATCTGATGGGCTTGTTACGGGTTTCTGCTTTTGCATCCTTCTTATTTTCTCTTGTTACCGCCATGTAAGAAGTGCCTTTCACCTCCCACCATGATTCTGAGGCCTCCCCAGCCATGTGGAACTGTAAGCCCAATTAAACCTGTTTCTTCCCAGTCTCCAGCATGTCTTTATTAGTAGTGCGAAAATGGATGTGATTAGGTCCTAGGGGTAGATTTCTCATAAATGGTTTTGTACCATCTTGCTTGGTACTGTCCTTGCAATAGTGAGTTCTTGTGACATATGGTCATTTAACTCTCATGCTCCTGCTTTTGTCATGTGACCTGCCTGCTCCCTCTATGCCTTCTGCACGATTGTAAGCTTCCTGAGGCCTCCCCTGAAGAAGATGCCACTATATTTTCTGTATAGCCTACAGAACTGTGAGCCAATTAAACCTCTTTTCTTTATAAATTACCCAGTCTCAGGTATTTCTTTATAGCAATGCGAAAATGGACTAATTCAGAATTATTCACCAAAGCGTATGACAACATTATAAGTTCATCAAAAGCAAGACCATGGTTGCATGTGTACATTCTTACCATAGCTGGCTAAGTCATAGCACATATTGACACTTGCAGACTAACTAGTAGAAGGACCTACGTTTTATCTCCTCAGCAGGTTGATAGTAAAGTAACATGTTTCTCTAGATCACTTCCCATTATGTTTTTCAAAGGTTCCAGGTGGTAAATGCACAACTTCAAAAATTCCTTCCTAATACTCTTAAAAGAATTAATGGGTAACAGGGACGTCTACTTTAAAAAAATTCCCCCTTATTACTTTACTCAGATTGCTTAAGATGTAAAATTCATGTATAAAGGTTTTCATTCATGTATAATGGTTTCATTACCATAGTTCTTTTCTAATGTGGGTTCTTTAAAGTCAGACAAACTGGGTTCAAATCCAGCCTCATTCCTTACAACTCTGTGAACAAAGGCAAGTTATTTAACCTCTAAACGTTTTGCTTTCTTCTTTTATAAAATGGTGTGGTGATGAGAGGCTGTTAGAAATAAATTTGTAGAAAGCTATTACTTGAGATAATGCCTATCACTTAGGTAATTATCAGCTTTGACATCCATAACCCTTAACTTCTCTTGCGAAGAAGAGGATAATGGTGATATTCATCTCATATGGTTAGTGTAAGTATTGAATGTACAGCCCATAAAGAAGAGTAAAGCGGGGTGACGGTACATGAAAGTTTCTGTTTTGAGGACACATTTTACTCCATGATAATTAATTTAAGGCACTGTCCACACTAAAGCAAACACAGAGGCTTATTTAAATAGGAATACACATGATTTCATACTAAAACACTCATTTCAGAGCAAATTTCTGGTTTGCTTCAGGATGTACAGGGCTACTTCTTAGATGCAATGGAATTATGTACACTCCACTCTGCTCTTAAGGTAGTTTGGAGGAACAATTTGGAAAACACTAAGAAAATTATTAGTAAACCATAAAACACAAAAAATGTTAATTGAAATGATGCATCTGGTGTCTGCCAAACTTCTTCAGTATGACCAAAAGCCAGGGGTCAGACACACAAATGTATTCTGCTGCATTTTTAGCATAAGCCTATCTCCACCAGCTCCAGTATTCTTCCCTCTAACACCTTCCACAAAAGGTTGTTCCACTTTAGTTGGGAGACTAAGAAATTATTTGAGAACTGATTGACATTGTGGATTTAACTCCCCTAAGGAGACATTAAGGTAGATTTCAGCAAGTTTCTGGGGGTTTTTTCAAGTGAATCCAATACACTGTGTTCTCCCTTCAGAGAAAGTAGCAAATACTAAGTTACCAAGTCAAAACTATCATACTTTATACTGCCTGCAAGGATTTTCTAACTGTCAATCTGATAATCTGATGCTTAATTTTCTTAGCTCTTCCTATGTATATCTGAAAGTTATATTTTACTGGGAAATTTTTTGTGTTTGGAAAGCTATCTGATACAAAAATTATACTCACACTTTCCCTGTCACCATCATAACAATCAACACAAAATCCTCCTGAAAAACAGCAAGTGAATATGTAGTAAGCCAATGGTATAACGAGGCTACTATACCTGCAGATTATTAGTTGCACAAGGTAGACAATCAAGGTTGGGTGGATTTATTCATTCATCCAACAAATATTTGCTGATGGCCTAAAATAGGCCAGACACTTGGCAAGGCATTGGATGGATAGATGGATGAATGGATGGACAGATGGATGGATGGATGGATAAATTTATGATGATTTTATCAGTGAATGGATGGTTCTCCAAAATGCATGACAACTAACACTTGATTTAAACTAAACATAGTAACCCTAGAAAAGAGCAAGTGTAAAGAGCATTTTTTTTTTTTTAAGGAATAAGGTCAGATCTATAACTATTGGAGCACATACTGTTTCAGATATAACTTGGGCTCTGAGTAGAATTTCCTGGGTGTTTGTATTAATTAATCATAGGAAAAATTACAAGTAGTTTCAAACATACTAAGTGAAAGTTTTCTTTGATTTCACCCCCAATGTACAGATTCCCTTAACCCTACTTGGAATAAATGCTTTGATTTTATCCTGTTAGAGACGCTCAGGTCTAGAATGTTGGCACAGTACCAGCCTTCAAGTCTAAGGAGAAATTTAAAGTTTCTGTTATGTTTTAATTCATATTTTCAGTTTTTATAAGCTATGCCCAAACTTTGTTTTTGAAAAATCATTTATCTTAGTGATTGCCTGCCATACCCATTTAGTACCTTCATTACACATGTCAGCTTCCTAAAAACCAGGACTTTCTGGCTGTCTTATTTCCTTGTAACATGATCTAGTGCCTCGAACTTTTGCAGAGTGAATGAATGAATGAATGAATGAATTCAAAATGCAGACTAAGTTTTATCATTGCTGTTGTGACATCTACCTTGCTACATATTGAACCATACTTCTCCAG
The DNA here is from genome assembly GCF_009761245.1 of Sapajus apella. NCBI lineage: Eukaryota > Metazoa > Chordata > Mammalia > Primates > Cebidae > Sapajus > Sapajus apella. The sequence continues at coordinate 47,826,171 of NW_022436944.1, forward strand.
CACATTCTAACTCGTCATCTTTGCAGCTCCATTTTATTCTTTATAACAAGGCATATTCAAAGAAAAAAGTGAAAGCAATAGAAACAAAGAGAATATTTTAAAAATTAACAATGTATTGTATTTAAATAAACTCAGAAAAAGCCATATGTCTTCTATCAGTCATTTCTTGCTCCTAGGCCATGTAACAGTGGTTATAACATGTTTAATAAATAGATATTCTCTCTTGGCAATGTCTAAGACTTGAAATAAACCAAACTACCCACTTTCTCTGTTATAAGCAAAATATTCCAGAATCATATAAAAATAGTCCTAGTTGATATTTTCTCCTCAAGTCTTATTAGTGTCTGTCTTTGAGATTGTATAATTTTCGCCCATCAAGACAATGGCTAAAATAATACCTGGATTCATTTATATGGAAAATGTCAAATAAATTCTATCCTCCTCAAATTATTTACCAGCTTGCTAGATGTTTACCATGCTTTACTTATTTATCCCATTAATAGAACTTAGACATTATTTTTAAATATTAATACTAATAATCATAATAATACCTTCAGCATCCTCTCCCCAGCACATTAGTCTTGCCCAATGCTGATTCTTTTTAAATTCAGTCAAGTATCTTTGAAAGCTCTGGAATGAAGTACTCACAAGTATAAAATCAGAAAAAAATACCCATCTATACCACTGAAAGATGACTTGCCAAGATGTGTATGTGTAGGTCTAGCCTGTCTTGAGACAATACTTTTTTATCCAGAATATTTTCCAAGGCTAGAAAAAAGACAGCTAATACATCATTTGGGACCAGAAGTGTAATGCCCAGGTTGCAGTTGCACCTGGAAGATCTTGTCTGTTATGGGCTGAATTGTGCCCTTCCTCTCCTATCCCCAAATTCATATGTTGAAGTCCTAACCCCCATTGCCTCACACTGTGACTGTATTTGGAGATTAGGCCTTACAGAGGTAATTAAGGTCAAATGAGGTCATATGGTCGGACCTAATCCAATATGACTGGTGTTCTTGTAAGAGTAGGAGATTAGGGCAGGCACACACGGAGAGAGAGCATGTGAATGAAGATACAGAGAAAAGATGGTCATCTGCAAGCTGGGAAGAGAGGCCTCAGAAACCACCCCTGCCGATGCCTTGATCTGGTTGATCTTGGGCTTCTAGGCTCCAGAATCATGAGAAAACAGGTTTCTGTTGTTTGAGCCACCCAGTCTGTCGTACCTCATCTTGGCAGCCCTAACAAATTAATAGAATGTCTTAGAAAATCTGGAGAAGAGATGCCTGATTAGGGCAAGGGGGAAGATTAAGAAAAACTGAAGTTCTTTTAGTCTCTGAGACAGCAGAAGTCTGTGAAATGTGACTAAAGGTAGTTGCCCACTTAAAAAAAAAAGGGAGTAGTCTTTAATAAAGATGAGGAACCTTTCCTTTTGGCCCTACTTACATTCAGGTGAAAACTAGATTGAGTTCTCCTTTGTTCCCCAAACAGCTTGCATTAGCAACTGGCCACTGCCAAGCTTGGGCTGGGAGGGAAGCAGGCTTTATCAGTATGCAGATGAGACGCTTGGGGCAGGCTGCTAAACCAAACACTCTGTGTCAGCAGCCTTTAACCTGATGGAGGAATTCAGCCTCATTTCTGGCCAGCAAATCAATTCATCCCAGAGAGAAACCTTGGGGACAAAAATTCACACACCATCAGGAATTCAAAACCTTACCTCCTGCAAGACTGGCTTCCAACAATTTGGAATAATAATACACGCCAACACAAAGACCCAAAGCAACAAAGACCATCTCAGACTGCTTAAACACACTTAAAAAGCTCTAAGCAGATGGCCAGTTCTGTCCCAAACTGAACAGGCTGCAGTGGACCTATCAAACACCGTGTTAGCACAACGCTTTCATCTTTATTCCAAACTCTAATGCTCACTAAGCATTCCCAATGACAGGCAAGCCCCATTTTCACTTTCATTTGGAGAAAGATGTGAACTAGCCCTCCCTCAACCAAATTTAGGTAAATGACTGTCTTTTGAAATCCATAAGCAACAGCACCTTGTATACCTAAAATACCTTGTACTTTTCTTCTCTCGGTGGTGTACCTAGCGTACCCAATACTCTGGGCACATCATTTTCAACACCTCCTCCTCTATACACCAAAATTTTCCGCAATTATCATAAAATTAAACATACAATGATCAGAAAATAAATGTAAATAGTAAAAAATTTTCTTTCACTGAACTTTGTATATCTAGCTGTGTTAGTGAAAAAGAATAAAATACCAAAGTTAAAAAAAGAAGAAAGGAATGGATTAATACTTTAAAATTAAAAGGAAAAAGTGCAATTTAAGTAACTATGAAAGCATACCATTAATTTAACATTGGAGTAGTTTTTTTGCTCATTTACTAATTAACACTAAAGAAGAAATATCAATTTTAGAGATATTCAAATTTAAGATATTTGAAAGATATATAATATTTAAGATATTTCAGGTATAAACTATAGTTTGTACTTACCAAATGAAATACTACATCTTGCAGTTCACATCCTGGTTCACTGATTTAAATCTAAACATAAATTAAAACTCCAAGTGATCACAGAAAAAGAAAATGAAATAACTTGAGTTCTGTTGCTTCATCTTTATTATTGTTTATTTAGGACCCACCATAGCAGTTTAAGACCCAAACTGTGCTTGAAGCAAACTTGAATGTCCCAGAACCATTGAGAATTCGTTGCTGAAACAAACACAGTAGTCAAATCCACGGGTGTCGGAAACCAACCACAAAACTGAGAATCTTCCAAATTAACTTCCGTGGAGCCTACCTGTTTAGTAACGGGTAATAAAAATGTGCTAATCTGAAGATTACATTTATAGCAATTGTCTAGAACCTAAAGTCAGAAAGTTTGTTATGTGTGTGTGGAGAATAATCACTGGTAAGTTTTAGATTTTTGGTCCATGATAATAACAAAAAGCATTTTCAGTTGTGATTTATTATTTTTAAATTCTTCACAGACAATGCCTGTGTTTGGAGAGTATGATTCCCAACACCCCACTAAGTATTCCACGGACTTCTCTTCTCTACCAAAGCTAGGTATACATTAAGAATTCCAAAGTGTTTAACTTTGTTCTCTCATGCCGTCCTTTATTCTAAAGGATAATGGGAGAACTATAATCCCCAGTCTCAGAATCTTAGCATCAGTGGTGAAGATGAATGACAGTTTTGACAGTTTTGATTCCAAATTCATCTTCTGTGATGCTCACACACTGAGCTGACCCCAGAATGGTCTCTTGCTGCCAAACTCCTTGGAATGAGTTTTGGTCTTCACCACTGATGCTAAGATTTTGAGAGAAGGGATTATATCTCTCCTTTTTTTGTTTCTCATGGCATAAATGTCAATTAAATAAATGAATAAACCAATTTATAAAAGATTTACTAATTTTTCTTAAATATGTATATATAACATCCGGCATAGTAATCCCATACATATTTTATTTAGAAACAGTTATATTAAATGTTATTTAATATTAGAAGCCTTAGGTAGATGGATCTTACCAATAAGAAAAAAGATTGAACAAAACAAGTCAGACATTAAAATAGTAAATACTGTATAATTCCATCAAATAAACTACAGAAACTGTGAAGCTATTCTAAGCTGCTAAATGTTAGGATCATTACCATGTATGCTGAGCAAGGAAGGGAGGTTGTGATAATGACTAGGAGTACAAGACATGTTTAGAAAGTTCTAGAAATGTTCAGTTTTATGATCTGGATACTGGTGGCATGAGAGTGTTCACTTTGTAAAAATTTCTCAACCTGAACATTTATGTGTACTTTTCAAGGGTGTGTTATACTTCATTGAAACAATTTTTCTTAAAAAGAAAAACCACAGAAAAATATGGTACGTAATAAAGAGAAAAGACATATTTTGACCACATATAAGAAATATAGATGCTCAAAACCTTCAATAGAGTTGATTACATATTTTGAATTTCTCTAACCTGCCACTATCTCCTAAAGCACACGGTGTTGTCAGTTTATTTTGACTAGCTACTAATAACTGCAGAAATAAAACCAGCTTTTAAAATGTACTCAATGATAGTTTTGATTCCAAATTCATCTTCTGTGATGCCCACACACTGGGCTGACCCCAGAATGGTCTCTTGCTGCCAAAGCTTTACTTGCTGTTTTCTCTTGGTGCTTCATTCTTCTCCTTGCTCGGCTTCCCTTGCCTCTCTTTATTTACACTAGGCTTTCTGAATATACCAGAATACTCGTTATCAATACATTCTGCCACGTATTCTGATAAACACAGAAAAATTTTCTTACCTTGTTCTCAACCAACTACATTAACTCCCCATCAGTTTCTAGACTCTCCTAAAGTTTACCAGTGATGCCCATGAGTGCCTGAATCAACTAAAAGTCCTCACCTACTTCATTCTCATCTCCTTTCTCCTGAAAACTTCCAAACCCTTTGATTTCTTGTATCTCATACTCTTTTTCCTGAAAGGTGAATGATTTGGGAAGGAAGACAAATGTGAGGGGAAATGCCCATGACCCATGGGTAAAATGTCTCATGTCCCTAGTGGGACATGAGAAAAGGAGAGGAAGAGAGGAACAAACAACAGCAAGTAGGTGAACCACAGAGAGTCAAAAGTTTGCTGCAATTTAACACAATAGTAACAGAAAAAAATTGTTTACTGTTTCTCAGAATCTAATGATAACCTCAATAACAAGAGCAGTATCAACAATAGCTATTATTTGTGGAGAGTACCATGTGCCGCACTGGGCTCAGCAAGCTACTTTAATCTTGTTTAATCTGCACAACAAGCCAAGGAAGTAGGCATTTTCATCTCCATTTTACAGATAAATAACTTAGATTCAAACAAGTTTGAATCTACTTTTCATATGATGGTTATCACTACACAATATGGCAAATACGGCACAGAAAATGAAGGACAGCTGTATTACAGAGTGAGCCCCAAATTCCAGAATCCATTTGAGAAATATTGTTAGTTTCAATCATGAGGGGTCCACGTTCACATGACAGAGATTATCATTGATCATATTTATTTAACTTAGCATTTATCATATTTTATTGAAATTGTTTGAGTACCTTCAAACTTCTGTGATGTTAGTTCTTATATTCTATTTAACTTTGTATCTGCAGCATCTTGCAGCGTACTCAACACATCAATAACAATGGAGATTATTACAGGAAATAATATTTTCACCTCTTGGCTTAGCAAAATGAAAGAGGATCATTCCTCCCAATTTAATCAATCCATGCTGAGCATCAAATCTGTACATTCTTTCATTCCCCAATTAGGTTAAAACTAGGATCCCAAAATACCAATGACCAAGCTCAGTAACAATGATTTTCAAACTCTGTGCTAAACATCTAGGTGGCTTTTGTAGGGGATTCCATTTTGTTTATGTGTTGTTTCTGGGGACAAGTTTAACTTATTCAAACAATCTGGCACTATCTAGATTCTAAATTGCCTCATTTCTGCTTTCTAAGTCGTTTTTCTACCACTATAAAGCTTTGTAAAACATCTTGTGGTTTGGATTAAAATAAAATCGCTAAGGGTGGTTATTTTGTTTTTGTTTCTGTTTTGTAAATAAAGAAAGAGATGAGCAATCTTATATGAGATCATTTCCATGGAATAGATAAGTAGCAGTGAATTTACATTTCAGCTTGGGAGGGTGTCTTCATAAACCAGAAAAATATTTGTTGACAAAAAAGTGATGAACAGTACCCTAGACAGGATGCTGATGACTGCTATTTATCTCCACGTGACTCAACTGGGGCCAGAATAAGGTGGCTGCTTCAGTTATTCTAAAGATATTTCATTCAAATGTCAAATTTCACAATAACTCATTGTATGGAAGATTTAGTAGAAATACGAATCAACTGAAAAATATCTTTTCAGTTATACTTTGATACTAATTAGGGAAATCTTTGTTCTGGACAACAATATCACAGAACATTTACTGACTTAGCTTGTGTCTCTTTGTACAATCAAAATTTTAAACATTAAATGTCAAACGACCATTTTCATTAACCAAAGAGATATAGATAATTTTCTTTGAGAATGGGGCAAACATTCAGTGTCTTGGTGCCCAGGCAGTGGAGTAAGAATGGAGGGCAATTAATACCATTTTGTTCATGGTTTTCTCTGATCTTTCCCCATCAACTGATGGAAGAATAAACTAGAGAATAGTTGTGTACACTGGAGTACAACTGATCTGATTACCTGAGAATGACTTTCTAGCCTAACAAGTGAAAATATGCTGTCTTATGATACATTCTTCATGATATCCATGTGCCTCAGAGGCAATGGTACTGCTGGGATCTACACGGAACAAGGTTCTTTTGTTGGCAAACAGGAGATGGCTCTTGTCTTTATAGAACACACCCACAAAAATGCTGTTTTTTTTACTTAGCATACATCAAGAGGCCCAAAGTGTATCCTAGACAGTTGGGAGTTAGAACTGTCTTTCCAATAGCCCCTCCATGGAATAGTCACAGATACCCACCTGCTTACATGGACATCCAAAGGAAAAAAAAATTAAAAATTTGTGTCAGCTCTGAGGTTACTCAGATATACCAATGGAAGTTGTAGCTGTCAGTGCTATTAATGTGAAGAGTTCATGATCAAGAGTGTAAAATACTCTAGTTTTATGATAACCTGAAGCCTGGAAACACAGGTAAATGAACGTTCATAATAAATGGGTTGTTAGTGTTACATTACAATAAGTTACACAGTCAAAAGCATCGTATGATATCTTCAATATGTTCTTCCTTTTAGTAATCCATAGCTTAATGCTTTGTGCAAAATTGCAATGAGCGTGGTGCATTAATGCAGAATTTCAGTCAGTCCCCATATATACATCTGGATTACAATGCCTTAGTAATTTATGTTTCTAATTTTAACATAATAAACCTGTGTCTTTAGCATACCCCAGAATAAGTAAGTGAAAGGGTTCAGATCTAATAAGCACACAGTCCACTTCACAAGACTATGTGGTTTAACCCAATTTAAGAAATTATCCTCTACTCAGGCCCTCACTACTCTGGTGTAAGGAAATGGTGCACCATCATAAACATCCACTCTGGTCACTTCACCTGGCCTGTCAACCTATAATTTTTCTTTATTCTGTAAGGGCGGAAGGGACTATTTCTACATGGGAGTTTTGTCTAATGGACCATCAGTTATAATTCCATAGTTAGAACATAACCTGTGCTGCTTTTTTTTTTTTTTTTTTTTTTTTTGGGGTGGGGTTTTTCTTTTTTCCCCCAGGCTGGAGTGCAGTGGTACAATCTCAGCTCACTGCAGCCTCTGCCTCCCTGGTTCAAGCGATTCTCCTGCCTCAGCCTTTCAAGTAGCTGAGACTACAGGCATGCACCATCATGCCTGGCTAATTTTTTGTATTTTTAGTAGAGATGTGGTTTCACCATGCTGGCCAGGCTGGTCTTGATCTCTTGACCTCATGATCTGCCCAGACTGGCCTCCCAAAGTTCTGTGATTACAGGCGTTAGCGACTGCACCCGGTCAACCTGTGCTGCTTCTTTACATTAATTTATTCCACAAATATTATTAAATTCCTATATGCTAGACTACACTATTCTAGACGCTTGAATTACCTCTGTAAAAAAAAGCAAGCCCTGGCCTTTATTAAATGTTCATTCTAACAAGGAGATAAGACAATAAACAATGAACATATAAGTAAGTATATAATATAGTATGTTCAGAGGTGACAATGGGAGATAAAAAAGTAAGGCAGAGTAATGGAGAGTTTCATTAATATGTAAATATAGCATACAATGGGAAAAAATAAAAACAATGACAAATTAAAAAAATAAACACAAAAAGTTACATGTTCAATCTATGATAATATTTGGGTATGGCTGAGTTTCAAGAGAAAATGTTGTTTGAAAGAAAACTTCCACTGCAAAACCGGAGAGAAAACATCAAGCAATATATCTCTTGACCCCAAATAAATCTTTGACTTTATGACATGGAAAATTCACAAGTGGAAAATTAGAGGAGCTTTTGGTTTATTACTATAGTTGATTCATGCCCTCCTGGGCGAACAAACAGCAATCTACTTAGTCAACTTTCATTTTCAACTTGAAATGTTGGAACCATTGAGATACTTTGGATTTTCTGACAGGTAGCTGACTCTAGAAGCCACAAAACTCAAGAATCCTAACACCATTCAAGTGAAGGTGTAGAAGTATCCAGTTCAACGAGCTGCTATTGCTTATACTTTGATTTCCAGCACAAAATGGCTGGCCTTTGGCTGGCTGTTCGGTGAATCATGCTTATGAGACATGAGGAACCAGTTCTAACTTCTAATTACATGAGGAAATTCTGTTTGAATATATGTATTTCCTGGGACATCTTGGTGTATACCATCATCCCTCCTCCCCATATACAAACTGTCACACCCTGACACCCTCCATCCTCAAATCCATGATCCATGACTCCTACTGACTGCCCCAGGAACAATGAAGGTGCTCCCTTAGAAGAAGGCATGAGGGGGTGGAGTGACCGTTGAGTATACTCTGATTTTTTAAAAAACTGTCATATGGCGAGATAGTGGGTTTCAATGCTGTCACCTATTCAGTCAGTGCAGATGAACTAGAATCACCATTTCAGTTATATCATAGCTCCAGGCAAGAACATGTCACCCCCTTTATTTCCAGCTTCCAACAAGCTGCTTAGGCAGATGCTAAATGTGGTCCTCCCTGCCACGTTGGGTAGAGTGGCCTTTGTGTGGGTTAATTGAGCCCCCACTCCATTTAATAGGCTGTTGAAGTCTTATTGAAACAGAGCTAGTGCCGCAGGTTAAATACATTGCAGTGCTCTTGCTAATCCTCTCATTAACAGGGCTGGAAAGCTTGTTGGGAGCTGTGAGTTTGCATATATTAACAGGGAGCTCTTCACTCAAGTGCTATCAATAAAATGACAAAGCCAGTTTGCAAATAGTGAATTCAACAGTGACACAAAGCTAGATACCTTTAAAAAGATAAACAGCTTAATAACTGATAAATCTTATATTCACACTTGAGAGAAGAGAAAGATAAGCTGGGAAGAGATGTCTTTTATTGGGTCAGACTTAAGACAGAAATGAAACTGATGTCAAACCACTGTAGAGACTAGCAGGTGAAGTTGAACTGAGAAATGATGTTAATGAGCCATGGAAGTTAAGCACGCATTTAGAAGCACCCAAAACTGTACGGTATATTGTTTTTTAACAAAGGGGTGGAAAACAAAATCCTGGCACTGGCTGAAATAGGTAAGGTGGAGAGCTGTAGGGTTGCCATCTCCCAGGAAAACCATGCCGACATAACCATTTCAGAAAGTGTGTGGCATCAGAATCTGACTCATGCTGAGCCTGCTCTGTGCCAGCAGGAAAGTGGGGGAAAGGGGACCTGTGAAACAGGGGGAGGGTCACCGTGTATCTAGCTGAAAACTGCCCATCATCAGTTTGTATGTTACACAAGAAAATGGAAAGAGGATTTGGGGAGAAGAGTATCAGTAGATGGAGATAGTGTCACGAAGGACTAATAAATATGGCATAAAGACAAGATCGTTGGCAAATGATCTGTGCCGTTAGCCACCTTGATCCTTAGTGAAAAGACAAATGCTCTATGATGTCAAACCTCAAAATGGAGCTCTTATGGCTGAATGGATTTTGAGCATCTTTGTCAAAATGTTATCTATATTTTAAGAAAAACAAAGAAAAATAAAATAAAAAAAAAAAAGACTCCCCAGGCTAACTGGTCAAATAGCAGGAGTTTACACTCTAGAGTATAATTTTAAAAAAATAGTAGATGAGGGGTATTGTGATAGTTTACTAGGACTGCTAAAAACCAGGGCTGTTTTGTTGCCTCCCTCCCCAACCTGTTTGTGTAAAAAGAACAAACATCAGATTTCAAAGTAAATCAAGTGTCACTGATCTGAGAGTTTCAGATCTTTAGAAGGTATGTAGCTTCAGAGTTATTTTGATTTTTATAAAGTGCTTTGGCCCAACTATCCCAAATTCGGTAATGAGCCATGTTTAAAGTGTCTTGGTAGGTAATTCTCAACTAGATCAGCAATTATTCTATTGCAAACTAGCTGTTTGACCCTAAGCAAATCATTTATTCTGTCAGGACCTAAACGTCCTTGTTTGTAGTATGTATGACTTGCAACAGAGGAAGTCTGAATTCCTCCTAGCTCTCAAATTCCATGATTAAAATAACAGAAGGATAACCATAAAGAAAATAATTGATAGATTTTATTCTAAAACATGAATGGTCAACATAACTGACCTGTGGTAATGGTTGAAAAGTAGAGAGAAAGTAAGCAGTCTTTGATAATTGACTTGTATTTGGCCTATTCAACTATCAGTTCCTAGAGGAATGGGCTTGGCCTTATATGTTTCCAAAAGGCCTTACAGGGTCTTACACAAAATTGGCTTTAAATGTTTATTTATTATTATTTCAGAGACTATTTCTTTTATTTATTTACTTTCAATAAAGTGTATATTATTTTAAAAATTACAGCACTGGCAAATCAGTCATATGGCACGGTATTTTGTTACATTGTTTCAAGTCACAAAGTTTCAGAAAAACTAGAAATACTGATTTTACTCTACATGTTCAGAGACTATTTCTAATGACTTTTCATCAACAGTGGAAACTAACATTTAAAATAAAAGTTTGAAACCTTTCCCTCACCAGCTTATCAGTCAATTTATGATTGTTTAATCTCCAACTTTCTACATGAAAGCAGTTTTCCAGTCTTTCCAATCAATCTCTAAAGGAATCTCAAATCATCCCTTGCTTTCTTTCCTACTGCTACTGCCTTTCTCACTGTTCTTCCTACTGGTCTTCTTTCCCGTACATCTGCACAACAGACAGGTTAATTTGCCAAATGTCCACATTCAAATATATTATTTACCTGCTTGCAACAGTCAGTGAATCGCCACCATGTGGCAGATTAATTACAGACCCTTCATTTGCCGTTCAGAAGTTTGCATAATCTGGTTCTCACCATTTTATTCTTATTCTCTCTTACTAAACTCTAAAACGTATACTTTATATTGAGTGGAGTTGCTGAACTTTCCTTTACTTTTCCGTTGCTGGGCCTCTACCATCCCAAGTGCCCCCAAATTTCCAAGCACAGCTCAGAGAGTATGCTAATTTCTCTTTAGTCCATGAACTGGAAACAAAATTAGAAGCTTCTAAGGTTTACCATAAATATCCCACTAGAAACTCACATTTTTCATTTCCACATGAAATTCTTTCTGAGATATTAGACAATAAATTTTATTCAGTACTACTAATACCTTGCAAGTTACAAACTTCAATAAGGCAGAAACAATGTCACTAGTTTGGGACTGCTGGAAGGTGACCTGAGAACAGCTTTCGCCTAAAAGAAGACCAATAAAAGTTTATTGAATTAAGTAGAATGACTTATCAAAAAATACTTTAAAATGTCCCCTTGTGAATTCTAAGCTTCTATTTAAAGAAATCCTTTTAAAAATGAGGATACTACTGTGATTCATCCTTTGATACCTTAGAATTTCCATGGTTTTCTTTAAGAGCATTAATACATGTGAGTAGGCAAATAACTTTCCCCTGTGAAAGAAGGAATCCAGGTTCCCAAGATGGCTGGTAATATCACTAACACAGCTAGTTAGTAATAGACCTAAGACTGGAAGGGCTGGGTTTTTCTTAGAGTGTGGCTCATGAGTCAGCAGTATTAGGATCACTTGGGAGTTTATTAATAATACAGAATCTCAGGCCTCATTCCAGACATACTGAGTTAGAACCTGCATTTAATAAGATTCCTAAGTGAATAATGTGCACATTACAGTTTAACATTATCTCTTTTCTAGCACTATGGTCAGTCAGCAAAGAAGAAAAAAGAGATAATTTTGTTGAAGCTTTCAGGGATCAAAATGTTTATTTTAATTGCATCTCATAGATAAATATATGTTCATCAATCCCTACCTGTCATGGAAGTAGTCTAGGACAGAAAAAACAACCAAAAAAGAAATACGTGGTAAGCATACATTCTTATTTATACAGGACAAATAATTATTATTTGGGGTCAAAGCAAAACCTAAACCAGTTTACATGAAAAGTTCTTAGTAACATGCTGATTAAGCTAAGACAAAAGAATGAATATATTTACCTCTTCTTTCTATTCTGCCTAAGCGGTCATTCTAGTTTAGCACAGCATTTGGCAAAGCTGTACTAAAAACTTTTTGGTCACTCCAAAATTTTAGTTACCAGAACCAAGTACCCTATATTTCGAATTCAGTTCTCTATTAAGTATAAAAATACAACTTCTCTTTAGGAAAATTAGGGTTTATTCTGGCCTACAATCATATTGCCAGACTGATAAAGCATTGTTTATACCACTTGGGGAGTAAATACAGGGAAACAATGAACATGACCAACTGAGTGGAAGTAAAAGAAGACTGAATTTAAATTTTTCTCCTCCCTCCTCCTTACCTTTTTTCTACTTTTCTTTAGGAAACAAGATTTATTGGGGAGTTTCCTTGGAGAAGCACCTTGTCATTTCACCACTCTTTAAGACAACTGGGGAATCCAAGAGGAAAATTCCGCCTTAAGAATTCCTCAGTATCAGGTTGCCCCAAGTTGAAACTGATCACATTTATCAAACACTATAGAAGTGCTAATATATGCATTGTTATCCACAGTTAATGCAATCAAGGGAACACCTTCAGTGCTCTGGAGTGGTGGAGGGGTGAGTGTGCAAGAGCTGTTCTTTGAGTGAGGAGAGTAGGAGAGATTATAGCATAGGCTAGTGTGAAGTTCTTTCTTTTTAAAGAAAGACATGAGGATTTCTGTGTCAATTTGGTGGGATGCTAACAGTTCCTGATAAATTCTCTCTCATTGTTCAATGAAAATGTACATGAAAATGCAAGAGAGGAAGAGAGAGACTAAAACCATTCTTCAAGTGGAAAAAATACAAGGCTATATGTTACAGAGAGGGGAATATTTTTATTAACTATAGCTTTGATGGCATTGGTCAGAGAAAAATATCCTGAAATACCCATATTTTATCTTCTGAAGCAAAAGCAAAACAGCACGTATGGACTGGAGCAGTAACAACAAAAGGGATGGAGGCCTTAAATGAGTTGCTGCTTTATGCAGCCCAAGGGCATCAGTGCAGCGCAACTTCAGCACAGTCATCTAACAACCTGCCAATTGTTTTTATCCTTTATTTAAAAAAAAAATAAGACCTTAATAAAAGGTTCTGGGACCATTTAGTTTTACAGGAAACCTTTTTCCCCTAAAGTTTTAAAAATAGAAAATACCTGTGTTATAATAATCTATGCTATAGCTTGGTAAAAATAGAAAAGGAATCTCATTCCATTTAACCTTATAAAGATATCAACACTGATGCAAAACTGGGTAAGAACCCTCCCTACCCCGCCAACAAGAATACTATAGCTAAATCCCATGTAAGAATAAGTAGAAAAAAATACTAGATATAACAGTATCAGATGAAATTAAGATGACTGTAGTAGTTATATTAGAATAGGTAGTTAGGCAGACATGAGCAGGGCAGGAGAGCCCCCCCCCCCTGCCCCCCGCCACCACTGGAAATGTTGTCAGGCAACCATCAGGTGATGGTCAGGCAGTGGTTAAATTGTCCCTCTAAAATAATATTGGTTGCAGCAGGAACCAGGGAAAGGCATTCCCCCAACAGACAGAAAGCACCTGAAACTGGTTATCAGCAGCTTCTTGAGAAGATTCAGGAGTTGGGCGAGTGGGCCCAAGCATTCGTACTAAGAGGCAAAATGGCAGTTTAACAGGTATATGATCTTCCTCTGGGAATGCTCAACTGGTAAGAGAAAAATGCCTCAAGTGAGTATGCGTACAACTTCACTAAACACACTGCGAATGCGGCCCCTCCCAAGTGCTGGCAGTCCACTGCACAGGCAGAATGGCAATATATAAAACTCCAAGTCAATGGTCAAAACAACACGCCTGAATCTCTCAAGTCACCTGCTCAGCCCTCTGCTTCACTTCCTTTTGTTCCTGCTCTAAAACTTTTTTTTTTTTTTTGAGAGGGAGTCTCACTCTCTCTCCCAGAGTAGAGTACGGTAGCACCATCTTGGCTCACTGCAGCTTCTGCTTCCTGGGTTCAAGCAATTCTCCTGCCTCAGCTTCCCAAGTAGCAGGATTATTGGTGTGTGCCAACATGCCCAGCTAATTTTTGTGTTTTTAGTAGTGATGAGTTTTCACTATGTTGACCAGGCTGGTCTTGAACTGCTGACATCAGGTGATCTGCCCGCCAAGGCCTCCCAAAGTGTTGGGATTACAGGCGAGAGCCATCGTGCCTGGCCTAAAACTTTTTAATAAACTTTCCCTCTTGCTCTAAAACTTGCCTCCATGTCTCACTCTGCCTTATGTCCCCTCAGTTGAGTTCTTTATTCTGAGGAGACAAGAACTGAGGTTGCTGCAGACCCATACAGATTCACCACTGCTAACAGTTAAAAGTGTTTAGTCTTCCCAGAACACTATATCATCCTAAGTATCACAGGATTATCACTGCTTTCTCTAGGAAGCAGTATCTAAAATACACGATGCTTAGGCCAGGTGCAGGGGCTCATACCCATAATCCCAGCACTTTGGGAGGCTGAGGCGAGAGGATCCCTTGAGCTCAGGTGTTTGAGATCAGCCTGGGCAGCAAAGTGAGACCTTGTCTCTACAAAAAATTAAAATATTAAGTAGGCATGGTGGCATGTGCCTAGGGTTCCAGCTACTCAGGAGGCTGAGGTGAGAGGATTGCTTGAGCTTGGGAGATCAAGGCTGGAGTGAGCTGTGATCATTCCAGCTTGGGTGACAGAGAGAAACCTTGTCTCAAATAAAATAAAGTAACTATGGTGTTTAGCGTGAAGGATGTTTAAGAAGTGTGCTAGGGATTGATTTCTGTGGAAGGGAGAGGAGAAATAGGAGCGGGCAGAGAGAGATGTTGACTTGTGCTACAGGCCCCCAAACATTCTCAGCAGGGACCACAGGCAGCTCTGAGGCTACAGCAGCCCTAAGTTGGGATGACACAATTCAAAGATTTTACTTCCACATAAATCAGTCTTTGGATGTGGGTCACCCTGTGAAGGGACATGACCTTGGATGAGGCATCTCCCACATTCATTGCTGGGAAAGAAAATCTTCTTTATTCTGGATTTGTTGCAGCTGGTCTGTTGTTAGCCATATCTCCTGTCACACAGAGAGAGCCTGTCTATCCTAATACAGAAAGCAAGTGACAGTTGGAGAGAGCAAGAGAGAGAGAGAGAGACAGAGAGAGAGACAAAGAATGAGAGAAAGCTCTGGGGTTCACAGGTTACCACTTCTAATCCCTGCGGCCTGATTCCTTCATCTTTTTCTTCAGTTTTCTCAGATAGTCCAGTATCTTTTCTAGCAATGTAAGTGAAGAAAACTCCCTTTCACTTCAGCTAATATGAGCTGAGTTTTTATTACTCGACCATATACAATATCAGGTTAACTCAGTTACCAAACCTAAGAAAGGAAAACACACACACACACAGAGTTGACTAATATCAGGTATCAATATAGAATAAACCATAATGAACAATACCATGAAAAAAAGCATTGACATTGTGTATAAAAAGACTAACTCACTGTGATGGTTCATTTTAGGTGTCAAATTGATTGGGTTAAGGGATAGCCACATCACTTGTAAAACATTATTTCTGGGTATGTCTGTGGAAATCTTTCTGCAAGGGATTTGAATCAATGGGCTGAGTAAGAAAGGTCTTCCCTCATCCAATCTGGGCAGACATCATCCAACACACTGAGGGTTCAGATAGAACAAAAAGGCAGAGGAAAAGCAAATTCATTCTCTGTGTTCTACAGTTGGGACACTCTTCTTCAACTAACCTTGGACATCAGAACTTCAGGTTCTATGGTCTTCGGACTGTAGGACTTGCACTAGCAGTCCCACAAGATTCTCAGGCTGTTAGCCTCAGAGTAAGAGTTACATCATTGGCTTCCCTGGTTGTGAAGCCTTTAGGCTTGGAGTGAGCCACACTATCAGCTTTTTTGTTGCTTTCACCTGCAGATGGACTATATTAGGACTTCTCAGCCTTCATAATCACATGAGCCAATTGCCCTGCAAATATTGTGTTAGGCCATTCTTGTGTTGCTATAGAGGAATACCTGAGACTGAGTAATTTATTTTAAAAAGAGGTTTAATTGGCTTATGGTTCCATATGTAAGCTGTACAGGAAGCATGGTTCTGACATCTGCTTGGCTTCCTGGGGGACTTCAGGGAGCTTTTCCTCATGGTGGAAGGCAAAGGGGGAGACAGTATATCACATTGCAAAATAGAGATTAAGAAAGAGAGTCGGGGAGGAGGTGCTACACACTTTTAAACAACCAGATATCACAAGAACTCACTCACTATCTTGAGGACAGCACCAAGCCATGGGGTATCTAACTGCATGACTCAAACACCTCCCACCAGGCCCCACCCCCAACACTGGTGATTATAATTCAACATGAGATTTAGAGGGGGCAACATCCAAACTATATCAAATCTGATCTTCTGTATCTATGGATATGTATTCTTTTGGTTCTGGCTCTCTGGAGAACTCTGAGTAATACACCTGCCATAACCAAAGTCAGTCCCAGGAATGCAAAGATGCTTTAACAGAAGAAAAATTTGTCACCAGGCCCAGTGGCTCATGCCTGTAATCCCAGCACTTTTGGAGGCTGACGCAGGCGAATCACGAGGTCAGGAGTTTGAGACCAGCCTAGCCAACACAGTGAAACGCTGTCTCTACTAAAAATACAAAAGTTAGCCAGACGTGGTGACGGGCACCTGTAATCCCACCTACTTGGGAAGCTGAGGCAGGAGAATCACTTGAAAATGGAAGGCAGAAGTTACAGTGAGCTGAGATCATACCACTGCACTCCAGCCTGGGCAAAAGAGCGAAACTCCTCTTTGAACGCAAAAGAGCATCTCAAAAAAAAAAAAAAAGAGTAGAAACATTTGTTAATATAGCTTACCGAATCATACCAACATTCAAATAAGAAAATACATATAATCGCCTTAATAGAAGGGTATGGTAGGCTGAATAATGGGCCTCCCTATAATGTCTGTGTCCTAATTTCTGAACCTATGAATATGTATTTTCTATGGCAAAAGTGACTTTGAATATGTAAATTAAGGATCTTGAGATAAAGAGATTATCTTGAATTATCCAGGTGAGCCCAATGTAATCACAACAGTGGTTAGAGGGATGCAGTAGAGCTAGAGATAAGGAAGGCTCTGTGACAATGGAAGCAGAGACTGGCATCATGTGCTCTGAAGAGAAGGAAGGAGTCATGAACTGAGGAATGCAGAGGGACTCCAAGAGTTGGAAAATGCAAGAAAACAGATTCTTTTCTCAAAATCTCCAGAAGAAACTGGCCTTGCCAACACCTTGCCTTTTGCCCTGTTAAAATGAAAACTTGAGAAAAACTAAATTTAACAGTTTAGTTAAGCAAAAAATGATTCACAAGTTGTGCAGACCCTGGAACCAGAATAGGTTCAAAGAGACTCCAGGGCTGCCACATGGTCAGATAATATTTATGAATGCAAAAAGGAAAGTGACATACGGAAAATAGAAGTAAGGTCCAGAAATAGCTGGATTGGTTACAGCCTGGTGTTTGCCTTATTTGAAGCTGGTTTGAACAGTTGGCTGCCTGTGACTGGTCAAAACTTGGTGACTGTTATAAGAACAAGTTAGTCTGTTTATACATTCAGTTAGGTTACAGCTCATTTGGTATGGATAAACCTTTAGGCTAAACTTAAAATATATAAAGAGGCAGCTTTACACTAAATTTAATTTAAAAGCCCAATGAGACTGATTTTGGATTCTGACCTCCAGACATTAAGAAAATAAATTTGTGTTGTTTTGAACCACTAAATTTGTAGTAACCTGTTACAGCAGCGACTAGAGACTAATACAGAGGAAAATGATGGTAACATTTCATATTCAGTGTTTTTTTAAAATTTAGTAAAGGATACTTTTTTAGCATACAAAAGTTAACAGCCTACTTCAAGTAGCAGCCCACAACAGTGTCATAATTATATTTTACATATTGCTTTGGAATTTTTAGCAAATACAGTTAGGCGTAAAACAGGAATGTAGGTATTTCTACTGAAAAGGAAGAAAAGTAATTCTCTTCCTAGAAAATATAAGAAGTTGAACTATGAAAACATTAGAACTACTTGTCACTTTATACTTCAAATATCCAAAAAGCTCTGAAGTCACACTTGTTTGCAAAAGTTTGGTGTCCACACTCATTTATCATAAAGCCTGAATCCAGTGGATGTCAGGCTTTTTATAGCATTGATTTATCTATTTAAAAATATTGTCAGTTTATTAGCACATTAGTGTATTGACTATGGGCTCCTGCCTTATACCTTACTGCAGGTATTATAATGCATGATAAACACATATATTTATAATGCATGATATATTTGGATGATTATTATTACTATTTTCTAAAAATTTAAACTTTAAGACTTCAAAATATATCTGTCTCCAAGGGTTTGCTATGGATTGAGGACCTATGACAGTGCGGTTTGATAATGTGACAAGAAACAGGTAAATAAATTTTATTTTAAACATTTTAAAAATCAGATAGATATATTTTTAAATATTTCATTACCAAAATGATAAAACATCTAAGTATAATCTCTCAGTAAGAAGTATGTAGGGCTCCTATGGAAAAAAAAAAAATTACCGAGATGTAAAATAAGCTATATAGGTGGAGAGACAAATGTAATGCCATCCTAAACAAAATCTCAATAGAACTTAATTTAACACTTGATTTTTTAAAAAACCTCTCCAACCTAGACTCTCTTTTCTGCCTCCAAATTGCTCACAGGCATCACATAAATTTCTCAGCAATGTCTTTCCTTCCATAAAGTGATCCTCAACTGAATGCATTTTAATTTCTGCAGAGGGAGGGTAGCTTCATTTCTGATAGGTTCTATTCAGGGAATTTAAGACTTTGAGACGGGGAATCACTATTCTCAAATTCAACTGATTTAATAAACATGTGCAAATCAACTTTTCAAAAACTTTGCAAATAGTAATAAGGCTTGCCAGATTGTCAACAACATTATAAAACAATTAAATCTGTGTGGTACTAATTTAAAAATAAATCATAAAATAGAATGATTTATCTAGAACCAAATCCTAAAATAAATAAAAGTATAATACATAATAAAGAATGCATTGCAAATCAATAGGCAAGGAAGACAATATTCAACAGTGATTTGAAGATATTACTGGGTAGAAAAAATCTGCTAAGACGCATTTACTTATATCAGGCACATGAATTAAAAAATAAAAGGAAACAAATAAATGTTTTAAAAATCTCTGGGTGGGGTAAAGTGAATATTTAAAAATTTTGCATGGGAAAAGTTTACAAAATGGAAAATAGCAATGGATTGGACTTTTTTTGGGTCTAATTAATTAACTATTATTATTTTTGAGATTGCATTTCACTCTTGTTGCCCAGACTGGAGTGCAATGGCTTGATCTCAGCTCATTGCAACCTCCACCTCCTGAGCTCATGCAATTCTCCTGCCTCAGCCTCCCAGGTAGTTGGGATTACAGGTGGCTGCCACCACACCTGGCTAATTTTTTATTTTGTTTTTAGTAGAGACAGGGTTTCACCACGTTGGCCAGGCTGGTTTTGAACTCCTGACCTCAGGTGATCCACCCACCTCAGACTCCTAAAGTGCTGGGATTATAGGTGTGAGCCACCACACCTGGCCTGGGTCAAATTAATTAAGAAGTAAATAAGAAATTTAAAAATACAGAAAATAAAATAGTGACAAATATTTTAGACAAAAAGTTAAAATCACCAATATGTGCAACTCACATAAATCACTAAAAGTCATTAAGATTCCAGTAAAAAATAATGAGGCTAGGACCTCATGATTCATACATGAGAAAATTCAAATTGGGTTTTTAAAGGCTACAGCAGCAAACAATTGATATCAATTCATTTATTCCTTTCTTCCCTACAATTAATATAACATAGCTTAAGAAAAAAAGATAAATGCAATGCATGTACAAGGCATTTAAACAAAGGGAAAATTTGGTTAATCCAAAAAGTTCCAACTTTTGGATTCTATTTAGGAATATACTCCATAGACTTCTAGGATTAAAGATAATAAAATTCTTAATTATATTTTATCTACTCATCAAATTGTAGCATGCTGGGTTATATATGCCAATCTAGTTTTGATTTTCTTTAAAGCAACACCTCTTGAGTTCATTGTAAGAAACAAAGAGTACCAGTCAAACTGAAAATCATACAACACTAGGGGTGTGGATTTTCCCAACAACTTTAATGGGGGCTGTTTAAAAATCTAGCTTTTATTATTTCACTGCATTTCAGTCTTGCTTTGAAGCCCACATTACTCCAACCAGTTCCTGTCACTACGTGAGAACCATAAAATGTAGATGGCAAAAATTACAATGTTGGGTGTCTATCTTTTTTTATCCAGTGACAGAAAATTAAATACACTTCAACAATACAAAGACATGGACTGTTGGATATATACATACTTATCACTATTTCAAGACAAATTTCAAAATGGAAACACAGACAATCCAACCATGCAGGTCTTCATGCACCAGAGCTTTAAAGAAGTATTGTTAATGGATGTGAGGCACACGCTCACCCAGAAAATGGAGTTTCATTATTTTTAAAACACAATTTTTTTGTAAACACATATTTTATTATTAATTACTGGAAAGAAAGAGTTTACCACCTTTGTTAAAGCTTTTAATTTTTGAGATGAAGAAATGGAGATAGAGGGAGGTTGAACAACCTTTCCAAGGTTGCATGATTCTTACTGAAGAAACTGACTTTAAAGTCGACAAATTGTAATTTTGAGTTTTGTTGTTTAATTATTCATTCATTCATTCATTCAAAAATATTTTTTGTGTACCTGCCGTAGGCCCGACACAGGAATATAGAAATGAAAAAAAAAAAAAGAGACAGAATCTCTTCATTCAAGAAGCTAATGGTCAGGTGACAATGATAAAAACTCAACCAAAGACCATAGAGTGCTTGGTTGAAAGTGAAGGTAGGTTGGTGAGGCAAACCATGGTAAAAAATGAAGTTGCAGGTGGAGCCAGGGGTCAGATTATAAAGGACTTCAGAGGCCATGTTAGGACTTTATGTTTCAAGTGTAATAGATAGCTTGTGAATCATTCTGACCACAGGCATGACATGATCAATTCTATCATGAGTTCTATTATTTTTATCATATTGCCTCTCTCAAACAATAGTTTATTAATGGCATTACATGTTTGGTTTACTTAACACTATAGCTATAATTTCCTGTATTTTATTTCAAAATCTTATGTCTACCTTTTAGTATGAAAGACATTCCAAACCATACGTTCAGCAGAGAACTCCTAACTTTGATAAAGCTGATGCTTCTTCACAAGCAAACTAGGCAAATTTGCTACGTTTAAGAGTAAGATGTTCTATTCCTTTATTTGAAGATCTAGGTTCCTTCCTCAAGATTTCTCTCTCCTATGAATCTAAGTCCTGTTTTCTTTCACTCTTAATTTCCAGTGATAACTAAACAGCAATAGTGACTTTTTCCAGGATAGTTTAAAACCCACTGCATTTTAAAGATGCAATAGCAGCAGTACTAGAAAAACAAAACTTAGAAACAACAATAAAAGCTATAGCTTATCTCTCTAGAGAGCATACATCTTGAACTTGTGGAATGGTCCTGATTTCAAATATTTTGCCTCTATGTTCTAAAAGATATTCATATTCATTGTCTCATTATCTCCAGTTCAGAATTGATGATCACTGTACTTGTTATTGCACAATGCAGTGAACTTAGATTTGCCCAAATAGTCTTCAACTGATTTCATATAACTACACAGTCACTTTGGAAATATGGGTCACTATGCTTCCATCTTTTCCTATCTTCAATAAAAGAAAATGTCATGAAAAAATGAAATTCTTAAAGAATGGGTCATGGCCTTTTTTTCCTTAATTTTAAGTCTGCAAATTTTAACAGAGTTGGCAATAGACACTCATCTTTAGTCTTTGGGCAATTAACAAGTTATTTTAGCTATAGAGCAGTTTTCATTAATATTACACTAGTAGAAATTTCCAAAAAGAAGAACGCCTCATAAGAGAGAGAACGAAAAAGAGAAAGACGGAAAAAAGGAAGAAAAAGGGATGGGGTAGGAAGTGGGAAAAGACAGGAAGGGAGGGAGAAAAGAAAGAAACATTCTTCACCTATCAGCAGGAAAATATTTTATATTTATTTGAAGGCTCAATATATTATAATTAACTTATTTCTATTTGATAAGCACCCAAAAGCTGCAACTTTGTTCCACTCTAATTTTTAAACATATTTTGAATGCTGTAATTTGTTCATCCTTTTATAGTTCCAACCTGTACCAATAAAATTAGTGTGCTATGTTACATAGATATTTAGCAACATATACAACCAGGTTTAATCAGGTTGTTCTTTAACAAAAACATTTATTGCAAATAATCTTGAAAGAAATCAAAGATGTCTCCTTAATTTAAATCCAGCTATAGTTTCGGAGTTAACCACACTGGCAATAAGTTTGTCAAATGTTCTTTTTGGCAATGTAGATGCTTATTCACATACAGATGTATCTAGTGAACGGCAGAACTATGAGGGAACTCACTGAGGGGACGCTAGAGTTAGCCTTTACTAGAATCTCTTCAAGACCCCCCTCCCCCCCGCCACATTTTTTTCCATTTGTAAGTGGAGACATCACACCTAACAAATTTAGCACAAAGTCTGACACATAGTAAGCTCCCGATCAATGTGAACTATCTCTTATAATTACGTTAGCCCCCAAGTTCTCCCCACAACCCTACTGTCCAAACAGCTGCCTTTACGCACACATCAACTGTCAGGAGACCACAGTGATTGAGAGTTGGAAAGTACCTCAGAGGTCTTCGAGTTCAACCTCCTACATTTCACAGGTGAGGAAACTGAGCTTCAGGTCATAGAAATATATGGCTCAGGGGAACACAGTTATGAGGCTTCCTGACTATGTTACTTATGTACTTTTCCTGACTGCCAGACCCATTTATTTCCTGTCTTTCAAGCTGAATCCAATTCCCTCTTAGACAGTAGTGATGCTGCATACCATACAGTTACTGGCATTGCCTGGGGATTTGATTGGTCTCCAGGCTGACCAGGATACAGCTCACAGGGTGGGCTGCTGGTTGGAAGACTGGCACAGAGGGTGGGAACTGGAGACTGGAGATGTGTTTTCATGCTTGGAGAGGCAGCTAGAACTGTTCGTTTAAAACATGTATATTATGTTGCTCCTCCTCCAGAGTTTTCCAGCACCCTCTTATCTTACTCAAAATTAAATCCCAATCCCGGCCGGGTGCAATGGCTTACGCTTTAATCCCAGCACTTTGGGAGACTGAGGCCGACAGATCATTTGAGGTCAGGAATTCAATACCAGCCTGCCAACATGGTGGAACTCTGTCGCTACTTAAAAAAAAAAAAAAAAAATTAAATTAGCTGGGTGTGGTGGCGGAGGCCTGTAGTCCCAGCTACTCAGAGGCTGAGGCAGGAGAATCGCTTGAAAGTGAGAGGCCGAGGTTGCATTGAGCAGAAATCACGCCATTGCACTCCAGCCTGGACAACACAGCAAGACTCTGTCTCAAAAACAAAAAAAGAAAGAAAGAAAAGAAAGAAAATCCCAAATTCTAACTGTGACCTGCAAAGATGGGAATAATGTGGCCCCACTCACCTCTCTGATGTCTGCTTTCACTGCTCTCCATGTGCTCGCTCTACACCAGGCCTCACTGGCTTCCTTGCTGTAGTTGAAGCATACCAGGTATGTTCTGGCTACAGGGACTCCTCTGCCTGGATGGATCACTGTCTCCCGACATCAGCATGCCTTCACTTTGTTCAAGTCTCGGCACGAATGTCATCTCACTTGAGAGGCTTTCCATGACCTTCCCTATGCAAAATGGCATCTCTGCCCTGCTACTCTCTTTTCCTCTCAACCTGCTTATTGTTCTTTGTGGTATTGATCTTTAGCTGACGTTTGGATGGATGTTCATTTATTTGCTTGTCGTGTGTCTTTGCACTAGAATGTGAGCTTGTGAGCTCAGGGACTTTGCCACGTTTGCTGTTTGCCTTCAGAGTCTAGAAGAGTGCCTGGCATATAGTAGGTTCATTAAGAGTACATTAAATGAATGTAAGAAAGGAAGCAAGGAGGAGGGGTCGTATGCTTGGCTGACTCTACCAAAAGAATTCTGGGCTGAGATGCTTCCATCAATATGAACAATTTTAAAGAGAACAGTAGGGCATTCTTCTATGTCTTTAGACCAGCCACTTGTTCAAATATGTATACTTATTTTTGTCTGCCTCCCTACTTTTTGCAAATGTCATGAGAGTAAGAACTTTGGTTCTCTGCCATATCTCCAGCAGTAGACCAATAACTGCTACAGAGTGTTTAATAAATTCAGTGAATAAATCAATACATGAAGTTTTGAAAAGGAGGAAGGATAAATAATATAATATGGATATGAAGTATCTAGAATAGGTTTTGAAAATGATCCAGGCCTCCTATCTCCTAATAAGCTCTTTACATAATTTGGTCTCGGCAAAACTTAAAAAATGCTTAAGAAACTGAATTCTTAAAAGTATATATGTAGACACACACACACACACACACACACACACTCATATACATGTATTTTTGCTATCTGTGTACCCTGTTTGCCATCAGTGAACCCTGTTTGGATGACAATTCTCTAAATTCCCTCATCTACTCAAGAAATATATTTGGAGAATCAACTATGTGTTGGGCACTGTGTTAGACACTGTGTTAGATGCTAAATATAATTGTGAGAGAAAGAGACATGATTCTTACCTTATTACACTCACAATCTCGTAGAGGAAAGAGATATTAAACAAATAAACACATCAATGACATTATCTTATTGCTGATTGCATAAGTGTTTTGAGGAAAGAGAACAAAGTACAGTAAGAGAAAATAACAGATTTATGTGAAACACATCCTGGTAAATTCAATCCATGGCCATCCCTCCCTAGATCCTGAAGTTATAAGCTTATGTATGTCCTGTGGTTCTAAGCGGTAGTTCTAGTACCATTTACCTGAATGGAGCTCTTTACTGGATATCAGGCTTAAAAGAGTCACCACAGGGTTCTGTTAATTTGATAAGAGATATTTATTTAAAACCTCCCAGTGCTATCTGAAACCTGTGAGATTTCATAGACATAGCATTTACTTTCTCTCTTGATATCAGCCGAAGTCTCTCAACTTAACAGAAACAATAGTAATAATTACAGAAAGTCCGTCTCTATCCCTTACTCTGCAGAGGGCAGCACTCTCAGGTTTTTAAATCTATTAATTCATTTATAAAGTAGCTACTATTATTATCCCCATTTCACAGGTGAAGCATCAGGCATGAGGGAGTTAGATGACTCATCAAGATTAGACAGCTATTAGGGGCAGAACTGGGTCCTTTCATTGTCTCCCGGTTAACCATCTTTTGTAGTTCAACGGCTCTGGGGATTTTGGAGATTTTATAGGGAAAGTGCAGAAGTGCTCTTTTGTCTTTTATCATAAACTCAAATTCCAAACAAGTTGTCATTGCCCAATAAGTAGATAAAGGTCTTTCCATTCAGTATTTAACAAAAGGATGAAGGCTTTTGCTGGAAATGTTAGCTGTTGCCTCCCATTTCTAAATTCAACCCTGAAATATAAAATGTGAAATATAATTTCTTTTCTCCCATCTTCCTGGCTGTTTGTGAAGCATGTGGGAGGGAGCACATGTGGCTAGCAAATTTCCCCACCCACTGCACTGCCACCCTGAAGCCATTCATTGACCCCATCAGGCCTTTAGAAGTCTCACAAGTAGGAAAAGGGCTAAGTGAAGCAATGTTCTGGTCAGTGTGACAGTTTTCAAAGAGAAAGTCTTCCTTGTGTATTTTTCCCCCTGCAATCAAATAGGAGGCAGTATAGCTGTCAGGCTAGCTTGTTGGTTCAGTACATTAAAAAAAATCCCACTATCTTTGAGAAAAATTGGATGTGTGGTAATCAACCACAGGTGATTTTATCCCGAGGGGACATTGGGCAGTGTCTTGAGACATTTTTGACAGTCACAACTTGTGGATGCTACTGGCATTTAATGGGTAAAGCCCATGGACCCTGCTAGACATCCTACAAAGAACACGAAAAATCCCCCTTTACCCTTCATCTCAAAGAATCATCTGGCCCCATTTGTAGTGATGAGGTTGAGAAATAATATGATGATCTTGGTCTATAATAATGTACTTGTTCTTATATTCTAAAATAAAATCAAATAAAAATGTATTTTTTGAGCCTATCTCATGTGCAGAATCCAGTGATAGGTCCCGGGATATAAAAGATCAAAAGAGAGAGAAGACATAAAAAGCACATGGCAGACTTCTGCTTTTGGGAAAATGGGATAGACATACTTTTCCCTATTCCTTCCTCCAACTACAATGAAAAATGCTGGAAATTGCATGTAAAATAAACATGAAGGACTTGAAAAATGTTAAGGAAGAAGGCAGACTGGCTAGGGAACTTGGGATTCAAGGAACAACATGGTGGTGAGTTCCCTGGATTTATTTTTGCCTCATATATCCCAGACTTGGTGTGAAAAATATCTGGGAAGCCAGAAATGTTGATAGAGTGGAAAAAAGCCAAAGGACCAGAAAAGAGGCAGCCTAGCAAGACAGAAAACATTTCAGACAATACTTTCTCTAACTCCAGTCAAATGCTACAGAAAAGACTACATATAGCTAGCCCCACCTACCCGATGCCAGCAGATACCAAGTGGGGAGCTTAGACTTCTATCATCAAGGCTGAAATGAGGTGCCCCAGCATCTTTGCAGCGGTAATCAGAGAAGGGCAAGTAGGGAGCTGGGACTTCTATCCCCACCAGTCAGTGACAAGGCCTCCTCCCTGTCACAGTGTCAGTGGAGATTGTAAGGAGTCTACACTTCCACTCTGCCTTGTAGTAATAAGGTGCCTCTCCCTCTCCTCATCAGAGTGGTGCCAGAGCAAGCTTCACATTGAGCCAGGACTTTCACCATTATCCAGAAATAGCAAGGTCACTGCCACTGTGGTGTTAGTGAAGACAATATAAGAGCTAGAACTCTGACCCATGTCCTGCAGTAACAAGGAACATCTCTCTTAGTGTTAAAATAAATGTTTTAGAAAAGAAAATAGAAGACATTTCAACAGCTAGGATAGGTAAAGAGTTTTTAGACTTGATAAAAAAACATGAGATATAAATTAATAAATTAATACATTGCCCTTCTTCAAAAGTTAAAACTTTTATTGTATGCATTTGGAAAAAATCTATACCTTAGAGACTATATCTAATTATTCAATCAAGTCATTGTTGAATGAATATGTGAATATGTGCAAAGTGCCTTTTTAAACTTAACCCGCTATATGTAATATAATTCAATTCAGTGTTCATTGAACATCTACTGTTGGAATGTGCCGTGTTATGTCCTGAAGTACTGGATTTTAGAGAAGGAAATAGAGTGTGCAAATTACAGGGTAAGGAAAATCAAACACAAGCCTGCCTTTTAGATAATAAATATCACTCTCCAGAAAGTGGACGGGGGCAGCTCCTTCAGAACCAAGCACTTTAAACTTTGGCATTTTTGATGGACAAGCATATTTCAGTCATTTCTATCAGGTCTTGATTCTATAAATGAATTATAACCCTTTCAGTCAATATTGGCAGAGACTTGGCACGGTTGCAACTTCTTTCTCCTACGATGTTCTTGACTGACATCAATTGTGAATCCCAGCACTCTGTAGCACTGTGCCTAGACATGGCCTCTGAGCTCATCTCAACCACATGCTCTAGGCAGTGCATACCAACTGATCAGAGTTGATCCTCGAGGAGCACCTGTCACAAACTCTGGGTCTGAAAAGTGACCTTGATAAATCATTTCCCCTGCCGTTTGCACAAAGTGAATCTCTCGGTAACCTTTTTATGTGGACATTGGCCTCTTAGGGTTCTGAAGTTTGGTAGGAAGAGGAGACTGCAGGTTTAAGCCTTCAACTGGGTCATTCTCCTTCACAGGACTGGCTTTCAAACTGAGTATTTTTCCTAGTCCTCAATAGACACGTCAGCACTCTCCTTCCCTGCTGGCCCTGGCAGAGAGAAAGGGAGAGACAGGGACGAAGGGCTGCCATGGATTCCAGGTGTCCCTTAATGCAGTCCAGCGTGGCCACTGCAGGGCCTCTCTGCTTGCCCACAGATATCCTTTTGTGCGTTCAATTAAAAGGGACATTTGCTGACGTCCGTAGGTGGTGCGCACGGGTCCTGGCAGTTTCAACATGTTGGCTTCACACATCGATGTTTATAAGATTTGAGAGACTTTTTGTATTTATTTCAATGCAAATATTAATGTTGACAAAACCTGATCTGTTCTGTGTTTATTTAAAGCCTCATATTATTTATTTAACAGGATCATATTATTTAGTAACCTAGATAATATTTTGCAAAAGTTTTCTTGCAAAATGTTTTTAAAGTGACACTGAGAAAATAAATTCATTGTCTTACTCTTTGAATCATGTTCTGAGAAAGCTTAGGAATTAGAGAGACCTACTGTAAACGCTGAATTTCAGTTTCCTCATTCAAAAAAGGTTAATAAGACCTACTTAGAGGATTGTTGACACAATGAAGGAAATGAGTGAATTCTTTTATAGTTTTGGAGCAGGGGAAGGCCTTTTAACAATTATTTAAAATCCAGGGGCTATAAAAGAGAAAATTGATACATTCAAACATTACTCAAAATTAAGAAGGCAGAAAAAGAAATGGAACCATTTAAATATATTTTAAAGGTATGCAAATCAAATATGAAAGAAAAACTGAAAATAGCTGTATTGTATCATAAAAAGCTCATCTCTCTCATATATAAAGAGTTCCGAGAAATTGAGAAGAAAAAGGCCAAAAGGTTCATTGATAGACAGTTTACAGAAATAAATACAAATAGTCCTTATATATGTATATATAAAGGCTCAATTTCACTCATCAGAGACAAAGCAAAGTGAAATTACAGTGAAATAACATTTCTCACCTATCAGATTGGCAAAAATCCAAAAGTTTAACACACTCTGTTGGCAAGGTTGCAGAGAAATGGGCACTCTGATATATTGCTGGTAGGAGTGCAAAATGGTACAACCCCTGCAGAGGGCAATTTGGCAATCTTTATCAAAATTACAAATGCATTTACCCTTTGACCCAGCAATTCCACTTCTGGGAATTTATCCTACAGATTATATGTATATACATGAAATTATGAATACATATTAATATAAACCTTTATTAATAGCAACAGATAAATAACTGCTCATTAACAGGGTGCTGATGAAATAAGCTGTGATGTATGCACAACACAAAATGTTATGCTGCTATAAAACAAAGAATGATGTTGATTTCTGTGTGCTGACATGGAAAGATCTCTAGCATTTATAGTGAAAACAGGAGCAGAAACTATATAAAATGGGCTACCTTTATGTAAGAAAGATGATAAATTGGCAGGAGAGAATATATTTGTAATTGCTTTATTTTCAGAAAGAAATATTTTTAATATTCAAAAGAAGAAAATAGAAATAGTATTTCTTATGGGACAAAGAGCTGGAAATAAAATGGATGAGAATAGTGGAAGCAATACTGTTTAATATCTTTCTTTTTATATTATTTTGACTTTTACCCATGTGAATTTGTTACCTCTTAAAAAGTAAAAATTTAGGAAAAGAAAGAATTAAATGAGTTCATGAACATAAAATACTTAGCCAGTGTTCCAGACCCATCTATGTATAAATACTGATTGTTTATATAAATTGTAAACATATCCCCGAGTTATTTAACTGGCTCTGAAGAGTTCTATGGCTGTTTCACATAGTGTGGCCTCCAGACTATCAGCATCTGAATGAATCTTCATTTTTAATATGTACCCCAGAAAATCTTCATTTTTAATATGTATCCTAGATCAATGCTTGGGTCCATCTGAATGCTTGCATGCATAATCAGAATCGCTGGAGCTAAGACCTAGGAATACAGATTTTTTAAATCTCTCACAGTGATTCTTATGAGCCTCACAGTTTGAGAACTACTATCGTCTATCTCAGGTACACTGTAGAGGGTGTTAGAGGCAGCAAGCATTTAGAAGGCCATTTAGGCTATTATTTTGATACCATAGCTAGTCTGCTGAGTTCAAAATATACCTACCTCTCTAGTCTTGTGCTCTAAACCTGCCCATGCAGTTTCTTGTTGGAATGGTCACCTGACTGTGTGTAATAGGGATCTCAAATATAACACATCTAAAATCGAACTTTAACTGACTGGATTGGAATTGATCCCTTGTTTACTCATTTATTCTCTTACATGTTCATTGTGTGGTTTTCTCCATCTCAATCAATAACATCATAAACCAACCAGTTGCTCAAGCTAAAAGTTTAGACATCACTTTTTGTTCTTCCATCTATCCTCTTCCTACATCAAATCCATCAGCAAGCCCTCTCCTCTGCAGGATTTTTATCATTGTGTAATGTGTGAGGGTGCCCATTTCTCTACTGCTTTCTCAACAGAAATTGAAATTGAGTCAGTTTTTGTATGTCCAAGAGCTGTTTGTATTTCCTCTTTTTTTTCCCCCATGGCCTATTCAGCTGTGCAAGATAAAGAAGTTCTGGAGATCAGCAATGTGACAATAGTTAACAATATTGTACTATATACTTGAAACTTGCTAAGAAGGTTGATCTTAAGTATTCTCAACACATATACAAAAGCTAACTATGTGAAGTAGGAGATTGTTAATTGGCTTGATTGTGTTGAATATTTCACAATGAATACACGTATCAATTAATCCAATTGTATAACTTAAATATGTACAAATTTTAATTGTCAACTATACCTCAGTAAGTTTGGGGAAAAAATGGTGAAAGGTAACAAGTATTAGAATATTTGCTAAAGCCCTTGCCTCCTTAGAGAGCCCCTTAGCAAACTGCTAAAAGGTGCTTCCTAGCCACCAACCTCTGCTTCTCTCTATCCTCACTACGCTGCCCTTGTGTAACCTGTGTCCTCACTCACCTGGACATTAATGTGTCAGTGGCTTCCCTGTTCTCCCGCTTCCTCTCTTGCCTTCCTTACACTCTGTCATTCACCAAATGATCTACTTCCAAGGTAAGTCCACTCATGTCACCTTCCTGCTTACAGTGGCTTCCCATCTCACTCACGAAAAGACCCTGAGTTTTCTTCACTTTGACCTACAAAGGCTGGGTGATTTCCCCCTTATTACCATTTGTATTACATTCTGTGGCACTCTTCTTGCTCTCTGTGTTTTAGTCACAGAGCTTCTCTTTCTTGCTTTGGAGTGTGCACCATGCTCACCCAAGATTCAAGGCCTTTGTGTGTGCTGGGACTTCTGTGTGGAATGTTATTTCTACTGAGCCTCCCTGCACTTATTTCTTTGTGTTACTCAGGACTCAGCTGAAATCTCCCCTCCTCAGAGAGCCCTCTCCTGACTACACCAACCCATAGTAGCCTCTCTACCACCACCCCACCCCTGGAGGTCACACTATCATTTTTCCCTGTTTTGTTTTCTTTATAGCACTTGTCATTATGTAATATTACTTTATGTATTTGTTTACCTCTTCATTGCCTTAATCACTCTCCAGGAATGTCAGCTCCATGAGAGCTGGGACTTTGCCTAATTTGTTCACTGTCTTGTCTCCAGACCTGAAGCTGTGTGTGGCACATTAGTAAGTGCTCAATAAATATTGGCTAGGTAATCAATGACTTGCTTTTCATGGTCATGGCTTCGCCTCCACTTTTTCTGCTTCAGACCAACTCAGCCTCATTGTCTTGCCTTCAGCTGCCATTGTTTATATCCATTGCTTCGCCACTTTTTCCCAACCTCACTGATGTATGGTTGCCAGTTTAAAAATGCACATATTTAAATTATACAACTGGATGAATTGATATGTGTATACATTGTGAAATATTCACTACAAGCAAGCTAATTAACACATCCATCACCTCACAGTTACCTTGTGTGTGTGTGTGTGTGTGTGTGTTGAGACCACTTCAGAGCTACCTTCTTAGCAAATTTCAAATGTACAGTACAATATTGTTAACATAGTGTCACATTATTGTACATTACATCTCCAGAGCTTTGTTATGTTGCATAACGAAAACTTCATACCTCTTGACCACTGATATGGTTTGGCTCTGTGTGCCCACCCAACTCTCATTTTGAATTGTACTTCCATAATTCCCATATGTTGTGGGAGTGACCTGAGGATATCTGAATCATGGGGGTGGTTTCCCCCATACTGTTCTCATGGCAGTGAATAAGTCTCATGAGATCTGATGGGTTTATTAGGGGTTTCCGCTTTTGCATCCTTCTCATTTTCTCTTGCCGCCACCGTGTAATAAGTGCCTTTCACCTCCTGCTATGATTCAGAGGCCTCCCCAGTCATGTGGAATTGTAAGTCCAATCAAACTTCTTTTCCTTTATGAGCAGCACAAAACAGACTAATACAGTAAATTGGTACCAGTAGAATGGGGTGCTGCTGAAGATGCCCAAAAATGTGGAAGCAACTTTGGAAATGGGTAACAAGCAGAGGCTGGAACAGTTTGGAGGGCTCAAAAGAAGACAGGAAAATGTAGGAAAGTTTGAAACTTTCTAGAGATTTGTTGAATTGCTTTCACCAATATGCTGATAATGATATGGACAATAAGGTCCAGGCTGAGGTGGTCTCTGATGGAGATGAGGAACTTGTTGGGAAGTGGAGCAAAGGTGGCCCTTGTTATGTTTTAGCAGAGTGACTGGTGGCATTTTGCTCTTTCCCTAGAGATTTACGGAACTTTGAACTTGAGAGAGATGATTTAGGGTATCTGGCAGAAGAAATTTCTAAGCAGCAAAGCATTCAATATGTGAATTGGTTGCTGTTAAAGACATTCAGTTTTATAAGGGAAGCAGAGCATAAGAGTTCAGAAAACTTGTAGCCTGACACTGTGATTAAAAAAAAAAAAATCCACCATTTTCTGAGGAGAAATTCAAGATGGAGCAGAAATTTACATAAGTAATGAGGAGCTGATTGTTAATCCCTAAGACAATGGGGAAAATGTCTCCAAGGCACATCAGAGGTCTTCATGGCAGCCCCTCCCATTAAAGGCCTGGAAGCCTAGAAGAAAATGGTTTTGTGGGCTGGTTCCAGGGTCCCTGGGCTGTGTGCAATCTAGGAACTTGGTGCCCTGCATCCCAGATGCTCTAGCCATGAATAAAAGGGGCCAAGGTACAGCTTGGCCTGTTGTTTCAGAGAGTGGAAGCCCGAAGTCTTGGCAGCTTCTGCATGGTGCTGAGCTTGCAGGTGCACAGAAGTGAAGAATTGAGGTTTAGGAACCTCCACCTAGATTTCAGAAAATGTATGGAAATGCCTGGATTCCCAGGCAAAAGCAGGGCCAGGGCCCTCAAGAATCTCTGCCAGGGCAGCGCGGAAGGGAGATGTGGGGTCTGAAGCTCCCACACAGAATTGTTAGTGGAGCTGTGAAAAGAGGGTCACTGTTCTCCAGACTTTCTGTGACTGGCTTATTTCACTTGGCATACTGTCCTCCACATTCACCATGTTGTCCTAAATGGAGGATTTCCTTTCTTTTTGGGGCTGGATAATATTCCATTACACACACACACACACACACACACTCACACACTCACACATGTAGTCCATTATATAAATACATATAATTCATTACATATATATATGTTATATATATATTTCTGTAAATGTATGTGTGTGTGTGTGTGTGTGTGTGTGTCTGTCTGTCTGTCATCAACACTCAGGTTGATGCCATAACTCGTCTATTGTGAATAACGTTGAAATGAAGATGAGCGTGCACACATTTCTTTGGAATACCGATTTGATTTCCTTTGCATATATATCCACAAGTGGGATTGCTGGATCATAAGGTAGTTCTACTTTTAATTTTTTATGGAACTTATATACTGTTTTCCATGTTGACTATAGTAATTTACATTCCCATCAATAGTATACAAGGGTTCTCTGTTCTTCACATCCTTCCAACGTTTATCATCTTTCGTCTATTTGATAATGGCCATTCTAACAGGTGAAGTGATATCTCATGGTGTATTTTGCAATTCTCTGATGATTACGGAAGTATCATTTTGTACACCTATGACCATTTGAATGTCTTCTTTGAGAAATATTTATTCAGGTCCTTTATCCATTTTTAAATTGAGTTAGTTGGGATTTTATTTTTTGTTTGTTTTTCTATGGAGCTATTTCTATTGGTTTCTACTGAGCTACATGAGTTTCTTATATTTTGGATGTTAACTTCCAATCAGATGTTTGAAAAATATTTTCTCCATTTTTCAGGTTGCCTTTTCACACTGTTGATTGTTTCCTTTGTTGTTCAGAAACCTTTTAGTCAGATATAAGCCCTCTTGTCTTTTTTGCTTTTGTTGCCTGTGCTTCTGGTGTATTACCCAAAATATCATTGCCTAGACCAATGTCAAGAAGGATTTTCCTATTTTATTCTAGAGTCCTACAGTTTCAGATCTTACATTTAAATATTTAATCCATTTTGAGTTGACTTCTGTATATGGTGTGAGATAAAGGTCCATTTTCATTTTTCTGCCTGTGGACATTCAGTTTTCCCAATACCATTCATCAAAAGGCTACCTCTTCCTCATTTTGTGTTCTTGGCACCCTTGTTGAAGATCAGTTCAACATAGGGTGTACAGTGTTATTTTGGGGCTTTCTAGTCTGTCTTTATGTCTATACATCTACTACTTAAATAGGAGTTCAGGAAAGCAGCCCCATTTAATGGCTAAAAAAAGGAACACAATACTTTATCACTTGTTATAACTAAGTTCCTGAGGTATTTCTGATGAATCTGCCTCATCTTCTCTCTCCTGTCATAACTGCTGTCTTCATTCTTGTTCCTGCACATGATCCAATCATATGTAGTTTGGGGTGTGTTTGGGTTTGAATAGAAGAAGAGTCATGTGATTTTTAAGGGAGCTGTGAATGGGCTGCTTCACTTAAAATGATAAATCTAAGATATTAGATTTTGAGGGCCAAAAACAAGTATGGGAGGAGAGGACCAGCCCAAGACAGAAAATGGGACAGATAAAGGAGATTGAAGACAAATTTAGCCTAGTTCATTTTCCTTCTCTCCCTTCCTTCTTTTCTTTTCTTTCTTTCCCTTTCTTTCTTTCTCTTTCTTTCTTTTTCTTTCTCTTTTTCTTTCTTTCTTTTCTTTCTTCTTTCATTCTTTTCCTTCCTTCCTTCCTTCCTTCCTTTTCCTTTCCTTTCCTTTCCTTTTTCCTTTCCTTTTTCCTTTCCTTCCTTTTTCCTTTCCTTTCCTTTTTCCTTTCCTTTCCTTTTTCCTTTCCTTTCCTTTCCTTTCCTTTCCTTTCCTTTCCTTCCCTTCCCTTTCCTTTCCTTTCCTTTCCTTTCTTCCTTCCCTTCCCTTCCCTTCCCTTCCCTCCTTTCTTTTTCTCTCCCTTTCTCTTTCTCTCCCCCTCTCTCTTTCTCTCAGAATTTCACTTTTGTCTCCCAGGCCGGAGTACAATGGCATGCTCTCGGCTCACTGAAACCTCTGCCTCCTGGATTCAAGTGATTCTCCCACCTCAGCCTCCCAAGTAGCTGGGATTACAGGCATGCACCACCATGTATGGCTGTTTTTTGTATTTTTTATAGAGATGGGGTTTTACCATGTTGGTCAAGCTGGTCTCTAACTCCTGACTTCAGGTGATCCACCCGCCTCAGCCTCTCAAGCTGCTGAGATTACAGGCGTGAGCCACTGCATCTGACCCTACTTCACATTATTTAACAGCTTTCTATTGGACCCTCATCTCCATTCCGTCTTCCTGGAGCCCAATTTGCTTAACAGAAAAGCAAATCGGGAACAAATAGCACTGGGAGGAGTGGAAGTCACACCTTTTGTGAGCAGAAACAGGTTTGAATGTATGCATCCTAGCAAACACGGTGTCATTGTGATCTGTTGCTCTGTGCCATCCACATCTCTTCACTATAATTAGCAGAAGAATCTAGAGTTCAACATAAGAAGCAGTTCTCACTTTAGTGGGCCATGAAAACAATTTCAACTCTGCTTACCTTGGCTTCTCTGAATTTCAAGCAGAGGAGGTACTGCAGTCCATTTTAAGTGAGACCAGCATCTTCCCTCTTGCTCATTCCTTTGTAAGCTCCTATAAAATAAAACCACCAGATTCCCAGAAGATAAAAATCCATTCTCTCCCTCCCCTTCACATAAGTGCATCCTCATGTATTCACAGGCTTCTGCAGATTTTAATAAGGTCCCCTGTGTGGGTCTCTTCAAATATGGGCAAAATACTCAGAGTGAGAAAATGTCACATCTAATCAAGGGTGCTATAAATGCAGTACCCATGGCAGGCAGACGGCTCACAAGTGGCTTGAACCAAATCACAGTCTTTCTCTGTTGGAAACCATAAAAACTTCATTTTGGGTCTTCATTTTGGTTATTTCAATCAAATACTTAGGATTTTTTTTTAAAGGAAAATTTTATTTGAATTGGGCAAACAGCATAGCCTGCTGATGGTGGCAGAAACTCAGAACTTCATTTCCTGGAGAAAAAAGTGTTTTAGAGACCAGTGAGTTCTCCTTTTAAACATAAACACCTAAATGTAAAGGCACAACCACTCCTAACCCCCAAATTCTTTCTGACTCTACATTTCTGCTTATATTACTGTAACTCAGTCTTCTCCAGCCTGGAGTTCTTCAGTCCTATGGTTTTAAGTCAATATTCCATGTTTTGCAGATGTCTAGAGCTTCTCCCAGTATCCCTGAAAGGATTGGTGCAGGACAATGGTTCTTAACCTAGGTGATTTTGCCCAAAGAGAATATTGATAAATGTGTAAAACATGTTTGGTTGTTACAACTGGGAGAACAGTAGTGCTAGAGGTAGAGACCAGGGCCGCTGCTAAACATCCTATGATGTTCAGGACGGTACCTCACAACCAAGAATTATTGGGCCCCAGATGTCAATAGTGTCAAGGTTCAGAAACCCTGTCCTAGAGACTTGTATTTCTGTTGAGGCGCTCTCCATCACAACCATTGCAGGCTGCTTTTCTCTTATCACGGGGTCCTGCCTGGAGTCCTTGGCTTGGACCTGGGCCTCTGCTGGTTTCACTGACTGCAGCTTTGAGATTTTGGCCTGTCTCCGGGAGATGCTGTTGCCACCACGTTGGTATCAGTAGAGTGTTGAGTTAGAAAACATTAAGTCCTCTTTACTAGACTTTCCCTTCAATCCCCTCTCACATAGAGGTCTCATAGCCTTTGACTAAAGTTTTGGGGTCAAAGAGGGAGAGAACAGTAGAGTTTCATTAAGAGAATAAATTAATATATATCCATTCAATTGTCCTTTAATTGTTCTCCAAAGACATTTCCCTGCTACGACCATCCCATGGTCTGTCTTTTCTCCTGAGAATGTGCTGTGTAATTTATCCTCTCCTTGTCTTCAATCTGCAGCTGTCAGTCCTGATCTTCCCAACACTTGCATTCCCAAATCTTCCTCATTTATTATGCTTTGCTCTCTGTCTCCCCAGTCCCCACCCAAATAGCTTTTGGTCTATTTCTGCATTTGAGAAACCTCAGAAAGGCCTTTGCTAAAATTTCCAACTTCAGTATTATACACACACACACACACACACACACACACAAACTCATAGAAACTTATAAATTACATTATTTTCTTAAACATATACTGGATCAAAATTTCAGTCAGGGATTCCTCTCAAACAAGTCTTTGAAGTCAGAGAGGAAAAAATTTATATTTTCTCCCTAATGGAGCAAGGAGAGGATATATGTATTTTCTTTTGTTTTATGTTGGTAGAAGAAGAAGTGTTAGCTCTAATTACTTGTTTCCATTGCTCTATGGTTGGCCTAGTAACCTATTAATACCTAAATGTATCAATATTCTATTTCTACATAACAGACTTCCATGTACTTAGCAGTCTAAAATAATACTCACATATTATCTCACCATTCTATTGATAAAAAGTCCTGCATGATATGATTGGATTCTCTGCTCAAGTCATCACAAAGCTGAAATCAAGGTGTCAACTGGACTGAGTTCTCATCTAGAGTCTCTGGGGAAGAATCCACTTCCAGATTTATTCAGGTTGTAGGTAGAATTTATTTCTTTGCAACTGTAGGATTGAGGCAGCTATTGTCGTGACAGCTCTGCAGGGGTAGCTGTCAGCTCCTAGAGGCCACTCTCTAGCACTCATGGCACCTCTCTTCTCAGCAACAGAGAACCTCCTTTATATTATATTTCTATCAAATAAAGTCTCTTTGATTTTTCCTTTTGCTACTGGCCAGAGAAAACTATCTGCTTTAAAAGAGTTTGAGAGTTAGGCTTGGCCCACCTGGACAATCTCACTATCTGAATGTATAATCTGTCATATAGTGTAACTAAATCACAGGAGTGTAAAATCCATCATCTTTAAAGTGGGGAAGCATGCTTATCAGGAGGAAGGAAATTTAGGGGACATTTGAAAATCCTGCTTACCACAATTTGTTGTGGAATAAATTGTGCCCACCTCCCACCACCAAATTCATATATGAAAGTTCTAAACCCTAATGTGATTATAATTGGAAACAGGGCTTTTAAGGAGGTATACTTAGGTTAAATAAGATCATAAGGGTGGGGTCCTAATCCAATAGGAGCAGTGTCTTTCTGAAAAGAGAGAGCCACCAGGAGTGCATGCTCACAGATGAAAGGCCCTGTGGGGAGAACGAGAAGGTGGCCATTTGCAAGCCTCTTCAGAGAGGCCTCTGGAGAAACCAAACCTGTTGACACCTTGATCTTGGACTTCCAGCCTCCAGAACTGTGAGAAAATAAATTTCTGTTTAAGCCATCCAGTCTGTGGTATTTTGTTATGGCAGCTTTAGCAAATAAATACTATCAATGGACAATAATATCAATGAAAACCTAATTTATTTAAATTTGAAATCGGGATGATAGTATTTTTTGATGAAGTTTGCAATGTACTCACTACGCAAGCCAATTGAACACTCATGCACAAAATAGGGGAACCAGGATGTGAGAGAAGACAATATGAAAATTGAGATATAATGGTATGTGTCAAAAAAATTATGTATAAATACAATCTAGTATAAATCAATGTTCCAAAATATGTACTAAGTGTTAAGGAACACAGAAAAAATAAGACTGTCATCAAATGGGACTTTGATACTTTCACAGTGTGGGGCATATCCCATCTGGCAGGGTAGGAGGATCTAATCATAGGTTTAGAAGGATGTGCTATGCTTTGTGTCTATATGGTGATATGGTTCGGATCTGTGTCCCCACCCAAATCTCATGTCAAATCATAATCTCCATTGTTGTAGGTAGGGCCTGGTGGGAGGTAACTGGATCATGGGGATGGACTTCATGAATGGTTTGGTACCATCCCTTTGGTGCAATTCTTATAATAGAGTTCTCATGAGATCTGATTGTTTAAAAGTGTGTGATATCTCCCGCCAACTTCCTCCTGCTTTGGCCATGTAAGACAAGTCTGTTTCCCCATTGTCTTCTGCCATGATTTGTAACTTTCCTGAGGCTTCCCCAGAAGCTGAGTGGATTCCAGCATCATGCTTCCTGTATAGCCTGTGGAACTGTGAGCCAATTAAACAATTTTTCTTTATAAATTACCCAGTCTGAGGTATTTCTTTATAGGAACGTGAGAACTGACTAATACAGAAAATTGGTACCAAGGAGTGGGGCATTGCTATAAAGATACCTGAAAATGTGGAAGCAGCTTTGGAACCGAATAATGGCCATAAGTTGGAAGAGTATAAAGAGCTCAGAAGAAGACAGGAAGATGAGGGAATGTTTGGAATTTTCTAGAGACTTTTTAAATTGTTGTGATCCAAATGCTGACAGTGATATGGACAGAGATGATCAGGCTGATGAGATCTCAGATGGAGTTGAGGAATTTATTGGGAACTGGAGCAAAGGTTACTTTTGTTACACATTAGTGAAGAACCTGATGGCATTTGCTCCTGCCGTAAGGATCTGTGGAACTTTGAAATTGAGAGTGATGATTTAGGGTATCTGGGGGAAGAAATTTCTAAGCAGCAAGCACTCAAGATTTGATCTGGGTGCTTCTAAGAGTTCATGTGCATGAACAAAGAAATAAGGAAAAACTGGAACTTATATTTAAAGAGGAAGGAGAGCATAAAAGTTTGAAAAATTTGCAGCCTGACCATGTGGCAGAAAAGAAAAGCCCACTTTTGGGGGAGCAATTCAAGCCACCTGAAGAAATTTGCATGACTAAAAGGAAGGCAAGTGCTGACAACCAAGACAATGGGGAAAAGGCCCTGAAGGCATTGCAGAGAACTTCATGGTAGCCCCTCCCATTACA
Source organism: Sapajus apella (assembly GCF_009761245.1). Lineage (NCBI taxonomy): Eukaryota > Metazoa > Chordata > Mammalia > Primates > Cebidae > Sapajus > Sapajus apella. The sequence goes on from NW_022436944.1 coordinate 47,866,725, forward strand.
GGCCCAAAGGCCTAGGAGGACAGAATGGTTTCCTGGGTCATGCCCAGGGCCCTCCACCCCCTGCTGCCCTATGCTGGCTCAGGACACTGTTCCCTGCATTCCAGCTGCTCCAGCTCCAGCTGTGGCTCAAAGGGGCCCAGGTACAGCTCAAGTTTGCAAACTATAAGCCTTGGTGGTTTCCATGCGGTGCTAAGCCTACAGTGCAAAGAATGCAAAAGTTGAGGCTTGGGGACTTCCACCTAGATATCAGAGGATGTATAGAAAAGCCTGGATGTCCAATCAAAAGTCTGCTGCAAAAGTAGGGCTCTCATGGATAACATCTACTGGGGCAGTGCAGAAGGAAAATGTGGGGTTGGAGCCCCATATGGAGTCCCCACTAAGGCACTGCCTAGTGGAGCTGTGAGAAGAGGGCCATTATCCTCCAGACCCTAGAATGGTAGATCCACTGACAGCTTGCACCCTGCACCTGAAAAGCTACACCAGCTAGTGAGAGCAGCTGTCAGGGCTCAGCCCTGGTAAGCCATAGGAGCAGAGCTAACCAAGGCTTTGGGATTTCACTCCTTACATCAGTGTGGCCTGGATGTGGGACATGGAGTCAAAGGATATTATTTTGGAACTTTAAGATTTAATGACTGCCCTGCTTTGTTTCAGACTTGCATGGGGCTTTTAGTCTCTCTCTTTTAATCAATTTCTCCCTTCAGGAATGGCAATGTTTACCCAATGCTTGCATCTGCATTGTATCTTGAGAGTAATATTATAGTTGTTTTTGATTTTACAGGCCCATAGGAGGAAGATGCTTGCCTTGTCTCAGATGAGACTTTGGACTTTTGAGTTAATGCTGGAACGAGTTAAAACTTTGGAAGACTGTAGAGAAGCGGTGATTGTATTTTGCAATGTGAGAAGGACATGAGAGTTGAAGAGGCCAGAGACAAAATGATATGATTTGCATCTGTGTCCCCTTGAAAATCTCATGTCAAATTATAATCTCCAATGTTGGAGGTGTGGCTTGGTGCGAGGTGATTTGATCATGGGGGTAGATCCTTCATGAATGATTTAGCACCGTCCATTTGGTGCTGTTCTCATGATAGAGTTCTCATGAGATCTGGCTGTAAAAAGCGGATAGCATTTCCCCAGCCCCTTTCTCCTGCTCTGGCTATGTGAGATGAGCCTGGTTCTCCTTTGCCTTCCACTATGATTGTAAGTTTCCTGAAGCCTCTCTAGAAGCTAAGCCGATGGCCAGCATCATGCTTCCTGTACAGCCTGCAGAACCATGAACCAATTAAATCTCTTTTCCTTATAAATTACACAGTCTCAGGTATTTCTTTACAGCAATGTTAGAGCTGACTAGTACATATGGTTTCTGGTGAACATTTATTATTTCTTGTTTGTTGATTAATTTAGAAAAACACCAACCCAAATTGAATTCTCTGTTTTAAAAAAGAAAAAGTACCCAAAGGGACACTAAAAAGGAAAGGGTGAGGGAGAGAAACCTGCATTTTCTTCATTTTATATTTCTGGCCGATCTGAATTATTTAGTGATTATGAATAGCTTAATAATATAGTTTTATAAAAGGGAGAAATGTATATTTTAAAGACATGCATTGATATATTATTTGTTAATTTATATTTTTGCCCTCACACTGAACAAGTGATTTCCAAATTGCAATGATGATATCCCACAGACATAGCTAACAATGGTCAGTTCTCATGTGTGCATGGCACAACATATAGTCCAATATTTGCCATTTATTAATTATCCAGTTCAACTCCATGAAATTTGCTCACACATTTTAGATAAAAAGGTCAACACTTTAAGGTTTATAATTTCTCCAGTTCAATTGTTAACACCCTTAGAGAAGATGTGCGGATCCAGGGTCATCTCATTTCTGGAACTGAAAATGTAACATGGATCAGTTAAAAGTTGCAGGTCCCATATTCTTATCTTTGCATTTAGAGATGTAATCAGGAGTAAGCAAGGATCTTAGGCATACCAGCTGATCATTTAATAAAGCAGATGTCCAGCTATAATCTTCAGATACATTTTAGAACTCTTGCAAAGGCTGATATAATCAAGCATGTAAATTAGCCAGAGGATTTTTTTTTCTCAAAACTTTTGAAAAAGAAAGGGATTGTTGCGAAATTAACTATAAAGAAGATAGGCAGGGAATGGCAAAGGTTATCCTGCATGATGTGTGACTAATCTCTAAACTAACTTCTATTAGAAGATAACGACCTTAACCTTGGCCATGGGGGTTGCCACATCTTTTATGTCTTTGAGTCACATCTTGTGGGTGAACCTATACTTCAAAGACAGAGATCAATGAGAGTATGTTTCTGGGTGTAAGACTTCCTGCAAACGGGACTTACGTACTTTCACAGTGTAGGGCTCATGGGAGAAGCTGCCTTCTAGGGGAGGTCTCGAAGTAAGTCCCTTGAAAGGGACACTTGGATTTTCCAGTAGGTTTAAAAGGCATAAGCAGTTGATTTCCCAGTCAGTTTCCAGAATCTCATTGCCTTTCTCCTTTCTGAGCAGCAGCTAAAGTCCTGACCATCAATCTATAACTTGCAGAAATTCTAAGTCTCATAAGCAGAGCTTCCTGCCTATAAATTGATGACCCTGAGTACACAGCTATTCCCTACATCCTATGTTTCCCAGAGGACAGTATTTAGAGATCTCTAGAGAAGTTTCTCCCATGGGGAGTCACAGTTGATCTCTTAGCCAATATCACAGCTCTCTTTTTTTCTGGCCAATAGCTATGACTTTAACTTCTAGCTGATACTATGAACCAGAAGTCTGAGTGCATGAATGAGTGAACGAGTAAGTAAAGAAATGAATGAATGAATGCTGGCTGGCAGAAGCTCACAATATAGGCAAAAAAAAAAAAAAAGAAATCCACACATTTCCATGCAATCACTTTACCAAGCATTATCTTAGGGAGTTCACTGACACTTCTGTCTCCTTTCTCCACTTCAGGCAACAGCCCTCACAAAACTGAAACAGAACTTCTATTAATGAAATGTTGGAACCTTAAATAGTACAGAAAGTTTTATTAAATTCAGTATAGCTTCCAACTATCAGTTTTTGGTAGCTTCTTTGGCATTTACACAAAGCTTTGTGTAGTATGAGTGGCGGAGAATTTTCTTGTTTTCTGGATTTTTTTCTTTGTTATAAAATTTGTTCATTTACAAGGCTGTATATTTGTGTATAGGAAGTTTGAGTGATAAGTTGTGTGCATGTTAGCTGGAACCACTTATTACATTAATGGAAAGAGAGGAACAATGTTTTTGCTCCTGTTATTCCCAAAACCATACAAGACACACAGGTTTTCTCCCCCACATGACAATTTCTCTCCCTTCTCAGCAGCACGGAAAATTTGAGCTCTATTACCCACAAAAACAAGATGTATGGCATCTAAGTATTTCTCACTTAACTGGGAGAGAGGTTTAAAGGAATATGACTTAGTTTCACCTGATGGACACCAAGTTTGGGAAATCAATGACAGATCATTCCCAATCAGGTGGGTGTCTTTTGCAGCCCTATGCATGTGATCACAGCTCTTGTATAAGAGCATCAAACTGATCTTGCAACCAAAGTTAACTTAAGGTTGAAACTCAAAACTAAAAGGAAACAAGAGCCTATAACAATTGAGAAAAAAAAGGAAACAGTGGGAGTTCATTTGGACAGAAATTGTCAAGTTTCCCACTGCTTGTATTTGTCAGTATCACATCCAAAGTCCCCACCCATCCGCCCTTCCTCTCTCCATCCCAAAGTGATGCCAAGGGAAACACATGCAGAAACATATGCACACATGTGTATAGAAGGAGCACTGTAGGGCTTTGCCAAAGTGATTCTGACCACAGCAGATCATTTTTTCAGCTTTGCTTAACACAGGTATTTCCCTTAACTTATTGTCCTCAGAGTAAGTTTCAGCACCTGGCAAGTGACATTTAATTTTGTTCCTTTGAAAGGGCACCCAGAGGTTATTACCACCCAGTTCCCAAGTTGCTATCAGGACTTAAACTCATGTGAGAACTAAAGGCAAGCCACACAGCACTTTACCTACCCTACACTCACAGATGGAAACCTACCTCAATTCTGGCTCATCTTTGAGGGCATTTTATTTGATAATCTGTCCCTGCAAAGGTATCCATTCCCCAGGACACCATAAGAATGAAAGCACAATGAAAGTTCATCATGGGCAGAATACCTAACATTTATTGAGCACTTACAACGTGACAAGTTCTGCGCTAAATACTGCACACGGTTGAGCCCATTTAATCCTTATAACAACCTATGGTGTACAGGAAACTGAGGCATAGAGAGGTTACGTGACTTGCCTAGGATTATACAGCTGCTAAATACAAGCAATCTGATTCCTGAGCTTAAGCTCTTAGCAAATTTATTCTTCAGGCTCTATTTAAACACTTTTGTAAGAAGAGAGAGAGAGGGAGAGAGAGAGAGAGTGTGTGTGTGTGTGTGTGTGTGTGTGTGTGTGTGTGTGTGTGTCTGTGTATCCCATATGTATGAGTGCGTTTGTGGAAGGGAGGTGCAGGAGGTGAAACAAGGGCAAAAAGAAATAGACGGAGAAGAAAGATATCTTCAGGGCCTTGGAACAATTGTTCATGGATGCACCTCTCAGTTATAATGTAAAGGGACCCTTTTAAACACAGCATCAACAGTAGGCTGCTGGCAAGATGGATAGAGACACCTCACTCTCTCCAAGTGGCAATTTGAGGAGACCAATTCAAGAAAACATCATTTACCGATTATTGGGGTTTCTAAGGAACTTCTTTGGGAAAGGTGTAAATTGCACCAAAAAGTAAATCCCACCATCTTCAGGTCCCAAAGCTTGCTTTCTCCAGCTTTTTTCTAAGAAGGGACATGGAAGGATTAAAAAAAAATCCAAAACCAAAAAAGTATATCTCCATCTCACACATTTCTTAATACAAAAATTACAGGTGTGAGTCACCAGGCCTGGCAACACACCATCTTAGAAAAAGAAACTTGACCTTCTTGCTTTGATTTTTCTCCCTAAAGCGATTTCTATTGTCATTGAGCCTTCACAGGCAACAAGGGAAAGCTCCTGTCTTGTTATTAAAACATAAGCCCTTCGCAGAATGTAGCTCATTCTAATACCTTATTGGGGAATTTAAGACATAATACCCGCCGGGCGCGGTGGCTCAAGCCTGTAATCCCAGCACTTTGGGAGGCCGAGGCGGGTGGATCACGAGGTCAAGAGATCGAGACCATCCTAGTCAACATGGTGAAACCCCGTCTCTACTAAAAATACAAAAAATTAGCTGGGCATGGTGGTGTGTGCCTGTAATCCCAGCTACTCAGGAGGCTGAGGCAGGAGAGTTGCCTGAACCCAGGAGGTGGAGGTTGCGGTGAGCCGAGATTGCGCCATTGCACTCCAGCCTGGGTAACATGAGTGAAACTCCGTCTCAAGAAAAAAAAAAAAAAAAAAAGACATAATACCCAACAGTAATCTTGTGGATTTAACAGACTTTATAGGTTCAATTGCCATGTCTCTCCTTTGTCCTTCCTCCATAGAATTTCTACTAACCTCAAGGAAAGTCCTATGTAGTGAAAATATAAATGTTGAAAACAGTTTGTTGTGTTATATTTCTATTGCAGATTACTGCTAGAAGACCTTAGACATCCTTTAGTGCCATCTGCTTTGTGGGTAGGGGACAAGGAGAACAATGCCTAAATATGAGACTGAATGTTCTCAAAGCCACGTTACCTCAAGGTTTGGTGCTTCTTTGAATCCCACTTCATTTCTCACTTTTATTGCATATCTTATAAGCCCCCATTTCATTAAGATGGCCATAGACTGTTCAACATGAAAAAGGTTCTTCAGAAGCTTTCACTGAATCAATACAAATTTTGGACTCACATTTGTCTCTCCAGTGTCTTTCCAAAAAAGACCTAAGACAAAAGTCATTTTTCAAAATGTGTGACCCACTTGGTCATACTTAAATGTTAATAAAATCCTATTTTGCTTTTATAATACACTACTAGAGATAGTTTCCAAGTTATATTAATCAATTTCTATACTGTACTGATCAGTAAGACTTTTTTACTTAGCAGAATTGAGGTAAAGAGGCAAAAGTAGAAGCCAAGAGCTAATCATCAATGTGAGGTCACAGTGGTGACTATAGGCTCCATGAAAAAAAGAGAGCTTGCCTATTATTTACCACATTGAACTAAGTATTAACAGTATATGGTAAGTAGTAGGCACTCAACACATTTTGGTTAAATAAATTAACAAAAAGGTGATAGGGAGAGGAGGAGCTCCTCATATATTCCTACCTGCTCCAACTACCACATTTTCCAAAGACAATGTTCTTAATGGGTCATGGCACATCTCATAGCTGAAACAGACCAGGTAAATCTCAGCTTCTTAAAGAAAGAAACTGAGAAGACAGTATTATTTGGTGCTTTAAACTGAGATTTCTTATTTGCACAATGATGGGAAAGGTAGAGCTGGCTCCCAAGAATGGCTTTTAACTTTCCCACCTTATCAACCCTGTAACATGATAAGACATGTTATCTCGATGTAATATCTCCTGCTTCTCAAGGTTACCTTCTCTAAGCCTCAGGTTCCTTCTGTGTGAAATGTCAATAACTCTAGTTAAAGGTGGTAAATGAGGAGAGGTGCCATTTCTAAATCAGAAATTTTGGGGATCTCCGGAAGACACAGGAGAAATGACTCATTGATTGATTAAAAAAAAAAAACCAAATATCAAAACATCAGCTGGCAAGCCCACATTGAGGCACAAGTTGGGTGCAATGCAATTCTTCTCCATGGAAACTCAGCAAGGGCTGAGTCAAGTGGTGATCTCTGAGATAAATTATTAAAGAGCAGCTGAACAGGCATGGCTGCTGATCTCTACACTCTTTTATCTGTCTGCCCATATTCAGCAGTTGGCCATGGTTTTCTGTCCAGGTTAAAACTATGAGACTGGTCATAAATCAGTTTTAACCTAAATCAGAGACTTTGTTTCAAGGATAAAAAGTGAGCATGGGAACAGGAGAGAAAAGTAAAGCATGACTATGAATTTAGGTGTAAGATAGAAAGGTTGCTTCTTCTTGAAAGGCAAATCGTTGAAGCACATTGCCTCCTAAGTTTGGCAACCACGAAGGGAGGTGCCATGCTCTTGGCTCTCAACCTTAGAAAAGCCTAGATTCTGTCATTCTCTGTCCATTGGAGAGAACTTTCCCAGTGAGAGCAGAGCCTACTGCAGAGATAATACTTTACTTCTGCTGAGGAAAACCCACATTAGCTGCCTGTATTAATCACCCCATGCTTGAATTTCTAAAAGTAAATGTATAAGCAACAATCTCAAAACATTTGGAAAGACATAAATAATAGAGAAAAAATTAAAATCTGGAATTAAAAATAATTAAAATAATTGTCAAGGGAAAGGAAGAAATGAAAGTATGCCAATCATCCGTTTGAATGGTGTGGGTTATAAATATTGATTTATCTTAAATAATAGAAAATATGTTTGTATACGTTAAAAATACATGGCTGGTTGAGTGCAGTGATTCAGACCTGTAATCCCAGCATTGTGGGAGGCCGAGGCAGACAGATCACTTGAGCTCAGGAGTTTGAGACCAGCCTGGCCAACATAGTGAAACCCTGTTTCTACTAAAAATGCAAAAATTAGCTGGGCATGGTGGCACACACATATAATCCCAAATACTCAGGAGGCTGAGGCAGGAGAATCACTTGAACCCAGGAGGCAGAGGCTGTAGTGAGCCACAGTCACAGCACTGCATTCCAGCTTGGGTGACAGAGCAACATGGTTAAACATGAGCTAACTAGAAACAGGATGTAGAGATTCCAAAATGCTTTCATAAGACACAACACAAGCACAAAACTGAAAAAGGGTAAAAGACAACTCAACAATCCAGTGAATGTGAAAAAAATCCACAGCAAATAGAAAATAAAGCAAGATAACAGAAATAAAATCAAATATGCATGTAATCACAACAAAAGTCAATGGCTTGACCTTCCATCAAAAAACAAAGATTTTCAGACATAAAAGGAAAAAAAGTATATATGTAATTTGTAAGAGAAATACTTTTAAATTTATTTTAAAATATTGAAAATATGGAGATTTATAAACATATATCAGGCAAAAGGTAAAGAGGCAATTTATGAAAGAAGAAATATAAATCTTCTATACATCTATGAGAAGGTACTCAACTTCTAGCAAGGATAAGAAGATTAATTCAAAAGATCATGAGATAACATTTTCCACCTGTAATAAGATAAGCAATTTTTAAAAATAATTGGTGATAGCCAGGGTTAATAAGGATCAGTAGAAACAAGGAATGCTGATGAAACTATAAATTGGCTGGGATTCTCCAAGTTATGGCGCGGCTACATGGAACGGGAACAAGAATGGAATGATCCCATTGACTTATCCTAGGATAAAGGCTAGGAGTCTGGACAAAGGTACCCAGGAGACAAGTTCTGTCAACAATTCATGTCATCATAAAGCATAGAGCCAAGAGCATGGCACCTTCATTCACGGTTGCCAAACTTAGGAAGTAATGTGCTTCAACGTTTTGCCCTTCAAGAAGGAGCTACCTTTCTATCTTATAGCTAAATTCATAGTCATACTTTACTTTTCGCTCCTGTTCCCATGCTCACTTTTATCCTTGAAACAAGGTCTCTGATTTATTTAGAAGGCAGTCTCATAGTTTTAACCAGACTCAGCTCTGATGCTTCCTTACTTTGTTCTCTAGAGCAAGCCTCCTTGCTAGAACATGCTTCAATTTCTCCATCTGCCTTAATGTTCTCTTCAGATGAAATGAATAGTATATGCAAAATGGTTCACAGAATACAAAAAAGCTGCACTATGTGTGACATTATCATTTTTTATAATAATAAAAATTGTATTGACATGCTCCCACAAGAAGAACAGGAAAGATTAAATGTGTATGAAATTGGTCAAAATCTGGCTACTACTATCTGAATGCTTTTATCCTCCCTCAAAAATTTTAAAACACTTAAAAAACAGTACTTTCAGCATCCTTGGATAGATCCAAATACATGGTCAACTTGTTTTCTTTATAGAAATACAAGAAGATGTTCCTTTGCTCCCCAACAGCTGTGCCTGTCTAAAGCATTCACAATCACTGGATTTCTTAGAAAGCCCACTTAGAAGGAACCAACAAAAAGTGCTTTTAGCAGCTGGGTCCCAAACCCAGGCCACAGGTCTCAGTGTAGGTTGTTAACCCTGAATTGGGAGGTAGGATTTTGGTTATACCTTCCATTGTCTGCCTTTTACTGTCACTGTTGCTGTTGTTTCTAAGGGTGACATCTGAGCAGGCTTTCAACACTGGGGAGAAAGACTCTTCTACAATCTAGGAGTAACAGGGCTTCTCAGGGTGAATGAAACTTTCTTCTTTAAGACTCTTAGTATCATCTTCAAATGTCAGCTCTTCCACAGAGAATTTTTATTAATTCATCACTCTAGATAGCAGTTTTTAAAAATGGTATTGAGCAGATACCAATACACTTGAGGAATACTTAAGATACTGGGGTGGCATTCTACCTCTGCCTCTTATTATATCTGCAATATTGTGTATGATACTTCAATTCTTGGTGCCTCTGATTCTTTATCTTTTCTGCCACTGGTATGTGGCAAGTGCTCGATAAATGGTAGCACTGGTCTTTGTTATTGTCTCGTCTGTACTTTACTTCCATTCAGGCAGAGTCATTATTTCACTAGCAACATTAGCAAAGAAAGAGAGTAGGCAAGATAACATCTAGTTTCTCACACCAGGGAGAAAAAGACCAGATGGCCTAGGCTACACTTACAGACACAGATCAGGAAAGCTGGGCTGCTGTGAATAAAATTGTTTGAAAATGTAGGACATGCTAAGTACCTACTACCAGTTGAGTCCATTGAGAGGCATACCTGGGAATCAGATTCAAACTGGAGTCAATCTAGATTCTAAAGGTTTCTTTAAACAAATCTAAAAGTGACAGAATGATGTCTCCTTTCTGATAGATAAATTCAAATTCAGATCCAAACCATAAACTGTATGATCTGCAAGTTCTGCTGGAATCCTGTCTTCTAATGGAGGCTTTCCATCCCCTTTTTGACCTGGTTTCCAGTGGAAAAAGTGGAGGCCATTCATTAATAGATGGGGAATTTCAGGAGAGAAATAGGAATTGTAAGGAAGGGTCAAATAGGAATGCTAGGAATAAAATGGTGATAACAGAAAAGAAGAATGCTTTTGACGGGCTCATAAGCAGGCATGATACAGCAAAGGAAATAATCAGTGAACATGGAAAGAGTATCAAAGTTACCAAAACTGAGAACACAGAGGATAAAAATGTGAGAGAAGAAAAAAGAACAATGCCTTCAAGAGCTATGTAATAACATGAAACATTCTAATATATAATTAATATCTCAGAAGAAGAGAGAGATAGCAGGGAAAAATATTTGAAAAGATAATGAAGAACTTTCCAAAAATAATAAAATGTATCAACCACAGATCTAAGAAATTTAGAAAACCTCAAGCTAGATCAATATCCCCTCCTCAAATGAGCGCGCGCGCACACACACACACGCACACACGCACACACACAGACACACACACACACACATCCCTAGACATATTAAATCGAAACTGAAAACAAAGATAAAGAGGAAATCTTGAAGGCAGCCAGAGGAAAAAAGAAAGAAATACATATTACTTACCGAAAAACAAAGATAAGCATTACAGCAGATTTCTTGACAAACACTATGCAAGTTAGAAGACAAGCAAGTAATGTCTTTAAAATATCAAAAATGAAAATGGCTATCCTAGTATCTTGTAGCCAGTGAAAATACTTTTCAAAAATGAAGGTAAAATAATGAATTTTCAGATAAATAAAATTAGAAAGATTTTATTACCAACAAAATCTTTGTTGGTAATAAAAATTTTGTGAATTTATGTGAAATGTGAAAAGAAATTCTTCAAGCAAAAGGAATATGACACTAGATAGAAACCTGGATCTACATGAAGAAATAAAGAGTTCTGAAAATAATGTAAAATGGAAATAAACATGAAAACATATTTTCATATTATTCATCATTCTAAAAGAAATCAACTGCCTAAAGCAAAAACAAACAAACAAACAAAAAAGCAAACATAGCAGCAATATATTGTGGGTAAATAGCATATTGAAAAGTAAAATAAATGTCAACAATAGCACAAAAAAAGGAAGAGAAGAATTGGAAGTAAGACCCTTACACTATGTGATATTCTGTTATTTAAAAATAGACATTAAAAATATATATTGTAAAGTTTTTAATGATTCCAACCTTTATTTTAGATTCATGGGGTACATGTACAGGTGTGTTACATGGGTATATTGTATGATGTGGAGGGTTGGCTTCTAATGTTTGCATTGCCCAGAGAGAGAGCATCATACCCAACAGTTAAGTTTTTCAATCCTTGCCACTCCCTGCCCCCGCTTCCTATGCGTCCTCAATGCCCATGAGTACCTAACATTTAGTTCCCACTTATAAGCAAGACCATACAATATTTGGTTTTCTGTTCCTGCATTAATTTCCTTAGGATAATGATCTCCAGCTGTATCCATGTTGTTACAAAGGACATGGTTCCATTCTTTTTTATGGCTGTGTGGTATTTGATGGTGTATATATGTACCACACCTTCTTTATCCAATAAACTATTGATGAGTGTCTAGGTTGATTCCATGTCTTTGCTATTACTAATAGTGCTGTGATGAACATATAAGTGTGTGTCTTTTGGTAGAACCATTTATTTTCTTTTTGACATATACTCAGTAATGGGATTGCTGGGTCAAATGGTAGTTCTCAGTTTTTTGAGAAATCTCCAAATTGTTTTCCACAGTGGCTAAGCTAATTTACTTTTCCACTGACAGTGTGTAAGCCACTCCTGTTCTCACCAGAATCTGTTTTTTGACTTTTTAATAGTAGCCATTTTGACTGGTGTTTTGATTTGCATTTTTCTGATGATTAGTGTTGTTGAGCATGTTTTCATATGCTTGTTGGTCGCTTATATGTCTTCTTTTGAGAACTGTCTGTTCACATCTTTTGTCTATTTTTTAATGGGGTTATGTGTGTTTTGCTTGTTCCATTGTTTAACTTCCTGATAGATTCTGGATATCAAACCTTTGTCAAATGCATAATTTGCAAATATTTTCTCTCATTCTGTAGGTTGCCTGTTTACTCTGTTGATGGTTTCTTTTGCTTTACAAAAGTGCTTTAGTTTAATTAGGTCTCGCTTGTTAATTTTTGTTTTGGCTGCAATTGCTTTTGAGAACTTAGTCATACATTCATTCCCAAGGCCAATGTCCACAATGGTGTTTTCTATGTTTTCTTTTAGGATTCTCATAGTTTGAGGTTTTGTATTTAAATCTTTTGTCCATCTCGAGTTAAATTTTGCATATGGTGAAAGGAGGGGGTTTAGTTTCATTCTTCTGTGTGTAGCAGCCAGCCAGCTATCCAAGTACCACTTATTGAATAAGGAGTCCTTTCCCCATTGCTTATTTTTGTCAACTTCCTCAAAGATTAGGTGCTGTGGGTGAGTACCTTTATTTCTGGGTTCTCTATCCTGTTCCATTGGTCTATATGCGTGGTTTTGTACCAGTAGAGGTATACTGCAAATCCTAAGACAACCAGTAAAATATTTTAAAAATAGGCATAAGTAATAAGCCAACAGTGGAGATAAACTAGAATCATAAAAAAATAATTCAAAAGTAAGTAGAAAACAAAGCAAAAAAAAAAAAAAGACTGAAGAAAGGAAGCAAATGGAAAATATCCTGTAAAATAGTAGAGTTTAATACAATCCTATCCAAAATTATATTAAACTTAAATGATTTATCTGTACTAATTAAAATATGAAGATTAACAGGTTGGATGAGAACACAAAATATCTATATGCTACCGACAAGAAAAACTTTAGATATAAAGACTTAAATAGGCTGAAAATAAAGGAATGTAAAAAGATATGCAACAACAATAGTAAAAAGAAATCTGGAGTGGCTATAATATCATACAACATCGACTTGAGAAGGAAGATTTTATCAGAGATAAACAGGGGCAAATTGATAAAGGATTCAGTTTTCCAAGAAGACATAAAAATTCTAATTGTGTATGCACCTAACAACTGAGTTTCTAAATTCATGAAGCAAATGTTATAAAACTGAAAAGGAAAATAGGCAAATCTACAGTTATATTTGGACAGCTTACCATTCCTGTTTCATCAGTTGATAGAATGTGTAACAGAGAATGAACAAGTGTATAGAAGACCTGAGTATCACTACCAACATACTTAACCTAATTGATATTTATATAACACTCCACCCAATAACAGCAGAATCCACATTCTTTTCATGTGCAAATTAAACACTCACCAAGACAGACCATATTCTGAGTCATAATACAAACCTTAACAAATTTCAAATAATCAAATCATACAAAATATTTTGTCTACCCAGGACAGAATTAACTTAGAAATCAATAAAGAAAGATACTGGAAATTCTGTAAATATTCAGAAATTAAACATGACACTTCTAAATAACCAGTGAGTCACAGAGGATGTCAAAAAGAAGTCAGAAAATAGTTTTTACTGAATGAGTATAAATACATAACATAAAATACATGTAAAGTTTCCAAAGCAGTGCTTAGAGAGAAATTCATAACATAAAAATCTTCATATTTTTCTTATATTAGGAAAACGTTCACAAATTAATGATCTAAGCTTTCACTTTAAGAAACTAAAAAAGGGCAAATTAAACCTGACATGAGGAGACGAAAGGGAATATGAAAAAAGCAGAAATCAATGAAATTTAAAAGAGAAATACAATGAAAAATATCATCAATAAAACTAATGAACCTCTAATAAAACTGATAAAAGAAAAAGGAGTCAAGATACAAATTACTACTATAAAATGAAAGAAGGTTGATAAAAACTAACATCACTTCAAATACTACATTAAAAGAGTAAAAAAGCCAAACTGATAGCCTTAAATTAAATAACATAGATCAGGGACTGATACACTTTTTCTATAAAGCTCCAGATAGTAAATATTATAGGCCTTGTGGGCCACACACTGTCTCTATTACATATTCTTACTTTATAATTACTTTATAAAGTAATATCATTCTTAGCTTACAGACCATACAAAACAAGCTACATTCCACATTAGGCTTAGGTATATTTTGCTAACCCCTAATATAGATGAAATGTACAAATTCTTTGAATGTGCACACAACCAAGAGTCACTCAAAAATAAATAGATTACTTGAATAATCCTATATCTATTAGATCAACTAAATTTCTAATTGAAAGACTGCAACCAAGAAAACTTTCAGAACCCAATAGCCTCACTGCCAATATCCTACCAGACATTTAAGGATGAGTTAATACCAATTTTTTACCAATTCTTCCAGAAATTAGTAAAGAACTAAACAATTCCTACCTTATTCTATAAAATCAGCATTACCCTGAGACCAAAATCTGACAAAGGCACTATAAGAAAACTGTAGACCAACAACCTTCTTGAACATAGACACAAAAATCCTCAATAAAATACATGCACATTAAATTCAGGATATATAAAAAGACTAACACACCATAATGAAGTAAAATTTATCATATAAATAAAAAGTTTGGTTTTACATTTTAATATCAGTATAATTCACCATATAAGTAGAATAAAGAAGAAAATCCATATGATTATCTAAATAATTATAGAAAAAGCATTTGAAAAATTCAATATTCATTCATGATAAAAAGTCTAAGCACATTGAAAATAAAAGGAAGCTTCCACAACCTGATAGAGAGCATCTACAAAAAAACTGTCATCATATTTAATGATGAAAGACTGACTTCTTTCTCATTAAGAATAGGAATAAAGGAAGGATAGTCACTTCCAATACTTCTATTTCAGATAAAGAGATGAAAACTATACAGCTAGGAAAGAAAAAAAAAAAAAACCCGTATTTGCAGATGGCATGACTGTCTATGTAGAAAATCCCAAAGTTTCTACTAAAAAGCTACTACAATTAATAGGTGAATAAGGTCATAGGATACAAAGTCAGTATATAAAAATTGATTGTATTTCTATATATTAGCAATAAGCAGTTGGAAATAAAAATTTTTTTAAATCATGTTTTACAATTGCACAAAAAGACATAAAATACAGGCAATATCTATGCTGAAAAGTACAAAACTTTACTAAGAGAAATTTAAAAAGATATGAATGAATGGAGATGTATATAATTTTTATAAATTGTAAGACTCAATATTATTAAAAACTCAGTTCAATCCTAAATTGTATGCCATCCTAATCAAATTATCAGCAGGAGTTTTGGTAGAAATTAACAAGCTGATTTGAAAATATATGTGGAAAGCCAATCTAGAATGGCCAAAATAATTTTGGAAATGAAGAACAAAATTGGAGCTCTTAACATTATTTCGTTTCAAGCCTTATTACAAAGTTCTAATTATCCAAAAAGGGTGATGTTGGTGAAAGCGTAGAAACACAGACCAATAAAACAGAACAGACAGTCCAGAAATGACCCCATGCATCATATGGTCAACTGATTTTTTGAACAAGGTCCAAAGGCAATTCAGTGCATAAAAGTTAATCTTTTCAACAAATGGTGCTAGAATAATTTGATATCAATATGCAAAAAACGTCAATCTATACCTTGAATTACTTTCAAAATTTAACTTAATGCAGATTACATGCCTAAATGTAAGACCTAAAACTCTAAACTTCTAGAAGGAAACATAAAATATTTTGTAACTTGAGTTAGACAAGGATTACTTACATATGATACAAAAAGCATAATGTGTAAAAGAAAGAATCTGATAAATTAGTCTTCACTAAAAATAAAAAGGTTTTGCCTTTCAAAAATCACTGTTAAGAATATGAAAATGCAAGCCTTGAACTGGGAGAAAACATTAGCAAAACTTATAACTGGTAAAGAAGTTGTATTTAGGATATCTAAAGAACTCTCAAAAACTAAACAAAAAGGAAACTAACTAATAAAGATGAACATAAGATTTGAACACATATTTTGCCAAAACTTTTGGAGCCTGGGGCAGGAGGATTGTTTGAGCCTAGGAGCTTAAAACCAGCACAGGCAACATAGTGAGACCCCGTCCTGCCCCTCCCTCCTGCCAAAAAAAGATATATTAATGGCAAACAAGCATATGAAAAGGTGCTGAACAGAATTAATTATTAGAGAAATGCAAATTAAACCTACAATGAGATACCATTACATACCTATTAGAATGGCTATATTTATTTTTTTTAAGTGGCTGTGAGATTCTCATAAGTTGCTGATGTTGGGAAATGAATATGGCATTTTCCCATAAAATTAAATATACATTTGCCTTATGACCCAGAAATTACACACGCACATGCATACAAACACCACACACACACACACACACACACACACACACACACACCTGTGGACAAACATTTGGAGGGTATGTTTAGAGGGTATTATTCTAAAAAACTGAAAACAAGCTAAATGTCCTTCAACTATTGGATGAATAAGCAAGCTATGGTCTGTCTATATAATAAGTGTACCCAGAAATAAAAAGTAGTGAACTAGTGACACATGCAATAATATGGATAAATCTCAAAAGCATTATCCTAAGTGAAAGAAACAAGACTCAAAAAAATACATTCTGTATGATTCCGTTTATATGATGTCATACAGCATACGATGAAAGAGCAAACAGAGAGACAAAATAAATCAGTAGCTGCTAGAAGGCTAGGATTTTGCAGTGACTGACTACAGGAAACATGATGGACATTTTTGGAGTGATTACATGTTCTATATACTGATGGTGATTGTGGTTACATGACCAAAACCAATTACATCAAAATGTTCCCTGTGTTAGCCCTTCTGACTATGCTTCATAGAATCATAGTGTGATGCATTAACGGAAATGGCTGATTTCACAGGGTATTCCCCAGCATAAAACTTCGGTTTATGTTGATGGAACATCTTTCTCATAGTTGGCTTTTTTTACACCAATCTAGATAAGAAATCCCTTTTGGCAAGAGCTTTACATTTATATTAGATCAGAATGTTTGATGACACATTCTCTGGAGAATTACAGAACTGGGGCTTCCTTATTATGCAATAAACAATAAACCCTTGAAGCTTTAAGTATCTAATATTTTTTAGGTATCTTATATTTCTTTTTCTGATAGTCTCCAAAATATCCTTTTCAAATTAGCAAAGCGAGGGACACATTACCATTTATCACATGTAAAAGCTCAACCAGGAATGGGGGTGGTTTCTTACTTGTTTCTAAAGCCCAGTTAAGGAAAATGGGCAAATTTAGAAGAAAGAATGATGGAGACTTGATTCTGTTGCAAAACCACTAGTAAAGATCAGCCTCATGTACACAGTAGGGGTCAAAAGAAAACCACCACTTTTCACCTAAAGCAATTTGTTTTTGAACAGCCTCATTAATTTTATCTTCTGAAAAGAATTTTGCCTTCAAATTTATATCAAATACCAGAAAGCCGTCTTTTGCTTTTGAAAGGTGTCTGAGTCACTTAAGAATCACAGGGTTCTCTGCTTGAGGAAGAGCTACTTTGGTGTTGAAAGATGTCTGAGTCACTTAGGATATGTAGAGAGATGGCTCTTTGCCAGCACGTGGGTTATCTAACATCTGAGCAGCCCAAAGTTCATGTTGGCTGTTTGCATTAATCACCATAATTTGACTAACAAGCCTGAAGTGACAGCTCAGCATCAGCATGGCACTAGGGCCACAAACTGAACAAAGACAAGAAGCAAAAAAGGTAGAGTGGTGAAACAGAAATCCCCCATTTCCCTCCATGGCAGTTGAGAATTTCCAAAATGTCAGTAAAGGCATCAGTAATCAAGCAAAAGACATAGTGAGGGGGGAAGCCCAGGCAGGAAGAGAACAATTCCAACTTTACGTTCTTTTATTCATGGTTTTACTTCTTTCTACAAATCCTAGCCAGTTTCTGACTTTGGGCTGTGGCGTGTGAGGTGTATCCATACATAGACCCCAGGGTAACTTGGTTTCATTTGCTACGCTGTTCAAGAATCCAGGCTTGGCCTATCTGATTTCAAATACTCAGATTTTGCCATTTTTCCTTAAAAATATATAATCCTTCTATCTCCATGACCTGGATAAATTAGAGTTTTATACAATTTCATAAAAATAAGAATGAACACTTTATTTATAAGAAACAGAGTAAAGCTACATCCCTCACTACCACTACCACCCTCCTCCCCTGCCCACCACACACACACACACACACACACACACACAAACACACATACACCCAAAGGCATAGAAATAAATGATCATCAAGCACAGATTACTTATTTCTTAGGTAATTCAAGTCAATTGATTGGCTTAATTCCTGGGCAGGACTTTAAACTTGCCAACGGTTTTTCAGCTCAACCTTGTCTCTTTCAGTTTGCCTGAAGTACATCACCTGCCAAGTACTATGGCTGAATCTTTTAATGAAGCATGGCCTCTTTGCTTCTTCTGAGTGGTCAACCTTACCTACTGGTCATGTGATGGCACCACTCCCTGAAATCAAGGAGCTTCTCCAAAGATTCTCTCCCATTTCCTGAACTGAGTGCCACAGAATATGGGATGTCATTTTGTGTTTAAGAAGAAAAAAAAAGGTTTATGTGATGAGATGAGATGTGCAAATATTCATTGGTGAGAATCTGTTTTGAACATACTTAAGAAGCAGGGCCCCTCAGAACCTTTCATGTGTGTGTGCGCCTTGTGAATCTCCACAAACAAATATGGCATACAAGATTTCTGGAACTTACTTGACAAAGGAGCTCATTTAATTCTCTTATCCACAACACCTATTGTTTCACAGGAGAGACTGCTTCCAGTTCTAAAAACGAAACGCTATCTTTCATCCTCCAGTCAGAATCCCACCACCAGCTCCTAGCTCATTTGCTGAACAGGTATAGGTGGCACAACCAGATTCCAACCTCTCCTGCCTGACTTTACCATTGCCTGATCTCTCCGGGTGCTAGAGATGGGTCTTATATATTACAGTTATGTTTTATGATTGCTTCACACATATGATAACACCAAAAAGAATGTGCTCTCATATCACCCCTAGTTAATTCATAACCCAGGGGTATATAATGTTATCTCCCCTACCAGATAGTCAGCATGTTCCCTTCTGCTCCCTCTTAACAAACTAAGTCTTTGAATCTGTTTTTTAGTGGGTAGCCATAACACATCATAAAAGAGTCTGGATATTTAATGAGATAAAAATAGACATGGCTATACTTTTCTTTCAAGCCATAGCAAGTCTTCTTGTTCATAAAATAAAGCCTTATCTAGTGGCTCATGCCTGTAATCCCAGCACTTTGGGATGCCAAGGCAGGTATATAGCTTGAGCTCAGGAGTTCAAGACCAGCCTGGGCAACATAGCAAGACCCCGTCACTATTAAAAAAACAAAACAAAACAAAACAGAAAATCCCCCAAAACACTGTTATTTAAAAGGCAAACTGTTTCTTTTTACAACTATAAATCTACCTGAAAATATCTTAACTTTTGATTTCTGAAAACAAGAAAATATAGTGATATACTCCCTTTCGATTGCTTTTTGAACATTATTTCAATTTTCTTTAAAAGTAAGAATAGATGCTATTTGGAGAAGTATTTCTTTTAAGTCAAAAATTCTGTACATATTTACCGTGTGTGCATTTGTGTCTGTGTGTGTGTGTGTGTGATGTGTGTGTGTTAAGTGTGGGTTCTTAGCATTTGGAAGAAAACAAAGATTGCCGAGGGTGGGAGGAGGTGTCTCCTGTTTTCACAGAGATTTCAGTGCTTGAGTCATCCTTGTCATTTTCAAACTCAACTGCTCAAAACTGAGTCACAGGGGAGGGGTGCAGTGGGGATTAAACTGAGTTTTGAAATAAATCTAACGACTGCAATAGGTAGTCACCCACAACAGTCACCCTAGGAGGCCACCTCACACATTGCTCACTCGTATACATTTTCTGGTTCTTTTCCATCACTCCCTAAAAAGAATGTGTTAGGCTGTGTTCATTTCCCAAACATGTCCTCTCCTCTTGGAAATGATGTGGTTACTAGCAAAACAACTCTAAATATTTGGACTTTTATAGCATACCACCAATCTATCCTGTGGTTTTCCGTATGGAACAATAGTTAACTTATTAAAACCCTTGGAATAAAGATCAACCATTCATTTTTCTTATATCTCATCATTATTGTGAGGAATAAATGAGTTGGTATTTGTAGGATAAACTGAGTAGGGCTTAACACAGTGTGTGTACTTACTAAATGTAAATAATAAATGTCAGCTATTACTACTACTACCATCACTACTTCTACTACTACTGTTGGTATCAGTGCCTCATTCAATCACAGAGTATTTCCTTGAAAATTAAACTCGTGAAGTGTGTTTTAGAACCCTGCTTCTCAAAGTGTAGTTCATGTGGTCTGCAGACCAGCAGTGGCAGTATCATGAGGTAGCTTGTCAGAAATACAGAACCGTTGGTCCCTTCCCAGATCTACAGAACCAGAACTTGTGTTTTTTTTTTTTTTTTTTTTTTTTGTTTGAGACGGAGTTTCACTCATGTTACCCAGGCTGGAGTGCAATGGCGCGATCTCGGCTCACCGCAACCTCCGCCTCCTGGGTTCAGGCAATTCTCCTGCCTCAGCCTCCTGAGTAGCTGGGATTACAGGCACGCGCCACCATGCCCAGCTAATTTTTTGTAGTTTTAGTAGAGACGGGGTTTCACCATGTTGACCAGGATGGTCTCCATCTCTTGACCTCGTGATCCACCCGTGTGTTTTAACAAGATCTATGGGTTGTTCATATGTACATTAATATCTAAAAAGCACTCAGACAGCAGAATATTCTGGCTAATGGGGGGATACAGTACATACAGATTATCAATTCTCAAAGATTTCAAACAAGAATACAACAAAAGAAACTTACTTTTTTAAATTTTGAGGGACAAACCTGAGACATCAGAGGCCTGCTTAAATGTCCTGTATTCTCAGAACACCCCTTGCTAAGAAGGGAGAACTGAAAGAAGGAAGGTATTGTTATCACTAGCACTTATTAACTATTGGACATTTCATCTTGTGTATATCTTTGGAACCTAAAATACAACATGTTCAAAATAAAATTCATGGACTCTGTTAGGTTGGAATTTCCAGACACGCAAGCTGAAATAAAGATTCCTGTGATAGTGATTTATTAGAAACGTTCCCAGAAAAATCTAGTAAGGAAGAGGAAAAAGTGGAATTGGAAGAGAAAAGTTAAGTAAGGAACAAATGTCCAGCAAAAGCCCATGGGGAAGGAGAAGTAATTGTGATTCAGTCACTCAGRGGAATCTGAAGATAGTGTAAGTCCTAGCAACACCAAGTGTGGTCTGTACATCGGCAGGTCAACATCACTAGAAAACTTGCTAGATGTGCAAAATATCATACCTAACACTAGTTCTACAAAATTGAAATACGCATTTTAATATAATCCTCCACGTGAATCATAGGAATGTTAAAATTTGAAAAACACTGGCATATGTCAATATATCAAAGCTGCTAACCAGCAGCAAGGACCGTGAAGTATTTATATTCCACTGCTGTGTCAGTCTTTGGTCAAGGACTGGTCCTAGGGTCCTTAATTTCCTTAGTAAATTTCCTGCCACTTTCTAACCTCTGCATGCAGGCAAAGGAGTTTAAGCAGGGTGAGGTCAGCCCCTGACAAGGAGACCCAGGGTCTGGCTGAACCAGGAGGTGGTATGCAGGGAACTGATCAAGACATCCCAGGAGACTAGAGGCAGAAAACAAACAAGACCTGATAATCTCCGTTTACCTTTTTCCTCATTCTGCTCGTTCTCTGGTCTTTTCTAGCACATACATTATTCGTCGTCAATAGGACTCTGAGATCACTTTCCTCACTTTTCAAGACCAACAGCAGACCAGTCCTCTCAGGTCTACCTACGCAAGCATTCTCAAATCTGTCCTCTATTCTCCATCACCCTGCCACTGCCTAAGTTCAGAGCTATGGTATCTCATACGATTATATTCACTTTCTAACTGCCCTAAGCCCCACACTGTGTCTGCCACCTGCACACATCTTGCAAGCTGAATGTCCCCTGCTCTTCCACGCCTTTCCTAATTATGGCAGGCAGAAATGGCCATTCTATCTTCCTATAGCAGTATTTCTGGTATATTCAAGTGAAGCTGCTATGTTCTTCAAGTGAAGCATTTGTCCTATTATTGCTATTTTTAGTCATTATAAGATCTATCTATCCGGACAGATTCTGAACTGCTTGAAGATAATGTCATAGCACATTCTGTGCTTAGTACATAGTAGGTGCTTAATGAATGTATATTAAATAATGAAGTTATTGATTCAAAAGTATTTTTCAAGTACTTGAGTCTATGGTCAGGTGCTTTGAACCTAAGCTTAAATTTAATAAACTTCTCAAGGATGCAAATGCTGCATGAAATGAAAAAAAAAGATGAATGAGAGATGTTATGAATAACCCTTTCAAGCTTTCCAGTAGATGACACCTCACTCATTTGTCACTTAGCAGATTCTCTCGGCTGCTTTGGAAAAAATTAATTGTAATATTTAATGCAAACAGTTTTCTCAAGAATTGGTCACACGCATTTGACAAAAGCACACAACAGCTACCGTCAATCACTGTTTATTATTTTAGCTATTAGACACTAATTTTCATATCCATTGCAGAATTCAAACTGTTTTCCAAATACAAGTCTTGAGAATAAATGCTGTTTACTTTTACTAATATCACTCCAGAACAAATGCAACATTTGTAACCTGAGTAATTAGTATCCAATCTGTTCTTTCTAAATTGTGAGCATCTCCCCCTTGCTCTTGCTAGTGCGCTCTCTCTCTCTCGTTTAATTAATGCTAATGCATACTGCCCTACAAGAATTTGCAAGCTGTACTGAGAAATAATGCAGTGTTAGTTTTGTAATTTAGTGCACAGAGCACATTTGTGCAAAAGCTTTGTAAACTGGGCCTGTGGTCAAAAGGAGCAATTAGCACTTTGTTAGTATGCAATGATGTACTAATCTGTGCAGTCCCCAAAAGCAATTGTCTGTTCCATTTTGCCCTCATGTGCAAATTTTTTCCAGTGTATACAGCACTACTCCAAAAATAACACATTGCCTGCCTGGTGCTATAAACTGGATTCATGATGATGAAGACATATCAATTAGAAAATATCTGCTGGGGGAAAATGTACATGAGTTTGGTCCTACAATTTTTAGCAAAATGAGGAAGTTGGTGTATAGCCTTTGAAAGGAGCTATAGTTTTCTGTTCCTCACTCAAATTTGACAAATGAAATTGTCTTCATCTTCACAAAAAGACTATAAGGTGGGCATTCGGTGGGAAAACAAGATCTCAAACCAGAACAGTTAAACCCAGAATTACACGGATGTCAATTTCATTAACACAGCAGGATTGATTTGCATTTAAACAGATGCCATCCGTTTCTTCATTTAAATGGCACATAAGAAACGTAAGAATTTTGTGCATTCTTTGAACTTCTCAAGTTCTTAATAAAGCACATGATTATGTCAGTGGAATAATAAAAACAAAAATAATACCTTGCATTTTTAGAATGATTTTCAGTTTTCCTAAGGCATTTCAGGTACACCAGCTCATTTGAGTCTCACCACACATCTGTGGGTAGGCATTATCATCACCACTTTGCTGATGTGGAATCGTGGGTTCAGAGAGGTTGAGTGACATGTATAAAATCACTCAGGAGGCAATATTGTATAGTAATTCAAAGCATGAGCTTTGAGGCCAGGGTACCTGAAGGCAAATGTCCACTCTGCTTCTGTCTGGCATGCGACTTTGGCTTTACCTTTATGCACACGTTTCCTCAATCTGTAAAATGGTGATGATAATCATACAGTAAGTCCTCATTTAACATCATCTATAGGTTCTTGAAAACTGTGACTTTAAGTGAAATGACTTGTACCAAAACAAATCTTACCAGAGGCTAGTTGATATAAATAAGAGTTAAGTTCCTACAGCATATTCAGGTCACAAACACATTACCAAACTTTTAACTAAAGATAAAAACACTTCTAATATATATTTTTAATTTTATTTTACTTTAAGTTCTGGGATATATGTGCAGAACGTGCAGGTTTTTTAAACAGTTATACATGTGCCATGGTGGTTTGCTGCACCCATCAACCCATCATCTAGAAAACACTTCTAATATTTAATATTGAGAAAAATGTGAGATATACATACATTTAAGAAAGATTAATAAAAATGAATAAGATGATTATTTGCCCAATTATTTCAGTTCAGGGTCATGGGCAGCTGGAGTCTATCCCAGCAGCTCAGGGCTCAAGGCAGGAACCTTCATGCCTGGACAGGATGGCACTCTCTTGCAGGTCACACTTGCACAGACCCACATTCACTCAGACAGGGCAATTGAGACCTCCCAAGTTATCTAATGTGCAGACCCTTGGAATGTGAGAGGAAACTGGAGTACCCAGACAAAACTCACCCAGACATGGAGAGAATGTGCAAACTCCACACAGACAGCATCACCAGCTGGGAATGGGGTAGAATAATTATGTTACTCAAGTACCTGCCTCAAGGGGTTATTGTGAGACTTATATATAAAGCACTTAAAATACAAATATGGGCAATATAGGAATTAGCTATCATTATTGTTATAATTATTTAGCATGTAGTAAGTGACAGAGGTAGGACTTAGATGTGAGGACTTTCAAAGGAATCTAGTAAATATAATCATTTTTACTTTTCAAGGACCTATTTTTCAGACTATCAAAAGTTTCAAAAATATTTTTGAAGATAAAAGAGAACTGAAGGGGAAATTAATGCTATTCAACTTAAGAAAAAGCTATCAAAGAGATAGTGAATATTGTTCTTTATTATAATCAAAGAATGCTGTAACAAGTTGGTAATAAGCTGAAACATGAATTTGATTTGACATAAAGAAATAGTTCTGACAGTGGAGAAGAGGAGGTTTCTTAGGGAGTGTAGTAGACTGCAAAAATGACCAGAATCCAGCACCTCTCTTTGTATCAATGGCTATAGAAGGCCACTTTGCAGCTCTGCTATCAAGAGGTGGAGCCTGTGATCCTACCTAATGATTCTAGAATAGTTTGTGGCTTGCTTTAGCAATAGGATGTGGTGGAAGTAATGGTATGCTAGTTCTGAGTCTAGGACCCAAAAGACTTTATAACTTCTGCTCTTGCTCTTGAAATACTGCCCAGTTACCCTGAGCTAGCCTGCTGGAAGTTAAGAGAGCGCTCATTTGATCCCTTGCCCCAGGTAACAGCCAGCAAACCCAAGAGGCAGTCATCTAACTTATTGGCAACTGACGGCAGGTATATGAGCAAGTTCAGCTGAGTCCAGAAGAACCACCCAGCTGAGCCCAGGCAAAATTGTTACCCCACAGAAATATGAGCAAAATAAATATATATATTTTTAATCCGCCATGTTTTAAGGTAGTTTGTTATGCAGAGAAAGTTAAATAACTCTATGAGACTATGACATTTTTGACCTTAAAAATCCTTGAAGACAACATAGGTATCTCCCAGTAGAAGCCATTTTGGAAAAAAGCTATATGGGATAACATGAGGAAATAGACTTTAGAGGATTTGTTCCAACACACATACTTCTCTAAGTTTGTGAAATGAAGGTAAGGAAACAGCATACTCTTTTAATCATGCATTCAGTAATCATTATTGTTGAGCACCTCCTCTGTGCCAAATGCTAAGAAAATGAAGTATCTCTTTCCTACAAAGAAATAAAAATTGTGGCAAATATAATTTTGACTCTACCTGTTTGCTATATATTATTAAAAATCAAGTTTTTAAAAGAAAGATTGCATTTCCATAGTAGTCATGTAAGCTTAATGACGATATTACATGAAAAACAAATAAGTTACAAAGATGCTTTTAGAGCATATTTTAATAGTTTATATATCATAAATGTTACAATACCTACTTGTGAGAAGTTGAAATCTAGAACAGGCATTCACGCGAAGGTCAGGCCATTTCATATTTGAAATTCAATACAAGTTGGTAGGGCAAGTCTGAATCCTGACACTCAACTTTAATCAAAGTCTGTGTGCCAGTCAACATTTCCTGTCATACAAGTCTGACACATCAGGTCTGGGCTACCTTATTCTTTTTCTTCTTTTTGGTATTTGATTACCATAATTTTATTGTAATCCTCATTCTTTAGAAATTCTTCCTCCTTTACACTTGCTTTTTTCCCTCTGTATTTGCAAGCTGTGGTTGGTGCCATTGCCCCTTTCTCCTTTGGTCTAGGCAGTGGTGATCTTTTCAACTGTAGTACCATGCTAAGATATACATTAGCAGCAGGATGGTACAAAGCCCTCTCAAATTTCTCACAGTTGTTTTCATATGGGAGGTTTTATGTCTCTCATAGCTGCAAAACACTTTTTCAATTTTTCTCAGTTGCCTGGAGCATATAGTACACAACCCACAATGGCCTCTCATTCATTCATTCATTCATTCACTTGTTCATTAACTCAACAAATAAATATTGAGCTTGGCAATGTGCTGAGCTTGGAAGATACAAATTTGAGCCAAATATTAACTTGAAATCTGTCCTCAAGGAACTCATAGTCTAGCGAGAGAGAGAAAACTTTGTCAAATAGTTATAAAAACAAGTGTAAAATTGCCTTTAGGGTAAGTGACACCTGGTATGTGAGTATTTTATAATAGCTAAGGAGAGAACATCCTTCTCTTCGGAAACATCACTTGAAGTGAGATATGAAGCCTGTGTAGAAGGCAACTAGGAGAAGAAGAATGCAAAATGGAATGAGCAGAAAAAACTGTAAGTGCAAAGGCCTTGTGGCAGGAAGAGGCATAAAGATTTGGGACTACAAGGCAGTCAGAGAGGCTAGGATACAGAAGGTCAGGGTGAAAATGTGGGTGGGATGAGGAGGCAGAAAAATGGGGAACAAAACTGGGTAGGCTTTAGTAAGGAGTTTTACCTGTATCCTGAATCACAGAAAAACCAGTGAAGGGTCTAGCAGGGTACCAACATGGGTAGAGTGGCATTTTAAAAATATTACTTTGGCTGCAGTGGGGTGTAAGAACACATTGAGCTTCTGTTCCATAAGAAATCCCCAAAAAGAAATCACACACAAGCCATAGCTGAACATTTAGACCAAGGAATGAGAAGGAGGAGCAGGTGGACATGGTCTAAAAGAAGACAAAAACCAGTGTTGGGCTAGAAAAGAAAGTAATCCGGATACTTTGCCCACCAGTTGTAGAACCCACATTCTGCGTGGGTTTTTTTTAGTTTTTTGTTTGTTTTTGTTTTAAGACAGAGTCTCACTCTGTCACCCAGGCTGGAGTGCAGTGGCGCCATCTTGGCTCATTGCAACCTCCACCTCCAGGGTTCAAGCAATTCTCCTGCCTCAGCCTCCTGAGTAGCTGGGATTATAGGCAGGCACCACCACATTTTTTTTTTTTTTTTTTGTATTTTTAGTAGAGGTGGGTTTTGCCATGTTGGCCAGGCTGGTCTCAAACTCTTGACCTCAGGTAATCTGCCCGTCTCAGCCTCCCAAAGTGTTGGGATTACAGGCGTGAGCCACCATGCCCGGCGAGGATGATTTGTTAAACATGCAGATTCCAAGGCCCCATCCTACAACTTTTGAGTCAGAATCTCTAGGAGTTGAGACCTGGGAATCCATGTTGGTGTGTTGAGTCAACCATGACTAAAAATTATATTGTCTAAGGCAGATAGGTAAGTGAAAAAAATGATGAGGTTGAAACTATTCAAAATCCCATGAACTCCTCAACGTGCGATCTGAGCAAAGGAAAGAAGAAAAGGCACAGATACAATGAAACGACATTAGACATGGGTTTTCTTCCAGGCTTAGTCAAGGCAGCTCCCTGTGCCCTGAGGTTTGTCCCAGGACCTCTCTGCCTGTGTTCTCGTCTGCACCACAGTGCCAAAGGTCCTTCCAGCCATGAATGCTAAATTCTAAACTGAAGCATCTATGTTGAGCCCTACTTTCCCTACACACCTGATGATGATTTATCTTCATTTTATTCTGATTACCAATTGAGGCTTGTTCATAATACTTTAAATTAGGGTTAGCAAATTACTTCCTGTGGTCCAAGCCCAGCCTGTCCCCTGTTTTAATATGGCCCAGGAGCTAAGACGGTTTTATATTTTTAATGAATGAAAAGAATCGAAAGAAGACTTATTTTATGATGCAATAAAAGTATATGAAATTCAAATTCAGTATCCACAAAGAAAGTTTTATTGGAAGACACAGCCATACTCATTCATGTATGGCTGATTTTGTTCCATACATACTTCACAAGGTCAGGGTGAGTAGTTGTGACACCATCTGGCCCACAAAACCTAAAATATTACTATATTTTTTAACAGAGAAAGTTTCTACTCATGCTTTAAATTAACCTCTCAGCCTTTTTGGTTAAACTACTGACAAATTACCAAACTTCTGTGAAGCAAATAGTTAATTTGTAATGAAATAATTGTCCCATAATTTAAATATTTTATAAATTTGACTTTTCAAATTGAATCTTCTTAAAGTTTATATCTTTTTGTATTATGACTAACTTACTGTCATTCAGGTGAATCAGAAATGTATGGATTCATAAAGGATCTAAAATAATTATGAGTCCACTGTATATTGCCTAGGCTTCTCTAGAAGCATATAAAATTAATAAGGCAAAATCTACATATAGTCTGTACTTCAATTTTAATTGACTTATCTAAAACAAAATTAATTACTTTTGACTTCAAACCCATCTTAGTCTTCCATTCTATACATTTAATACTATACATTTGAATAACATTTTATGAATATGCAAAATGCTTTTGAAAACAGTAAAAATCAGATAATTCACACTATTGACAAGGAGGCCTAGTATAGATTAGCTCATTTCTTGAGAGAGGATTAAAAAAAAAAATGGTGTAAGTTTAGTGAATTACCCTGTAAACTGTGCCCAGAGAGACACACACTATTGACAAGAATCTTTCAGTAAAGATACCATAACATATTTGGTAAACATAATGGGAGTTGCACTTGCAGGAGACTTCATTACAGCTCTTGGCTATGAAATGTTCTTAGAGAAGTGGGGTGAGACTGCTGGGTTTTCTGCAAGAAGTATTGAGTTTGTGGATTATTAAAGAGGTGAGAACCAGTGAAAAAGTGGGGTTAGGCTGTACAGCGCTTTTCAAGACTCATTCTGTCTTCAATGTTTACACTGTTAGAGAGTTTTTCTTAGATTCAACTCAAGTCCAGGAAACATCTTTTTAATTATAGTTATTATTTTGTTTTAATTTTTTTTAGTACCAGGTACAATAAAATCTTTTGAAAGAGAAGAATTGGTATGGGGGAGAGAAATAGCAAACTGCTATAATAACCTTTGGATGTCGCCTTCCCTAGCTTTTCCAAGTCCTAATAAGCCCATGAAGGGGCAGACAGTTTTAAGGCCCACTGGGACAAGAAATTAAAATTGTTTCCTCTGGCATGGGCCAGACTGGAGCAATCTTATAAAAAAAGCAAATTAATTTTTTTCCCACATCCACTCTTCAACTCACACATTTTTTTCTAATCAATTATTAGTTTATTTTTTGATGATCAATTCAATAATTTTTTTTCTGGTATTTTTAATTTTCTTGCTGGATCCATTTTACTTAAAAAAATACAAAATATTTTTAATATATCTTAGAAAAATTAGCAAAAATTTGCAAAAGTTGAGCATATTACATTGTACAATGTTTTGATATGAATGTTTTAAAATAATAAATATTTGGTTTCCTCTCAACATAGCACATCACAAAAATACATTTTAAAAACTTTTTTCATGCATAATTCCTGAAAATGATCATATCCCTACTTATTAAGGAAAACAGCTGATTATCACAAGCACTCAAACACTCCTTAAATTTTCTGTACAGTAATTACAAAAGTAAAACCAAGAATTAAAACCCTTTGACAGGTAAAACCATTTTAAATACTACAAAAAAATCAGTTAGTATCAAAATATAATTCCAAATGGCATTTACTTAGTTCATTTCTGTGCTGTCTTTGATTCACAAGTATCTATCTTAGCCAAAGCACTGTTTAAAAGTATTTTGCCTCCATTAGACATAGTGCCACTGAAACCAATATGTAAATTGGTAACATTGTGCATTAATCAGAAGCCTGTTGCACAACCACATATAAAACTGCTTGGTCATATCAAGGTCCACCTGTGACCAGAAAGCAGACGGTCCTTAGGCTGATGGCTGGGAGCCAGACGGTGAGGTCTTCAAGAACCCAGGGATAGGGCAGCTAAGCCCCAGGTCATGTTTTCAGCTACAGCTGTGGATTAAGCCAGGTTGAAGGGAGGGCATTCTGCAAAAGTGCAGGGCCTATTTCACAACTTTTAGAAGTAGAAATTCACATATTCTATCATCACCCTCCCCACCACTCAGAGACTCCCCAAGGCCACACTGTTCCATAGATTTCACATAGGTGATTAGCTTCTTTGTAAAATATTTTTTCCTCATGCTGGAATGAGGGATACTGGGGTCTTCTGGTGTAATGTGTAATCAAACCACAGGAAATTTTCTATTTCTTGCCTAGGTCTCATTGGTCTAATACACCTGCCAGCTACTGAATAAAATGATACTACTGATAAATGGCAGGGCAGAAATTCAATACCCAAATCAGCTGTCAAATTTCAAAGGCACATGATACAAAAATATTTTAGACAATAATCTAAGCTTTATAAAGATAACTACAAGAAATCATTAAATAAAATTATAGTTTTATTAAACAGCTAAAAGTCTTCAGACAAATACCTAAAGACCACTTCTTCATTGGCAAATATTTTCTAGTCATAAAAGGTGATAATTTATGGGATTATATTCCAGTTTCCAAATGCATACACTGAAACCTCTAATACCATTCTCTCTAGATGTATACATCTATTTGGAATTGCTTTCTTAGTATGCACTCAGCAAGCACTAGCATAAGAACACCTGAGGTTCTCTGTCCTCATTTAATACTTTCAGAGAGAAAAGGACTTAATTCTACTGAATTCTGCCCACCCCCCTTTTAAAACAACCGAATTATCCCCATATTTATTTATAATTTTAAGCTTGATTGCTGCCCATGGAGTTACTGCTGCTTCTCAATTATAACTAGTGTTAGAAGGCTTGATTTCATAAATGTTCTCCTTAATCCAAAGATAGATCATGTATGAAAATCTTCCTTAATACTCCTTTGAAATCAGATATATATAAACTATGATCCCAATTTCCCTGTTAAACTTATTTCTATTGGATATTTCCTCCATTGTCATCACAGAGGAAGGGAAAAAGCAGAAAAGCTGCCCGTCTAACAAAGGCTAACATCATGGCTAGGCTAATATATTGGCATGCTATCATCTTTATGATGTTTTGAATCTAACTAGCAGACATACAGTCAACTTCCTATTGGCCATGTGCATATAATTTGCTTTCTTAATTATCCAAATAATTTTTATTTCAAATTAGCTTCTTTCAGCTATTCAGCAGAATCCTCTCACAGCCTGGCATATACTTAGTAGCACATCATTGACTAGAGAGAGTGAATATGGGAGAAAATTAGGTTGAGAATATGGGGCAAAGGGGTGGTCTCCTTTAAGGTGAGGGGAAAGAAGACAGGAATGAAACATGTCAAGTGTATAATGGTTAGGGAAATAAATATCTTAGTAGAAGCTAGAAAACCCCTACTAACAGGATCACATTCCAAAAGGGCAACCAGGAAATGGCAGTGACTCTCTGACTTCTCTTTCAGAGCACCAATGGTCAAAGGCATTCCATGTCAAGTATCAGGGAATGGAAAGCAAACTGCCCAGTCTAGTTAACAGCACATACTCGGAGAAGGAAACACGCTGCCAAAGGAAAGAGCTGACACCCAGTCCACAGAGGTCCTGACTACCCTGTGGCCGTGAGCCCCTCCAAACTCTGCTGTCTGCACCCTGCCACATTTGGGGAAGAATATGAGAGAGCTAAAAGGTAATTTTCAGAAGGTGAAGTTTTCAAAGAAAGAGTAAATAAACAGCTTGACAATATTGCCTCCCCCCCCACCCTTTTCAGGTAGCCCTTATTTGCAGAAAGATAAATAATAAGGCTTCCTTATGATATTGACCCACTTAGAGAGGCACAGAAGAAAGAAGAGTTAAAAGCACCAGAGCCCTTTCTTTTTCTTTTTTGAGATGGACTCTTACTCTCACCCAGGCTGAGTGCAGTGGCATGATCTGGGCTCACTGCAACCTCCGCCTCCTGGGTTCAGGTGATTCTCCTGCCTCAGCCTCCCAAGTAGCTGGAATTACAGGTGCTTGCCACCATGTACAGCTAATTTTTTTTCTTTCTATTTTTGGTAGAGACAGGATTTCACCACGTTGGCCAAGCTGGTCTTGAACTCCTGACTTCAGGCGATCCACCCACCTCGGCCTCCCAAAGTTCTGGGATTACAGGTGTGAGCCACTGTGCCTGGCTCCCAAAGCTGTTTCTTTTGTCTTTAGCATAAAGCTCTCCCACCATGTAGTATCTACATTAACTGATGTGATGTGAGCCAGCAAGCTCAGTCACTCCGTGGTCTTTTTCTCTTTCCAGTTTTTTCTCTTCAAGTTCCGCCTCAGTGAAAGCAGCAGGTCCCCAGTTAGTGATCAGGTGAGGGTTCTTTGAAGCTGGTTCTATCAGTTGAATTAATCCTTCATGATGGGCCACTTTGTCCTTCCAGCTCTTGGTCATATTAGGTGCCATCTCTAGCTTCTTTTTAACTTCCTCGTACTGCTCAAGTGCTTGTTTCCGTTCCTGCTCCAGCTGCTCCATGGCCTCCTGCAGGGCCCGCTCCTCCAGAACACACTGATTCTCCAACTCCTGCTTCTCTGCCTCAGTCATCTGAATGGCCTGCTGCTGCTCCAAGTGCCACTTTTCTAGTTCAGCCCTCTTGGAAGACTCTTCCTCCAACAACCTGGCCTGAAGCTTCCGCACCGTCTCTTCATCTTGCTGGGCCTGTCTCTCATCCTCAAGAGTCTCTTCCAGCCTTAGGTACATGTCTTCCAGCTCCCGTACTCGCTGTAAATACTGTTCCACTTCAGAGGACTTTTGGGAAACCTGTTCTTCCACCTGCTGTCTGATAAGCTTCTCTCTTTCCAGCTCTGTGCTGAACCTGGCCTGAAGTTCCACTTGAGTCTGAAGGCGTTTCTTTTCCTCTTCTGCTGCACGAGATGCTGCTTCCTCGTTTCTTCCGCACGGCCTCCAACTCCAGCTGCTTGCTTTCGTTGGTGGCCTGGAGCTCCTTCATTTGTCACTCCAGTTCCTCTTGTTCAGCCAGTTGCTTCTTCTGGAGTTCCTTCAGACGCTGTCAAGCTTCTTTGTGTGGTGGAGGGCTGCCCAGCTTCAACGGATGAATAGTAGAGTGAATGGCTTGAATCCACTCCTGTTTCTTCTTCTTATCTGAAGCACCAATTTCAAAAGTCTTAGCAAAACATTTTACGAGAAAAAGTCATTTCTTTCCATCTTTGTCAGGCAAGGACTCTAAACAGCAATTTTCATCCAAGAGAATGTCTCCTTTCTTATCATTCAGGTCCTCACTCACATAGTAAGAAATTACGTTGCGTTTTAGTACAAACCATCGTTCAGTCCAGTTTTTCTGTCTGTGGCCCTTTTTCATCATGTAACCCTGTTTCAATACATCTAATATAAAGTTCATTAAAGACTTCATTAATTGCCATAGACACAGTCTGTCAATCCATGCCTTTGCTAAACTGTCCATTTCCAATAAGCTCGATAAGTTCCCATGCAGCAAGACCATCTTTACTGTCATCAAAGTTGATGTTATAATGTTCAAATTGTTCTTGCTGCCAACCTCCTCCTATAGCTTCTGTTAAGCTTCTTTAGCAGGTATTCGATTTCTTCTGTCACAATAATTAACGGATATTTGGCCTCAGATAAAAAGTTGAAAATAACCCATGCTTTAAATGCATCTTCTTCTGTAATGAGCAGGGGATTCTTTGTGAGGTTTTTTTGACACAGAGGGTCCTACACAATCTATGGAATTCAATCTTGTCAAAGTTGTCTTGGACCTTTCCCAAAATGAACTTGTTTAAATAAGGCATGTATCCCTGGTTGGATACTGGCCCCTCATCATCATCCCTGAAGTGTTCTTCAAGGGCAACCGGGTCATGAGGAACCTTCAGCACCATGCACAGGTTATGGGAAAGGACCTTGAGCTGGGACTTGGTGACTTTGCCACTGTGGTCATGGTCGAGTGCAATGAAGGCATGCCAGATGGCTTTGAGCAGCTCATCCCTCAAGCTCCCCGTGGTTGCTGCCCTGCTGCCCCGCCAACCCCTCCTGGCCAGCCAGCCCCTCCGTACCTCTCAACAAGTATTTATTTAGCACCTGAGAGGCACCAGGTTAAAACTCTGGCAGCTCTATAGAGAGTTATAAGTAGTGCCATCTGTTCTACCTAGCCAAGGTAGGAGAGTGCTGGAACAAACAATGCTAATAGCTCTTTGAATTAACATAATAAAAGTTTACTTCTAGCTTATGTAACTTTTCAGTGTGGAAATTGGGCCCTCCCATCTTGTAGTTCTATAATATCCTAGGATATCAGGGGCCTTCCCTTTCAATGGTTAGAACTCAATCACTTGGCCACAGATAACTGTAATGAGAAACACGAGGAAACGGGTTGGGGAAAGATAGCCAGTCTTGGCCAAGTATCTTCAGGAAACTTACTTTCTCTCATACGCCAGTGCTGGACCACTCAGCACCATCATACTGCATGGATTGACATTCCTTTCACACCTCACACCACCCGATGCTCTGAAATCTTTTAGCCTCTCAGCATCACTGGAGGCAGGGATAGGAAACGTGAACTTGATTGAAATAGGAGATTATTTGAGAAACCACTCTATGCCTTATTATTTTAATAAGTTAATTATTTTAATCTTATTTAATCCTCTCAACAATTCTGAAATGTAGGTTTTATTAACGTCATATCACCAATGACAAGCTGAGATTCAGAGAGGCTAAAATCCTCCTAGAGTGACTTGGATTCAGTCTCAAGTCTACTGGACCCCCAATCTGGTACAGTTTTCATTACACCGGTTTCCTAACTTGAGTTTTTTTTGTGCAGCACCTTTACGTCATGTCCTATATTGCATACTTCTAGTACTGTTAAAAAGATCTCCTTATCAAAACTTAGTCTCAGCCAAGGCAATGCTACCTGTGACGCACTATGATGGTACTATCTTTACACCTTAGCAATCACTTTATTGTTTGTATCCTCATTATTTGTAATTTAGGATAACAACCTAATAAATAATGTTGAGCAAGGACAAAAGACCAGCACTGATGATCTATAATACTTTCCCTGGGATTTTTGCATTTTTAACAATATATGCTTAGGGTTTAGCCTAGAGGAGAGAGTCACTAGAATGACATCCTCAAATTAAAACCACAACGAGCTGTCATTGCATAGCCACTGGAATGACTAAAAAGACGAATTAAAAAAGCAAATTTTGCAAAAATATGTAACAATTCTCATAAATAACTGGAGAAAATATAAAAGCATATAACCAC
Organism: Sapajus apella; assembly: GCF_009761245.1. NCBI lineage: Eukaryota > Metazoa > Chordata > Mammalia > Primates > Cebidae > Sapajus > Sapajus apella. Next base: position 47,902,427 of record NW_022436944.1, read on the forward strand.
GTTGGAAAACTGAGCAGCAGTGAGAAAATTTAGCATCTATTCTTCACCCAAATTTTTCACTTGTAGATATTTATCTAAGAGAAATGAAAATATGTTCACACACACACACACACACACACACACACACACACACAATCTGTAAAAAATATACAAAGATTCCCCAACTTTTCGGTCTCTTCTACACTCTTAATAATCATTGAGAACCCTAAAGGGCTATTGTTTATGTGAGTTTTATCTATTAATTGTTACTAAATTAGAAATTAAAACTGAGAAATTTAGATACCTATTCATTTTGAAATAACAGTAATAAAGTCAATTTAACTATTAATATAATTAATATTGTTAACTTAAATAACATATTTTTATGGAAAATAACTATATTTTCCCAAATAAAAAAATCAGTGTGAAAAGTGGCACTATTTTACATTTTTGCAAATCTCTTTAATAGAAATTTAATACAAAATGACTGAATTCTTTTAACTGTTTCCACATTGTCCATTCAAGAATGATTACTGTACTATAGCTTGCAATAGGAAAAAGTTGGAAACAATAAAATTGTGTATTTAAGAGAATTGATAAGTTTCATATTTATAATACTAAATAGTTGTTCAACTAGATTCAGTTATGTGTATCAATTAGTAAAATCTCAGAATCAAAATATTGTCCAAGAAGAGCAAGTAGAAGAATGACACTGTATGAGACTATTTTTATAGAGTAAGAAAACATTAAGAAATGTTCTAAATATTATTTATTATATCACATAAAAATATAATAAACCTATAAAAGTCGCATAATTATAAACTCCAAATTCAGAGTAATTTTCCTCTAGAAGAGAAAGGAAAGGAGGGAGGGGAATAAGATTGGAGAGGAATAAACAGTAGATTCAATTATATTTAAAATGCCTTATTTTAAAATTCTAAAGAAATATGGTAAAATGTGAAGGTTTGACACAGTTGAATAGTTGTTACAAAGGTAGTATTCATTTTACTTGCTATGCTTTTATGTATGATTGAAATATTTCAGAATGCTAAAAAAAATTTATGTACAAGAGAGTACAAAAGGCTTTGTGAGTAAGCAAAACAAATGTCTTGGTAATCTATGTTCGAAGGGTTATTCTCATTTTTGTTGTTTTGAAGTTTTTCAAAAAGTTTTCAAACACAACAGGAAGAGCTTAGGCTCAATTCATGCGCATATTTTTGTTTTTAAAACTTTCTTGAATTCGTACCCTTTCTAAATTTTGAAGGAAGGGCCTCTTTTAAAGGGTTTGTTTATATTTATCCAATGAAAATTCATTCAATATCCTCTACAAAAAAAAAGAAACAAAGAGGTATTGAAGAGGTACAAAGATGCCTCTTCTACAACAGCTAACAATGCAACAAGAAAGTAATTTCTTATCCCAACTGAGTTCATAGATGCATGGGCAATCCAGCAAATACTCTTCCTAGGTACACCACAGTAAATATATGCACTAGTACATAGGGACAGGTGTTTAAGAATGTGTATTGATTTCAATGAATTAACCATTAGTAGAAAAAGGTTTAATGAATTATGGTGAGTCTGCGTAATGAGACCTTATCCAGTTTACAGTAGTAGGTAACTACCTTCACTTTGCATAATTATCTTGGTTATTCTTAAGGATTTCTTCTTCAGCAAGAAATTGTAAGATAATGTTATCTAAATGTAAGGCAGAAATTTGTTTTTTTATTAGAGTTGCAGAAAATTTAAATTTAAATATTAATTTTGGGAAAAATGTTTTTTTGTTTTTAAATTGTCTAATTAAAGAATATATGGATTTCTATACATTCTGATCTTGTGTTATGTCCATCAATAAGATTTTTTGATTTCTTTACCTTGTCATGCTTAACGTATTCTTAAATGCTTTTTTTGTTTTTGTTTTTGCTGTGCATGAAATGTTTTCCATTCCGATTTGGGATGCTCAAGGCTAGGATCTACGAGAGGTATAGGTTATTTAAAATATTTATCATGTATACAGCCAGCTTACCAAATTTTCTAACTAATTCTATTATTATTATTTTCTTTTGAGATGGAATCTCACTCTCTTGCCCAGGCTGGAGTGCAGTGGCGTGATCTTGGCTCACTGAAACCTCCATCTCCTGGGTTCAAGTAATTCTCTGCCTCACCCTCCTGAGTAGCTGGGATTACAGGTGCCTTCTACCATGCCTGGCTAATTTTTACATTTTTAGTAGAGTGTTTCTCCCAAAGTTCTAGTGTTAGAAACTTTATCCCCAGTGCAACCATGTTGAGAGCGGGGCCTTTTGGGATATATTTAGGTCATCAGGAATCCACCATCATGAATGGATTAACACGCTATAAAACGGCTCATGGAAGTAGTTCACTCTCTTCTACCCTTCTGCCATTGAGGACACCACACCCATTCCCTCTTGCCCTAACACTTTCTGCCATTTCCAGATGCATGAAGAGGGCCCTCACCAGATGTTTGCACCTTGATCTCGGACTTCCCAGCCTCTCCAGAACTGTGAGAAATATTTTTTTTTATTTATAAATTACCCACTATGTGGTATTCAGTTGTAGCAGCAAAAAATGACTAAGATAAAATATCTGCTAAGTCTTCTAGGGGCTCAGGTTGTTTGATCAATGGCAGCCCTCCCATTGGGGGTAAATGAGATCTCCATTCTCTTTAACAACACCTAATGGCTCTCTAGTTTAGCAGCAGGTAGCAGGCTACCCTCTACTATGTTGGGGAACTCTTTTGCTCCCCAGGCTCTTTGTTCTCTTTGATACTTTGTCCTCCTGTTATACTCCTTGGCCTCTTGGAAACCAGGGATACCTGGTACTCTCATGAGGCCAATGAAGGCCTTCTCCCTGGGGTTTACCAATCTTCACAAAGTAAATTATTTCCTGGGGTTCTACAAAGCTGGTCTCCAGATGCTCACTCAGATGAAGAAGAGTGTTCCATATCAGTCAGGTGGGGACTAACAGATTGGAAGTGGTGAGGAAGTCAAAGGGCTGAATTTGGGTCACTGTATTTCCGGAATCCCCCTCTTTTAGATTTCTAGATTATTATGCCTAATAGACTCAGGGTTACTTTTTAAGGAAGCTGTTGAATGATATATGTATGGCTTCATCCTGGCTCAAGCACTTAGTGACTTGGCTTCCCACATTCTTCCTTTCTCATTCTCTATCCAACCAGATACCTTAACTAAGTAGAGTCTAGATTACCTCAAAATGTACTTTGTGCCATGACAGAACTCCAATTCATAGATAGCAAATCCTAGTGGCTTACACTTGCATTCAATTGAAAAAGTTATGGAATAACTAAATAATCTTTATGACACAGTTTATCATGCAGGATTGATAACATCACTAGATTGTTGGTGGCTGAAGACGAAAATACATAACATGACACATTAGCTGGTCTCTAATAATGGCCCCCAGTGAACCATACTTTCCAGTGTTCCTGCCCACTGAATCTGGACTGGTGGGCTCATGACTTCCTTCAACTGATAGGATGCAGGAAAAGTGACAGTCAGACAGTTACAGCCCTAAGCCTGTAAGAAGGTCAGTAGCTTTGAGTCATAGTGTTAGATGTCCAGCTACTTTGCTGGAAAGACCATGGAGAGACACCACATGTAGAGGCCAGTGGAAAGAAAGAAAGAAATCAGCCACGTCCTCCCCCTGCCTTTACCAGCTACAGTCCCAGACTTAGGCATCCTTGCCAGGGTGTCTATCAGACTTACAAGAGGAGAATCCTGGGTGTTCAAGCCTTGCCCACAATCTGGTAACAGCTGCAAAGAGACCCTAAGTGAGATCAGCAGAAGAACCATCTAACAGAGCCTATTTAAGAACAATGGGAGAAACAGTGTGCAAAATGGCCTCTGAGTTCAGTTCTTGTTGAAGCTTAGGCTGAGTTTGTTCATTCAAATAGACATACTTCAGAATGCCAAACCACAGAATTGAAAACATAATAAAATTGTTGTTTTAAGCCACTAAATATTGAAGTAGTTTGTTCTGCAGCAATTTATAACCAAAACACATGTTAAGGCAGAAATGTGGAGTGAAGTTGGGACTCTCAAACCCACACAGTGACTTATTTCCAGACCTAGATTTTCCATTTTGTTCGATGTTTTCACCCCTTTAAGCAGAGCCTTTGTCTCCTTGTTGCATTTAGACAAAATTCTTAGTGACACAATTTAGGATTTTTAGGACACTCGATTCTCAGTGATTTAACAACGATCCACTAGAACTTACAACAATGAATGCAAATAAAACAATGCTCAAACTTGGATTCCCCAATATGCTGAAAGTGTGCGATCTTGTTTCATTTCCCAAAAGCATTTGGCTCTCTGAATCAGGCCTTCAATCTAGTGAAATGTCTGTAAGAGTAAAATGGCACACACTCACCGAGGCTCATAAAATCATAATAATAATAAAACCCCCCTCAGACCTCTTTTTTTTTTTTCAGCTGTGAAGCAGCACCTGCCATTAGCTGTGGTGGTTCCTATTTTCATATTGTCTGACAGTAGCAGTTGGATCACGCTTGAGCCAGTGTGACTGAGAGGCGGGCTCCCTGCTTCCACAAAGCTGAATTTAATAAGATGAGAACAGCATGCCAAGATGGGGAGCTCCCTCCCTGACACTTATCCTGACACCAGCCCCTCAGCAGGGCTGTATTGCTGTGGTAATCTGGGTGAGCCGGACAGAGTGTCCTGCTTACAAGTTCAATATAATGGAACAGCAGGGGGCGAAGGGTTGGCAGAAAAGCTTAGCAAAGTTAAAGCCTATTACTCTATGCTTGAGGAAAAATGAGTCACCAAATATTACACCCAGAGCAAGACTTGAACCTGCCAAATGCAGCAGCAACACACGCTGAGCCTTGTCCATAATGGTGCATTCATTATGTTATGGTCCAGGGTAATGTGGATTTAAATGTTTTTAACCCTAATGGAAATGTATATGCAAATTTGCCCTTAAGCCCATCCCTCCCTCAGTATTCTTTTGCCCTGTTTGAATCTAATAGGAAAGGTGATGTACACTGCATATGTCAGAGAAAATGATGCCTTCTTAATCTGCCTTCAGCAGCAAGAAGAAGGCAAGAAACCGGACAGAAATCTTTCAGCTGCATGTTACGGCCTTTGTTGTTGCTGTTTTATGCCTCTTGTGGTGTTGAATTTAAAACTAATGGAAGAAATAGCATGCAAATGATCTCTGTATTCAGTACGGATTGAGGCTTAGGCTGGCTTAGTTAACTTGAATATCAGCTCTTCAATACAAGAGCTCTTCAATATAGGTTAGGTTTTGATACAGATTCTTCAATACTGGCCATTCAAATCAAACTCAGACATGGAACAGATTTGCCTTATACTTTCCATGAACCAGTGCCCCAGAACTTATATATTTCCATCAACCAGTCTAACTGAAAGACCATTATTTAGAATCCTGATCCTTAGGATTCTAAAACTCAGGATATTTGAAAGAATCACAATAGAACTAAGATTTGTGATTCCTCCTGCTCCCCTAGATCAGCTACTACCATATTTTCATTACAGCAGAGGCCACTGAGATCATCAATTATGGTGTTAATGACAATAGCCACCAAATATTGAGCTCTTATCATGGGCCAGGTAGGTTGGTTGGGTACTTTATGCCTATTACCTCCAATTTTTATGTAGTGCATCATAAATGTTCTCATACTTTTCATAAGATGTACAAAGAAATTTTACCTTTTTTATTTATATCTGGTCAAATCTTGTTCATCAGGGTTTTCCAACAAAGATAAAACAGTAAATGTCAGACTCTTTGAATGTATAGTGTCTTTCAGCTATATTCTCAGTCTTTTAGGTTTCCTCTCTTTCCCCTTGCTCCTCTTAAACTTGGTGTCTGGAATGCATATGATTAGCACCAGCAGCGAACGAACACTCCAGACTCATGTTAGTTCTTGGATTCCTGGAGGCCCTACCTTAGGATGGCTGGCCTAACCAACTGCATGGGCTGAAGAGCAATCAGGTCCTAAATGGCCATTTGGAGCTTACTGCTGGACTACTACTAGAGACTGTGGTCCTGGTCTATTGACTCTGTTTATGAAGCCTTCAAATGTTGCAGACTCTGAGCATCACAAGGTGTATGCCAGTCCACCTTCTGTCTTTTAAATTCTGTGTCCCAACATCAGAACAAGTAGGAATGTTTGTATGCCCTTCATGCCAGATGCAAGCCAGGGGGAGCAAGCCTACCTCCTCAGTCTCATCTCTCTAGTTCCTCTGTCATTCAGTGGTGTACTTTCTTTCCCACTCCGTAAGGACATGGTACAGAGATGAATAGAGGATTCTTCCCAAGATCTTAGCTTTGTCTAGGGAAGTAGACATCTTGGTGTCTCGGGGATATCCTAGACACATCTAAATATTTCCATTGTCCCCTCACTTTAAATGCAGGACAAAGAGAGAGGGAAATGGGAATCCTGACATCTGACCTCCTTCCTTCATCATTCACACCTTTCTTCTGTTTAACACTGCCCTGGCCTAGAACCAGGGTTTGCCCGTTCCTCTCCCTGCCTAGCCAGACCCCCATACCTCATATCATGAGTTCTTGTGTACTCTAACTGCCCTAATTTAGGTTCCCCAGAAACAGACAAGAAATCCAATGGAAGTAGTATATTTGGGAGGGGCAAAACCCACCAAAGTGGGAAAATGAGAAAGGCAGGCAGTAAATAAATGGTGCATAATAGGCCAGTTACCACTGTGGACAACTGTACCTTAATCCCATGGAAAAACTCTGGGTAACAGAGTAGAGCACATGTTCAGAGTTATTCCACCCAAGAGTTAAGGAAGCTGCAGCTTTTATACATTAATTCCTGTATTTGCTGTTGCTTCAGACAAAGCCACCAGACCCCAGCCATGGATTATCTGATTCAAAATGACTTTAACAGTTAAATTTTAACATTTGAGACTTGTGATTTTTCTAAAAAATATTTCATTAACTTGTGAACCTTCTTTTACTTCTTGATCTGAAAGCCAACCAACCAAACAAGCAGAAACCATTACAGTGTTCATTCTAGTTCAGCAAAAGACATGCACTAAAACAAAATAATTTGGTTGTGTATCACCAACAAACTCTCACAAGAATTTCATTACTTTGGTACAAAGTAACAGCTTTTAAATAAAAATCCAGCTAATGCTTTTTATCAAACTATAGCAGTTACAAAAGGAATTTATTTCCTCTTATAAATCACAGTAATACCCCAACCCTGGAGAGCCAAACTCTCTTATTTGTCAGCTTTCTGAATATGCAGTTCTCTCTTCTCTCTGAAACATTCTCACATCCAACTCCCAGCATCATTGTCTTTATAGACATCCTTTAGGTATCACTTTACATGTAATTTCCTCTGAAAATCTTTCTTTCATTCTGCCACGCATCTTCCAATTCCCGAGAAAGCACTTTCCTCATAGCACAAGGTATTTAACCTGCCATAGAATGAATCCATCTGTGCAGTAATGGCCAGTTTTCCTCTCTGAAGCCCACCAATTCATGAGTTCATATATATAAGGAATGCTTTCTAAACAAAAGTAGCTTGACATCTAGCATGGCTTACATGTTCAAAGTGGTTCCACGGTTAGTGAATTACACTTCTGTTTAGTCCCCATGAAGCCTAGCCTAGATTAGAAGACAGCACCTGTTCTCAGAAAGGCCTGGGATGGAATCCTAATTTACCTCCTCTGTGACTTCTGGCAAATTGCCTAACCTCTGTAATCTTCTGTTTCCTCATCTGTGTTACAAAAACAGTAGTGTTCACCTGCCAAGGATGTTGTGCCACTAAATGAGATGTAAGTCAATTGCTTGGTGTTTTATCTAGCAAATGGCAAGCTGGGAAGTGGGTTCTACTGCTACGTCTCAACTCAGAACACATGGAATCATATTAATATTTATAATGTATTTATTCCTACTATCACAGCAGTCTGAGAGGCTGAATATATAAAGTAGTAGTTCTCAAATTTTAGCATGTATTAGAATGCACAGATCATATTTTATATATAAATATATATATGAATATATCTCTATTTATATATACAGATTACAGGGTCCTAGCTCTAGAATTTCTAATTAAGCAGGTATAGGGCAGGGTCCAAGGCATTTCTGACAATCTCCTAGATGACCCTGATACTAACTACACTGATGGTCCTGGCACCATCCTTTGAAAATTGATTCTTGCTGTCTTCACATCTTCCTCAGCCCAGACAGCTGCACATAGGAGTCACTCAAAAAGCTTTTGAAATTACTAATGTGTGAGTCCCATACCATGGATTTCTAATTTAATAATAGGTCTAAGATGTAGCCTGAACATTAGGGTTTTGAAACTTTCTCAAGTGATTCTAATGAGGAGCCAAGGTTGAGAACTGGGGCCCCAGGTGCATGTTAGTGATGCCTTGCATCTCAGGAAGCTCGTTAGAAATGCACAAACTCAGACCCCACTTGGACCTAACTAATCAGAATCTGCATTTTAAATTAGATCTTCCAAAGGATTCTTGTGCATGTCAAGTGTGAGAAGCTCTGAAATGGGGAGTCTTCTCACCCAGCTCACATCAGAGGAAGTATTACCAGATCTTACTTTTGCTTCCAGGATTGTCTTTCCTAAAAGACCAGGATTTAAGGCAAAATGAGCAAAATGAAGAACTCATTACCTGTGACCTTTCCCCAAAAAGAGGAGTTTTTATGCCTGCATTGCAGGCATGAGTCTGAGAACGCTTCTCTCTTTGTCCCCATCCTTTTCTCCTCTTTATCTTCCCAGACTCAGTTTCCATCTCCAGGCACAGCCTTCACCACACCTGTTTATTAATGGCCAAGGCTTCATACTCTGATTCAAGTCAAACAGGAGGCAGGATCAATATCTTAGTAAAATTCAGGAAAATGAAACTCCTCTTTTAAAACATGTTAGCACCTGGTTTCTCCCTAAATCACCCTAACACACAAATGTGTTAAGTATTAAAATAAAATCTTTATCCACTACAGGCTGGAAAGTGAAAAGTAACATGGAAGGGATGCCTAATGATTTGGAAAAGAAAAAGATCCAGCTGCATTAGTGAAGAAATTATGAGGTGTCTATGACCAGAGAAACCTGAAATGTGCTAATTGAATGCCCTCAGATACCATTATCAGTGAGGCCCCTCCAGAGCCAGCAGCACAAGCTTATCTGAGCAGAAACCTGAGCTAACAGCAAAGAGAACTGTCTTCATGGCCTAAGTATGCTTCTAGGGTGCATAAGTCAGGAGGGGAGGGGTCCTTCTGCATGTGAGTTCATTGGGAATCTTCCATAATCAAGAGTGAAAATCACCTCTGGTTGAGTGTGCCATTGTGTATTTGAAACTCAGAAAAAAGGCAAGTTGTATTTTTAGAGAGAATAATAACAGCCATATTAGGAATACATGCATGCATACATTGCAGTCATGCACACACATGCACACGCCCACAAACACTCCAAATTACAACTCTCATTACTCCAAATGTGTTCCATGTACCAGCACCATCGGTATCAACTGATCCCACCCCGTACCTACTGTTTATGAATCTGCATTTCAACAAGATCCTCAGGTCATCTGATCCACTTTAAAGTTTGAGAAGAATTACTCGAGACCAGTGGGTCACATCTTTGGCTGTGCATTAGAGTCACTCAGGAATTTCAACAGGCAGCAAATTTTGAAAGCCAATAGTCTAAAATCAAAGATAAAATTATGACCTCTCTTTCCCCTTCAAATTGAGCCCTTTCAACACTTTTGAAACAGGACTTTGATGTTCAAGAGAAATACTTCAAGACTGCTATTGGAAGATATGGCTAATAACAGACAAGATCAGGCACATTCAGGTTAGTTGGCCATAGACAGCTAAGAACTCTTCTAAAGACTAACTTTTTCTCTTCTAATAATTATCTCTTTAGCTAAAGCTTACTGAAACTACACACCATGACTTACTTTGTATAATATCAGACTTCAGGCAAACCAAAGGGCGTGGGCCAGCATTGGTGCTCAACCAATGTTTGTAATTAATGATAAATTACTGATAATAAGTGAAAGCTCAGACTTCTGGCTTCTCTGTGTTATTCATTTTTTTGCACACTTCAATTATGGAAGAAATTGTTAAGATTGTATCTCTTCATCAATATTATAACTCTTTGAAATGCAGGAACACATTACTGCTTCTTCCCCCTTCCCATCCTAATACACAATATATTAATAAGCACAGAGCATATATTCAGTGATTGTAAATTTCATTGACTATCTTCAACTTTTTATGCAACTAGAAGGCATGAGCTTTTACACAAGAACATCTGAATTTTTGTAATTATGAAGCATGCATTACTGGGAGTTTACTGTATTTTACATAAAAGCTTTTAATTAATGAGACTTCATCAAGAATAAAAAACAGCTGTCAAGAATAATTTTCTTAAAACTAACGTCTTCTAAGATATGTCATAGATTTATAATATATTCAACAGAGCATACTGCACTTTACTTTCTATAAATCTGTGCAGTGAGTATCTGTGTTTGGAATAATTATACCAGGCATGGGGTTGGCAAATGTAATTTGCTTTCTGTAAAGGACCAGGTAGTAAATTTTTTTTCTTTGTTTCACCAGCCATGCAGCCTCTGTCACACCTATCTACTCTGATATTGAAAACAGCCATAGACAATGAATAAGCAAATGCTTGTACTTGTGTCCTAACAAAAAAAATTTATGAGAACAGGTGGATTTGGCCTATAGGATATAGTTTTTCAACCCCTACAATTGGATGATGTAAAAGGTAAATGTGGAATGAAGTATACTTACAAAGGCAAAATAAATTAGTTTTGGTACAAGCTAGAATATAAACAACTGCCCAAAAATGCAAACACATATACTTAGATACTATTTTCACAGAGAAAAGGAAACTATAAATCCTTAACAAATTTTTCAGAGCCAATTTGGGTGTGGAGAGTGAGAAAATGCTCTGTTAACTTGTAGCTTTAAGAAATATTTAATGAATCAGGACATAATATTCCTCAAATAGATTATTCACAATTTTCTGTAAAGATTGTAGCAACAACAGATTGTAGGATGACTTCTTCTCTATTATTGAGAGAATAAAGGGATGACTTAAATAAGTGAACTAGAAACATAACCCACCTTAGTTTTCCAGAGGAAGTAGGGCAATGAGAAAGCCAGCCAGAAGCTGATGGAAACACCTACAGTCAAAATAACGTCTATTACACTGTAAAAGCTCTTAGTCTTTTGATTTGTGCATTGAATGAGATCATTTCAGGGTTGAAACTGTTGAATTCTAAGTGAACAGATAAAAACCTTCAGGTTCCCTGGTAATTTGGAGATTCCTTCTCTCAGAAGACACAATAATTAGCCCAGGAGGATACTCAGCCAAACCCAGTATGCTATTGTGGGTCTCTTGACAATGTCTAACTCAATGGCCTTCACCACTCATGAGACCCAATGCACACACAAGAAAATGGGTTTCTCTAGCAAATAAAACATTACAATATTAGCTTTGTCTTAGCAGATGTTCCCCCAAGTTTAATCCGGTTTGATAATTTTAGAAGACATAGATTTTGTTTGATTAGAATTATCAGAGCGCACTACTGGTTAAATATTCTGGATTTGAAAAAGAAATTTAGTTTCACTCAGGGTTTCAGCAAGCTGGTGTCATGTTTGTCATTGTTGTGATGGTGGTAGTGACTTTCTTGTGGGGTTGGGTTTAAGACCCACCTATTGAGCTCTTTACGACCTCCTTCTTTCTTCCTCATTCTAGAAGTATTTTCCCTCCAGAGCAGTAGGTGCTTAAACAACACGTGTTAATGAACTAGATAGAAAGAAGCATCTCTCAGTTTGGTAACAGGCAAGCTACATTTGCATATTTCAGCCTGAGAACTGTATGTTGCTTTAGAGTGATGAAGTATCTCTAAGGAAGTCTCTTAGATTTAAACCTCCCCTATAATTTCTGGCTTCATGTTAAATATGTAACAGCTCCCCTCTCCATAGCATTTTGTGGAAATTGGTAATATAGATGGCCATTTACAAAACTGGAATTGGGGTGAATACAGGCATGACTTTGCCTGGGATAATCTCACTTTCCAACTCCTTTTCCAACAAAATTTTAGTAGTGTTCCCTTTCAATCTCAAAAGTGTACAGATTGGACAATAAATCATATGGTCAGTCTAACAAGAGCTGACATTTATTTACCATTTCCCTTAGCTAAGCACACTGCTAAGCATTTCTATGCCAATTACTTTATCAAATTCTCACAATATCCTTTGGAGAGTTTACCTTATGGTTTTCACGTTATAGGTGAGGAAACTGAGCATAAGAGAACTGGAGTTATATGGATTGTAAATAGCAAAACCTAGATTTTTTTTTTTTCTAATTTTTGAGACGGAGGTTCGCTCTTGTTACCCAGGCTGCAGTGCAATGGCGCGATCTCGGCTCACTGCAACCTCCGCCTCCTGGGTTCAGGCAATTCTCCTGCCTCAGCCTCCTGAGTAGCTGGGATTACAGGCACGCACCGCCATGCCCAGCTAATTTTTGTATTTTTAGTAGAGACGGGGTTTCACCATGTTGACCAGGATGGTCTCGATCTCTTGACCTCGTGATCCACCCGCCTCGGTCTCCCAAAGTGCTGGGATTACAAGCGTGAGCCACCGTGCCCGGCCCAAAACCTAGATTTTAACCTATGAGAATGATTCTAAAAAATGTTCAACCACAATGTTTCATTTCTCATTAAAAGCTGCTGCAGTATACTGCAAAGTGCCAGGGAATTGGGAACTGTTCATTTCTTCTGTTTGGGAGAAATTATATTTGGAGAGAAGGTAAGAGACAAGAAAGAAAGATGAAAGCTGCATAAATACAATTTTATAAGCAATATTAAAGTTTCTACATCTTTCTTCTCCTTAGTGGGCTTAGTCTGGGATATGACATAAAGTTAAAGCATGTGCATTTCCAGAGGGGGCTGTGCACATATGCATACATCCATGTCTGTAGGTGAAGAAGAAACTAACAAGAGACAAGGTGGTATTTGCCATTAAGTTTACAATGAGGACTGTAATGTGTTCCAGTTAATAGCTGTTGTACATCAAATACTATGTCTTAATTATTTTGGTGCCTTTTCCCCCTTTCGCTCTCAAACATTTCCCAGTTTGGGCAATAAATTGTATTGCGGTCATTTCTATAATAACATATTCAAATAATCTTATTTTTGTTTAAGTGCTTTTGATGCTTTATTAAAATCTTAATGCATATCATTAAATATTTCTTGGAATATTTTATTTCTAGAAAAATGAACTTGATCATTCCTTCAGAGATTTGTTGAAAGCACTAAAATAACCAATGAAGGGTTGGAATGAATCCACAAATGAAGGTGACAGCCTATGAGCAAGCAATATCACGAGATGATTACAACAGAATCTTATAACAGGGGTAGGTAAACTCATTTATGGAAAGAAGAGGCTTTATCAAGGATAGGAGCTTTGTCCTGGAATAAAATACGTGAATAAGAGTTTATGTGGTGGTCAGTGTAGTAGAAGAATATTTTAGAAAAACAAGTAAGCAAAAACATACAAGTCCTCAGTAAACTGAACGCTATGCAGGGGAAGAATAAGGGGCCAGTTCTTTCTGCCTTGAATGCCGAGCATCAAGAGAATAGAGAGAGGGGAAAAAAAACAGCAGGAATTTCCCCCAGTTTCTCTGGTCAGACATAAGGACTCTCCTTTCTTGGAGTTTTGGATACCTGACCAGCCACAATCGCGATTGTCACCACCACTGCCATAGAATTTCCTGGGAGATGGAGCAGTAGAAAACATAAATTCTCTTTGACCCCATGAGGCACCTTTTCTCCTTCTTTAGACCACAATTAAGTGGGTTTTCTTGGAGTTCGTTCTGTCTGTACCTGTTGTATAGTTCCTGTTTCCAGCTGTCTTGGTCCTACAGTAGGAGATGCCAGAGGAGAAAAGTACCTCAGTTGTACTGGTTTCTTCCCTTAATCTGTCTGCTACCACTTACTTTACAGGCTCCTCACAGAACTGCTACATACATTCCATGCAGGGTTTTAACTTTCTTCATGGAGAGAGACAGAGTGGAATATGTTTACTTCAACTTGACTAGACATCCCAGAAAGGACAGGATATCCCAGAAAGGGCGTCTTAATTACTGTAAGAAGATTGGCTTCGTGACTAAAAGTATCCAGAAAACTTTTTATCTGAAATTTGAGAAAGTCATTGGACCCATCTAAGATTTCACCCAAGAGCTGGGGGATAAAAGATTAAAGTGGTTTTATGAAAGGTCTTTCACCTTAATGATTTCATGTGGTTAAATTTTTAAAAAGAATATTTACAAGTATTTCACTTTAGTAATCAATTCTACAGAGCCAGCAGGAAAAAAAAAAAAAAGTCAGTCTGAAAGTACTTGAAATACGTAATTATTTTTCAGAGTAGACAGTAAGAAAGAAAAAGCTCCAGATCCTAACTTTGGCTCTCCGCTTCACTGAATTACCAAAATAAGGGGAGGTCTTCAGCCATGGCTTCAGATCAGGACAAGATGGGAACTTCATCATGCCCGTGTTATTGCTGGGGGATTGATCCCAAAATAAAAGACCTAAGTTTCAGCTGGTCCCAAACCATAGAGAATTTTACCCACACAAAGCCCCCATTTGCCAATGCAAATCTGGTAATTGGACACTTAATTACCCTATTTGCACAAATAAATGAGGGGTGTTCCTGCAAGAAATCAGAGTCCACTCTTAAAACTTTGGCCGCAAGCAACGAAACCACATGCTTTTGTCAACAGTTAAGTTGATTAGAATTGTGTTTATTTCTGCTCGTGTTAGGCCACATGTATTTTCATTGGAGCCTGATGTGTATTGAGTTAAAAGCTTAGTTTAAAAAACCTATGTTATGCAGAAAACCTAGATAGTAATTGCCAACTATGTGCCAAGAATCCTTTCATCATGTAGAGAATACAAGGTCTGAATAAAAAGAAATATTCTTTGCAACCTCATATGCTTGGGCAGACTCAGCAGTCTTATCGTTGTAATAAAGACAGAAGGGCCTTTTAAAAGAATACTTTTAAAAAAAATTTCCAGCATGGATTACTCTTTTGGGTAAATGGCTCAAACATTGAATTTTCCCACTTCCCTAGGGCAGGTAAAGGGGTGAATTTTCTCTGAATATCTTCTAGCTAGACAGTGTTCTAACAATGTCCTTAGGGGGAAAAGTGTTTTTTCATTTGGAAGCATGTATTGTGAGTAGGCCCATCTGGGTTTCCTCCCTATGAATAGAAATATCAAGATTTGGCTATTTTCTGATCTTTGATTCTATGCAGGCCTGAGTTCTAGTCCTGGCTCTAACTCAAACTGTGTACTGTTGGGGAAAGACTCAGTTCCCAACAATTGCTTAAAAAAAAATGGTGAAGGGAAAGCTTGTCAGGGAGAGTCAAGTAGAAAGTCTGGGAAATGGGGGCAGCGACAGGAGGCCTCTAAGGTAGCAATGGTAGAGGAGGATGAAGAGTAAGAGATGATCATTAGATTTGGTGATTTAAAGGTCAGTATTAACTTTGTCTTGCTCACTAGATGCTTAATAAATATTTTTTGAGTGAATGACTTAATTATCAGCACAATTTGTTGAGCACCCCTTGCCCAGGAATCACCATGCAAGGAGTCTGGATTACTCAAAGAGAGAAAATGGGCTCCTGCCTACAAGAGAGTTGTGAGAGTACTCGCCAAAGAGTAAAAACTAGCCAAGGTGAAACAACTGAGCAAGACAGTCAAAGATGTAATGTGAAATGAGGGAGCAAGATGATCTTTGAGTTCTTACATAATAATGAGATGCCTACTGTGTATTGCATTCCATAAGGTGCTCACCTCCCACTGAACTACAGGGTATCAAACTATGTAAAGACAGAAGCTGGCTTGTTGCCACCACTGCTGTGATCACCTTAGGTTCAGTACATGCCAACCAAAGCAGAAAAGCTGTTTACCTGGTGAGGCCCCACTACAACATGGTGAAAACCAGAGGACTCTGGAACCTGGCCTAGATTATGGCCACCCAGAGGTAGAATACTTGCTTTCATCACTTCTTTTGTCTCTCTAGATTACGGGGCATCAAAACCCCTCTTCTTGGCTCCATCTTCTTCCACTATTTTTAATGTGGACATGTGGGATACACACACACACACACACTCTCTCTCTCTCTCTCTCTCCATATATATATATATATATATATATATATATATATATATATTATGCATAACATATGATATTTATTATTGTTTTATTTCCAAGGATAATATTCAAAATAAAGTATTCTGCTTATGTGTTATGTGGAAAACAATTATGTGTGAAAACTGTTAGTTTGAAAACAGAAACAGAAGTATGGGGCCTGTCAACTTGCTCACCATTCCATCCCTCAATAAAACATGTTTTTAAATCTTCAGCACAATTTTTCTTCGTCTTTCTTCCTTCCATTCTCTTTCTTCCTTCATTTTCTTTCGAGACGCTAAAAGTGTTATTGTGATGGGCTTGACTGAACGTTAGTGAAAAGTGACTCTATTAGTTGAATATAGATGTAACAGTGTTTAAAGATGTGTTAGCAGTGGCTAAACGCTCTGACCAAACTTTAGAGGTCAGGGGGTTAAGAAAAATATTTTTTCACTTTTATAAACCTGTGAACTTCAGCTGTGTCCTGTTGGTTTAGAAGTAGAAGAGAGAAGAAAAAATTACCTTTGGTAAGTGTTAACTAGATTTCAGGCTCATTAACCAAATTATCTCAGTTAACTCTCTCTGCCACCTTCAGGTAGGTATTAATATTTACTTTATAGATGAGAAAGAATGTTGTTTAGAGAAGATTAGCAACTTGTATAGGGTCACCTAGGGAAGGAAAAGAATCAGAAGCCATGTCCTATGATCTTAAAATATATCCAAAATATTGGTACTTTTTCAAGCTGTGGGTCAGGGAGTCAATTTAATGTATCATGACTAAAGTTTTTTTTAATTAAAAAAAGACTAAAATCGACTTGAAAATATCCAACTACCATTTCCTGAAGCTTTTGCCTTATTTGGTGTGTGTGTGTGTATGTATGTATGTATGTATGTATGTATGTGTGTGTGTACTATGTTATGACAAAAAAGTGTGTAGTATGTTATGACAAAAAATGTATTTCTCCCTGAGTTGTAGTCAAAAGTTTGAAAGCCACTGCAATTGCCCATACTGGTGCTGTGCAGTAAGAAAAAAATTGTCTAGGTAATTGTCATTAGGGTAACTACATAATTTACATTCCAAACAAGAACACTTTGGAAAATGAAGGCAATTCTATCATTGAATCGCTGATTGCTTTGACTAATGGATTTTAACCAAAGTGTCACTATACCTAATTCAGACCTAGCCATTAAGAGGACTGGAATCTTCTGCTTTTGTCTATTGAAACTCTCAGTTGCCACATGAAAAATCCAAAATCCAAATACATTACATGGAGAAGCCACAAGTCTACAGTCTATAAGTACTGATAAATTACAATTAATAAAATGTCATAGTTTGCTCAGATTTTCTTAGTTTTTACCTAATGTCCTTGTTCTATCCCAGGATCCTATCCAGGATACCAGATAACATTTAGTTGTCATACTCCTTAGGTTCCTCTTAGCTATGACAGCTCCTCAAGCTTTTCTTGTTTTCAGTGTCCTGACAGTGTTAAAGAACACTGGTCAGAACACTGGTCAGGTATTTTCTCATGATTAGATTGGGATATAAATTTAGGGGAGAAAGAGCACAGAGGTAAAGTCTTTGATCCACTTTGAGTTAACTTTTGTATGTGGTGTGAGGTAGGGATTCAACTTCATTCTTTTCCTATGGATACATAGTTGCCCCAGCACCATTTGTAACAAAAACTTTGTTTTACCTTTCTAAATATTTTTTTTGAGAGGAGGAGGAATATCCTGGATGATTTACATTTTTATGTAAATTTGGCGTAGCCTTGTCAATTTTGGCAAAATTAGCTAGAATTTTTATAGAAATTGTGTTGAATCTGTAGGTCAATTTGGGGAGTATAAAAATAGTAATAACGTTAAACCTTTCAATCCTTGAACATAGGATGTCTTTCCATTTATTTAGGCCTTCTTGAGTTTCTTTCAACAAATATTTTATAGTTTTCAGAACATAAATTTTACATTCCTTTTGTTAAGTTTATTACTATGTTATCATTTTTTATGTCCTTATAAATAGAAATGTTTTTTTAATTTTATTTTCTGATTGTTCATGGCAAGTATGTAGAAATATAATTGATTTTGTATGTTGATCTAATGCCTTTCAATTTTGCTGGCAGTTAGGCATTCTTTGTCACAGGATAAAACACAAGGTTGGCACAAGACACAGGTCATAAAGACCTTGCTGATAAAACAGGTTGCAGTTAAGAAGCCAGCTAAGACTCATCAAAACCAAGATGGTGACGAGAGTGACCTCTGGTTGTCCTCACTACTATACTCCCTCCAGTGCCATGAAAGTTTACAAATGCCATGGCAACGTTAGGAAGTTACCCTATGTGGTCTAAAAAGGAAAGGCATGAATAAACTACTCCCTTTTAAGCACATAATCAGGAAATAACCATAAAAATGGGCAACCAGCAACCTTGGGGCTGCTCTGTCTATGCAATAGCCATTCTTTTATTCCTTTCTTGCTTTTCTTTTTCTTTTGTTTTTTTTTTTTTTTTTTTTTTTTTTTTTTTTTTTTTTTTTTTTTTTTGAGACAGAGTCTCCCTCTGTCACCCAGATTAGAGGGCAGTGGCATGACCTCAGCTTACTGAAACCTCCATCTGCCAGGTTCAAGCGATTCTCCTGCCTCAGCCTCCTGAGTAGCTGGGACTACAGGCGTGCACCACCATGCCTGGCTAATTTTTTGTATTTGTAGTAAAGACAAGGTTTACTCCTGACCTTGTGATCCACCTGCCTTGGCCTCCCAAAGTGCCGGAATTACAGGCATGAGCCACCGTGACTGGCCATTCCTTTAGTTTCTTAATAAACTTGCTTTCCCTTTACTCCACAACCTCACATTGAATTCTTTCTTGTATGAGATCCAAGAACCCTCTCTTGGGGTCTGGATCTGGACCCCTTTCCAATAACACAATGGGTTTATTTTGCTCACTGCCCAGATGCAACCTACTTACCAAGGCAGAGGATTGCAGTAGAGACAGAGTTTAATTCAAAAAGTGCTGGCTGAACAGGAGACTAGAGTTTTATTATTACGCAGATCAACCTATCTGAAAATTCAGAGGCTAGGGTTTTTCAAGGCTAGTTCTCTGGGCAAGGGAATAGGTGATGCTGATTGCTTGGGGGTGCAATCATAAGGATATGAAAAATAGTTCTCATGTGCTGAGTCCACTTCTGGGTGGAGCCACAGGGCTGGCAGGTAGGTCCAAGTGGAGTTACTCAGGGCCATAAATACAGAAACTAGAAAAGACATCTCAAAAGGTTCTGCAATAGTGATGTTGTCTGCAGGAATAATTGAGGAAGTTGCAAATCTTATGATCTCTGGAATAAACGCTTCTAATTTTTTCTATCTCCACCTTAGCAGAATTCAGACTCCTGTCATCCTCCTAGCCTGGTGGTCTTTTATTAGCTTTACAAAGATGGTTTAGTTTTCGGGAAAGGCTATTATTATTTAAAATATAAACTAAGTTTCTCCCAAAGTTAGCTTAGTCCAAGCCCAGAAAAGAGTAAGCACAGTGTGGAGGTTAAAAGCCAGGTGAGACTTGGTTAGATCAGATCTTTTTCATGTCACAATTTTCTCACTGTTACAAGTATGATATTAGCTGTGAGTTTTTGTAAATCTACATCATTTGATTCAGAAATTTTCTTTCTACTCTTAGTTTGTTGCATTTTTATCATGAAGTGGTATGAATTTTGTCAAATACTTTTGCTGTAATCTGATGATCATGTGGTTTTAGTACTTTATTGTATTAATATGTTTAGTACACTACTGATTATCTGATGCTAAACTTACGTTGTTGGGAAAAATCTCACTTAGTCATGGTGTATAATGTTTTTATATGTTGCAGGATTAGGGTTGCTAGTATCATGTTGAGGATATTTGCCATGTATATTTATAAGAAATGTTGATTTGTAATTTTCTTTTCTTATGATGTCTTAATCTTTTTTTTTAAATCAGATTAATATTAACCTAACAGAATGGATTATGAGATATACTTCCTTTCCTTTTTCTTTATTATTATTATTATTATTTGAGACAGGGTCTCTGTCACCCAGGCTCGATTGCAGTGGCACCATTATGGTTCACTGCAGCTAAGGTGATTCTCCCACTTTGACCTCCGAAGTAGCTGCAAATAAAGGCACATGCTACCATGCCCAGTGAATTTTTTGTAGAGATGGAGTTTCACTATGTAACCCAGGCTAGTCTTGAACTCCTAGGCTCAAGTGGTCGACCCACCTCAGCTTTGCAATGTGCTGGAATTATAGGCTTGAGCTACTATGCCAGGTCTCTTTTCTACTTTTTTCTATTTTCTATTTTTTGAAAGATTATTGTTAATTGTTTTGCAAACATTTGCTAGTAAAAAAACTAGTAGTGTTCTGAGCCATGGCTTTTCTTTGCAGGAAGTTTTTTGATTACTAATCATATCTCCATTTTTTATAAATATACTCAGATATTCTGTTTATTCTTGAATGAGTTTATGAAGTTTATATCTTTCTAGGAATTTATTCATTTCATCTAGATTATCTAAGTTGCTAGTATACATGAACTCATAGTATTTCTTTTAATCCATTTTTTATTTCTGTAAAATTAATAGCAATATTCCCTTCTTTGTTCCTGATATTAGCAATTTGAGCATTCTTTCTTATTTTTTCCCTTTTGTCAGTCTATCCAATAGTTTATCATTTTGTTGATCTCCTCAAATAACCAAGTTTGGTTTTGTTTATTTTTCTCTATTTTTTAAAATTTCCCATTTTATTAATTTTATTCTAACCTTCATTATTGCTGATTTTTCTCTATTGCTTTTTTCTTTCCCATTTTATTAATTTCATTCTAAGTTTTATTATTGCTTTTCTTCTGCTAGCTTTGGATTTAACGTGTTTGCATTTTTTCAGTATTTGAGGCAGAATTTTGCTATTGATTTGAGACTTTTTTCTTTCCTAAACATTTGATGCTATAAAATTCTTTCTCAGCGTTGCTTTAGCTGCATCCCATAAGTTTTGTGTGTTTTGTATTTATTTTTATTCACCTCAAAGAATTTTCTAATTTCTTAAAGTTTCTTTTTAGACCTATTGATTATTTAGGAGTGTATTATTTAATTTTCACATATTTGTAATTTTCCCTACTGTCTTTCCATTATTAATATCTGCTTTCATGCCACTGTTATCAAAGAACATATGCTGTATGATTCCAATTATTTTAAAAGTACTGGGGTTTGAATTACAACCTAGCATAGAGTCTATCCTGGAAAATTTTCTATGTGCACTTGAGAAGAATGTGTGTTCTACTCCTGTTGAGTAGAGTGTTCTATAAATATAGACTGTAGTTTATTCAGTGTTTTTCAGATATTCTGTTTTCTTACTGATCTTCTGCTTAGTTGTTTTGTCCATTATTGAAAGTGGAGTGTTCAAGTTTTCAACTATTATTGTTGAATTGTACATTTCTATTTTAAATTTTGTCAAAGATTGCTTCGTGTAAGGTGTTGTTGTTTATGACTCTGAATGTTTATTATTATGATTACTATATCTCCTTGATGGATTGCCTCTTAATTATTGTAAAAGGTTCTTCTTTGTCGTAGCATTTTAAGCCTTTAAAAAAATTTTGTTATACTACACAAGCTTTCATGTGGTTGCTGTATGCATGATCAATCTTTTTCTACCCTTTTACTTTCAACTATTTGTGTCTTTGTATCTAAATTTCATCTCCTATTGAAGACATTTAATTGGATCAAGTTTTTATAACAATTTTATTTCTGCCTTTTGATTGGGTTGTTCAATCTATTCACATTTAATGGTTTCTTTTGATATAGTTGGATTTATACCAGCCATTTTGCTTTTTGGTTTCTATATGTCTTCTGGCTTTTTCCTCTGTTCCTCTTTTACTGTTGTGTTTTGCATTGAATGAATATTTTCTATTGTGACATTTTAATTCCTATAATGTTCTTTTTAACTTATTTTATTTTTAACTTATTTATTTTTACTTATTTTAACTTATTTTCTTAGGGGATGTTCTTGAGCTTAATATATACATCTTACAATCTGCTTCAGATATACATTGTCTTGATTCCAGAGAGATATAGAAATGTTACTCCCATAGAGTTCCATTCTCTTTCCCTTTTTCTGTACTATTATTGTTATATATACATATTATATCCATATATGTTACAAACCCAACAATACAATAATTATTACTTTATATAACTTTATATCTAAGAAGCTGAGGAAAGAAAGAACAAATAAATGTTTATAGATTGTTATACCAACCTTCTTTTGAAATGTTTCTTTTTCTTTTAATTTGTTCCTGTGGATTCAGGTTACCATCTGGAGTCATTTATTTACTCCAATACAGCTTTATTATCATTCACCTACTTTGTAATGTTAACTGTCAAATCTATTATATTTTTATGTTTAGGTCCAACAGTTTAATTAGTTTCATTAAATTGCTTTCTAAATCACTGAAGACATTGAAATAATAAAAATATACATTTATGCTGTCTTTTAATAGTGTCCTATCAGTGCTTTTCAACAATGGATTCAAATTTCTCTGGTATTATATACTTTCAGCCTGAAAACTTCTTATAGTATTTTTTTGTAAAGTATGTTAGCTAGCAATAAATTCTATCAGTTTTTTGTCTGTCTGGTAATGTTTTTATTTCACCTTTGTTTCTGAAAGATAGTTTTACTGACTATAAGTCTCTTGGTTGATACGCTTTTGGGATTTTTTTTTCCTTTCAGCAATTTTGATACAATTGACCTCTGAATAACATGTGCTTGTCACATTTGTCCACTTATACATGGGTTTTATTCTGCCTCTGCCAACCCTGAGATATCAAGACCTCTTCCTACTCCTTCTCAGCCTATGCAATGTGAAGCAATGAGAATGAAGACCTTTATGATGACCTATATCCACTTAATAAATAGTAAATATATTTTATTTTTCTTATGATTTTCTTTTCTTTTTGGTTTGTTTGTTTAAAACAGAGTCTCACTCTGTCACCCAGGCAGGAGTGCAGTGGCACAATCTTAGGTCACTGCAACCTCTGCCTTCTGGGTTCAAGTGATTCTTCTGCCTTAGCCTCCTGGGTAGCTGGGGCCAAACGTATGTACCACTACATGTGGCTAATTTTTGTATTTGTAGCAGAGACAGGGTTTTACCATGTTGGCCAGGCTGGTCTCAAATTCCTGATTTCAGGTGATCTGCCCACTTTGGTCTCCCAAAGTGCTGGGATTACAGGCAAGAGGCACCACACCTGGCTCTTTGTTATGATTTTTCTTATAACATGTTTTCTCTACCTTACTTTAATGTGGGAATAGAGTATATAATACATATACCATCGAAAATACTTGTTAACTGGCTGTTTATGTTATCAGTATGGTTTTTGGTCAACAGTAGGCTATTAGTAGTTAAGTTTTAGAAAGTCAAAATTATATGAGAATTTTTGTCTAAACGGGATTGGTGTTCCGTAACTTCAATGTTGTTCAAGGGTCAACTGTTCCAAAAGAGAGCCTGCATAGCCAAGTCAATTCTAAGCAAAAAGAACAAAGCTGGAGACATCACACTACCTGACTTCAAACTATACTACAAGGCTACAGTAATCAAAACAGCATGGTACTGGTACCAAAACAGAGATATAGACAAATAGAACAGAACAGAGGCCTCAGAGGCAACACCACACATCTACAACCATTGGATCTTTGACAAATAAGACAAACATAAACAATGGGGAAAGGATTCCCTATTTAATAAATGGTGTTGGGAAAACTGGCTAGCCATGTGCAGAAAGCAGAAACTGGACCCCTTCTTGACCCCTTACACTAAAATTAACTCCAGATGGATTAAAGACATAAACATAAGACCTAACACCATAAAAACCCTAGAGGAAAATCTAGGCAAAACCATTGAGGACATAGGCATAGGCAAGGACTTCATGACTAAAACACCAAAAGCACTGGCAACAAATGCCAAAATAGATAAATGAGACCTAATCAAACTCCACAGCTTCTGCACAGCAAAAGAAACAGTCATTAGAGTGAATCAGCAACCAGCAGAATGGGAAAATTTTTTGCAATCTACCCATCTGACAAAGAGCTAATATCCAGAATCTTCAAAAAACTAAAACAGATTTACAAGAAAAAAACAAGCCCATTCAAAAGTGGGTGAAGGATATGAACAGACACTTTAGGAAAGAAGACATATATGAGGCCAACAAACACATGAAAAAATGCTCACCATCACTGGTCATTAGAGAAATGCAAATCAAAACCACATTGAGATACCATGTCACGCCAGTTAGACTAGTGATCATTAAAGAATCTGGAGACAACAGATGCTAGAGAGGACGTAGATAAATAGGAACACTTTTACACTGTTGGTGGGAGTGTAAATTAATTCAACCATTGTGGAAGACAGTGTGGCGATTCCTCAAGGACCTACAAATAGAAATTCCATTCGACCCAGCAATTCCATCACTGGGTATATACCCAAAGGATTATAAATCATTCTGTTGTAAAGACATATGCATGTGTATGTTCATTGCAGCACTGTTTACAATAGCAAAGACCTAGAACCAACCCAAATGCCCATCGATGATAGACTGGACAGGGAAAATGTGGCACATATACACCATGGAATACTATGCAGCCATAAAAGACGATGAGTTCGTGTCCTTTGTAGGGACGTGGATGAACCTGGAAACCATCATTCTCAGCAAAATGACACTCATAGGTGGGTGTTGAACAATGAGAACACATGGACACAGGGAGGGGAGCATCATGCACTGGGGTCTGTGGGAGGGAACTAGGGAAGGGAGAGTGGGTGGTGGGGAATTGGGGAGGGATAACATGCGGAGAAATGCCAGTTATAGGTGATGAGGAAAGCAGCAAACCACACTGCCATGTGTGTACCTATGCAACAATCTTTCATGTTCTTCACATGTACCCCAAAACCTAAAATGCAATAAAATAGATATGTTTTTAAAAAAGGGTCAACTGTTTATTGTCTCACTGCCTTCTGACTCTCATTGTTTTTTATGAGAAGTCAGCTGTATATATTATTGGAATTCTGTGGTATGTGTTAAGTCATTTTTCTCTTTGATACTTTCAGGATTTTCTCTGTTTTTGTCTTTCAGCATTTCTTTCTATGATGTATCTAGATGTAAATTTATTTGTGCTTGTCTTACTTGGAGTTCATGGTGCTTCTTGGATGTGTACATTAATATTTTCAGCCAATTTGGAAGGTTCCAGTCATTATTTCTTCAAATATTTTTTCTGTTCTTTAAAATTAACTCTTCTTCTGATACTCCTATTATCATATGTTAATGCTCTTAATGGTATTACACATTTCTCTGAGGCTTTATTCATTTTTCTTATTTTTTTTTCTTTCTGCTCTTCAGATTTTATAATCTCTATCAATGGATCTTCAAATTCACAGATTCTTTTTGTCTTTCAGTTCAAAACTGCTGCTGAAACCCTTTAGTGAATTTTTTATTTTGGTTATTATGCTTTTCAACTCCAGAATTACCACTTGGTTCTTTTTCTAAATTATCTCTTTTTTATGTTCTCTATTTGATGATATGTTGTCATCATATCTTCTTTCACTTCTTTAGATATATTTTCTTTTAGTTCTTTGAATATATTTGAAATGGCTCTTTTAAAGTCTTTGTTAAATCTGATATTTGGGTTCTCTTACAGTCAGTTATTGTTGCCCTCATTTTTCCCATATGTGAGTCACAATTTCCTATTTCTCTGCATGTCTTGTGATTTAGTTAATTGTTGTTGAAAACTGGAAATCTGTTATAGCAACTCTGGATACCAATTCACTTCTTGGTATCCAGAACTTGTTTTTGTTGTTGTTGGGTTGTTTTTGTTGTTGTTGTTGTTTGTTTTTTGTGACTTCACCAACCTATTTTAGTGAGATTTTTCCTCTGAAATGTAGCCTCTGTTGTAATTTCTCAAGGGTGTAGTCTTGAGTATGTACACAGACAACCTAGGATGGCCGACTTTAGCAGGGCTCTCTTTGAGTGTTTCTTTCCATGACCTTTCTGTTAAGTTGTCTGCCTTTGGTATTACACCCAACTGTTTTGTCAGTAGGAGTAAGCCAAGCAGATTCTAACATTTAGTGGATTGAACTTAAGCCAGGTAGTTGCCTCTCTAAGCCTTAGTTTTAGAGTAATATTAGTCAAATGACTAATAATACATGTGCTATGCCAACTAAATTAAATCATGGATACAAAATCATCTACCACAGGATTGTTGGCCCAATGCATGTAGTTCATGCTTAGTCCCTGTTATCAAAATTCCTCAGTACATAGAAAGTTGATGAGTATATAATAACAAGACTTCAAAATTATAAACCACAAATATTACAGACATAATGATATTCTTCCCAAATCTGATTTGCCTACCTGCTCTACTGGCAAATATCAACTAGAATTAAGCTTCTCACTTCTACTTTCTAGATTCATTGAGCGTCAGGGAAGTTCCAGATGTATTTTGTTCAACATTTGCACATATCAGGTTAACAGTCAGATTCATCTGAAAAAAACAAAAAACAAAAAAACAAAAAAACAAAACCTTTATTATTAGTACTTACTGATATGCTATTTCCCAAGCATCAGCAAAACCAGATTTCTCCTTAAGAGGAAAAATAGTAGTCCTAGTCATTCACCTAACAATTATTAAGTACCTGGTATGTTCCAGGGAAAAAAAGATGCTAGAGATAAGGGAATAGAAAAGGTAAATATTGCTTTATCCTCATGAAACTCACAATCTAGCAGAGTTTGACAGCCCAGATATTTCAGAAGCACAAAATTAAACTGCTTAAGAATCTAAAATTTTTCACAAGAATAGCGATCAAATTAATGTTTGTGTGGTGACATCTTTATAGTCCTGAACAAAGTTTATAAGATATTTGGGAAATGGCCTATAGCATTTGGAATGTAGAGCACAACTTTTGCTTCAGCGGAAGTCTCAATTTGCATAAAATTCAAAGATGAATAGCATATACTATCATGTACTCCAGGAAATTTTAGATTCATGTGGGAAATAGGCAGATAATATGAAAACTACATAGCAGTGCCCCGGCACAAAATGAGATGTTCAATAACGGAAACAAATATAATTACTACTTACTAAGTATAGAAAGGTGCTTGAGGAATAAAATGTAAGGTGCTTATGCCATATGAAGTATGATCAAATATGACCTCTGGGCATAAAGGAAACAAGATTCATCTAGATTTATATTAACTGGATACCTTTACTTGTTCAGTACTACAATGGAAACTCTGGGTAAGATAAAACTACCTGTCTTCAAGGTGATCATACTGATGAAAAGGTCTCAGGACAGAGAACTCAGAGCCAGATCAGCTGCTCAACCATAAGTTGTAGAACTATGAAGACCTTGTCTACTCTGAGCCTCCATTTCCTTGGTCTGTAAAATTAGAGTAAACATACTATCACCCAGAGCTGTTGTAAAGATTGAGTGCAATAATGGATTTAAAAAGGCATGTGAAAATGTGTTCTGCAATTGAGGAGGTTATTGTTACAATCCAGCAGGAGGAATGCTGAGTTCCTTTTAAACCAATGAGGCCATCTCTGAAGACCTGAATACTGTGTGGTCACATGAAGTAACTGAATTACCACATCAAACATGCCTTCCCGTCTTTTTCTAACCAGCTCTGTGGTCCCCATACAATGTAAATCCAACATTGATTATGTGGATTAAATGAATCTAAGCATGGCGGCTTTTCTTCTCTTGGAAGCTTGAGCTTGAACATGGCTAATTCTGTATCCACTCCATACTGCCCAATTTCCACACCATCTATCCCCACCACTAATTTGGTTTCATTCTCCTGTATTAAAGTCACACACCACCATATTATATGCTCCCCAAGGAGTCTGTTTCTTCTTATATTCATCTTTTCATTTTCCAGGGTTCAGAGCAGAGTGATTTGCATATAACTGGTACTCAATATCACTTTTAATAAAATTACAAAAGAAAAGACCATTTTAGCTGATGGTGTTTGGTAAAGTTATCTCCAATATTGTTTGATAATAGCTCTTACGTTTTCTGATGTGATACAACTAGTGTGCAACATTAGCAAGAGGTATAATTTATTTGTTCTAATAATATTTGTTGAGTTCAAAATATTATTAGCACTAATTTATTAGTTCTAAGACTTATAAGAGTTCAAACACTTATATGATAAGGGTTAGGGTTACAATAGTGAGCAAAGCCAAACCTGTCTCTGTTCTCATAGAGCTCAGGTTCTGCTTGTTGTTCATTGTAAATGAAGACCAAGAAAAATTTAGAAGCAGACTTGGCATTTAGCTGGAACACACAAATACAGCTGTGTATATGGCCTGAATCTATTTCAGCCAGTGCTTAGGCAACAATGTTTATAAAATATTTTTATTATCACTTCTAACCAAATATTAACTCTTTAATTTAAAATGTCTACTGTAAAACAGATAAAAATAACACCACTGATTAGGACACTTGTAAACAGAGTGTTTTAAGCATTTTAATTTATGGTATTAGGTTTAAGATGACTCCTTCTGAATGGTCGATGTCAGCCCATTCCTGAACGGAAATGCAATGCAAATGGGGACTCATGTCCATTGTAAATCATTCAGAGAATCTCCTTTACCTGGTTCAAGAAAGTATGTCCTACTGTATACACTACGTAAATTACCCTCAAGAAATGCTTTTCAAAGCATTCCATAATCAAAATTAGAGAAAAAAAATCTGTATATGTAAGAGAATACATGGAAGCCCTGAAAAGTACTACAGTAAAAATTAAATTTTAAAAGTGTTTGACTTGTAACCCAGGTCTCCTCACATTTGTTTCATCACAGAACCATTTTCCCAAAACACACATATAAGTATCTGGAAAAAGTAATATTCTAGGGAA
The DNA here is from genome assembly GCF_009761245.1 of Sapajus apella. Classification (NCBI taxonomy): domain Eukaryota; kingdom Metazoa; phylum Chordata; class Mammalia; order Primates; family Cebidae; genus Sapajus; species Sapajus apella. The sequence continues at coordinate 47,931,528 of NW_022436944.1, forward strand.
GATACTTTGAGATACTCTGGTTTAACATATTCAGATCCTACTCTGATAATTTTCTTCCTTTCTCTTTTTTAATTGCCATCATAGGAACGGTATAAATACATCTAAGTCTATTTTAATCAGTTATGTCATCTGCTAAAGTGGCAATCAAAATCCTATTTCATCTTTTAATAAAGTAAGCAGCTGAGAGGAGAGCAATAATAATGGCTGTTTAACACCAGAAAAAGCCAGAGAATGATTCTATTCTACCTGGATATGTACAGGGGCCTGCAGAGGATTCATCCTGTAAGCTCATATACAATTCATTTTCATACTTTTATTTCATATTTATTTTTATTGTACTCTTCTTTACTTTGGCAATCTTAGATTAAGTTTCCAGTTTTCCAAAATTGCCTGCAGTGAACTCCTATCCCCAGAGATTGCTTTTTTATTAGTCTCTTAAGCAAGTTATACAATTCAAATCACCTCTCCCTGTCCACCCATCTGCTTGTTTTTGCTTTTCTTCCTCTCTGCTGGATTCAGTGTAGAAATCCTCTATGCCTCCTCTCCCCCCTCCCTGTCCGCTGCCCTAAACTCTCCCCCACCGTTCTGTCTATCCTCTCTGTCAGGGTCCAGGGGCCCCTTCTGTTCAGATGGCTCTGGGCCCACCTGTACCGGCCCCATCTGTCAGCAAAGCAGCCTCAGCATCCCACAAACCTGGTGGAGGAAATTCTCCTCTGAAGAATTGACGTCACTAGGTGTTCTCCTGAGAGTTGTGCCCTGAAAAATTAGCTACATTGAGAAAGAATAAAGGGCATTTCAGCATGGGATAGAGGCGTTCATCCCATCGGCATTAATAAAATACTTCTTCCACACAGGGCCATATTTCAGTCTTTCATTCTGAACATTATTTTACATCAACTTGACAATTTTTTAAAAGAGGAGGGAATTTCAAAGATATTAAATAGGATAATATCTTCAGGGTAACCAGAAATTTAAAAGTAATTATTTGTATTATTAAAAATACATTTTATTTACTAGATCTTCTTATGCGATATAATTATTTAGAAAATACATTTTATTAGACCTCTTTATGCAATATAAATAATTATAAATTATAAGTAAAAATATAAATAATTATTTATATTGTATAAGGAGGCCTAGTAAATAAAATGTATTTTCTGAACCTATTATGACCAAGCATAGTTGCAAAATTATTTCTTCATACTCTTCCAATTCAAGTAATGCAGTAATCTTTTTGGAAGAAGTCATTCAGTTAGTTCCTTGGCACTATTTGTAAAGGACTCAAGGAATCATATCCCAGAGGAAGTGTTTCCTTGAAAGAAAAGCTTATTTCTGATATTTAAAATCCCCTGTCCCCAAAACGTATACACAGTGAAAAAAGTGAAGTTCTATAATTGACTAATACAGTAAGGCTTGGCTCCTTTTTCCCGTCTGAAATTTGATTCATATTTAACCCAGATTTGTGTGTCGATTTAATGACCAAAGTGCCAAGAGGAGGACAGAATGGTCACAGCCAGCCATTGTAGAGGGTATTTGGTGCCAGCACTGAACAAGTTCTCAAAAATGTTGATGGCACCTGAAATTCGTACATTAGAACCCCTTGATGTACAAGCCAGTCTCTTGGTTCTGATGTTCCCTTGCCTGTTTCCTGCATGTGAGAAAAGTGCTGCAGCGACCCTGTTTATCTGGCCCCCGCACAACATTGTCAGGACACATTTCCATTTTCCAAGTGACTGCTGCCACTGGGCCGCAGTCTGTGCTCATTTCTCGAGTAGCTAAACCCTTTGACACTGTGGTTTTTAATTAAAATTACATTAAAGTTAATCAACCAGAAAGAGGCTTCTGTAGAAGGCAGGTTTGATTGCAACCTGCAAAGGGCACGAAGGCTGCCAACTTGCTAAAGATGTGCCTGCAGATGCCAATCTGCCCACATGAGCCCCACGGTTATAGAGCTGCCGAGGAGAGGTCAGTTCTGTTTGCGTTTTCCCTGGAACTGTCAAAAAAATCGCAATGGCAGTGGCGTGGCATAGAGCTAAAAAAGCAGACAAGCTTCTTCAAAGCATACCATTCCAGCATTTTTGCTACTGCCCCAAACCACTGATGTGAAGCTGTCATGTCCCAACTGCTTCCTCTTCAGACGCAGTTAGGTTCAACTGAGAGCCATTAGGTTTGTTGTTTGAGGATGCTATAGATACTCTTAGAAGATCTTATCTTCTACAGGCTAGGTTTCTGGCATATGATGCTGTGATTGGCTTTGCTTTGTTTTGAAAGGGCCAGAGAAAATATTTGCACGCTTCAGGATTCCTTGTTCATCTTCAGGTTCTTTGCAAAAGAGATTCACTGGAAAATGATTATGCATAGCACAGCATATCTTTATGCATTCTGAACAAAAACACTATCAAATAAAAATTCACATATAGGACTTGTTATTTATTTGACACTAAATGTTGCAATGATGTTCAGTCTAAACTATATATTATTTTATGTTCCCTTTAAATGTTGCAGTGGTGTTCAGCGTAAAATATAAATTATTTTATGTTCACTTCTTATATGATTAGCTTACTTATGTTTAGTTCTTGAAGTACCTCACACTTTGTGAGAGATTGACTAGTTTTAGATAAATGAATGAATGAATGAGTGAATGAATTAAAAGAGTGCGTCATCTATCAGAATTAATTCTATCTGTGCTTTTTTTCCTAAAGCTATATAGTCATGTACCATGTACCAATGTTTTTGTAAATGATACACCACAAGCGACAGTGGTCCCATAAAGTTATAACGGAGCTGAAGAATTCCTATTGTCTACTGATGTCATAGCAGTCATCATTACACAATGTATTACTCATGCATTTGCAATGATGCTGGTGTAAAGAATTCTGTGCTGCCAGTCATAAATCTGTAGCAATTCTGTATAGCACATAATACTTGACAATGTTAATAAATGGCTGTTACTGATTTATGTATTTATTATATAATTTGTTATTATTTTACAGTATACTCTTTCTACTTATTAAGAAAAAGTTAACTGTAAACAGCCTGAGGCAGGTCTTTCAGCAGGTAGTAACAATGCCACAAGAAGGCATTGTTATCATAGATGACAGCTCCATGTGTGTTACTGCCTATGAAGACTTTAAGTGGGACAAGATGCAGAAGTGGAAGCCAGTGATCTTGATGATCCTGATCCTGTGTGCCTAGGCTAAAGTGTGTGTCTTAGTTTTTAACAAATAAAAAAGTTTAAAAAATAAAAATAACTAATAGAATAAGGAATAAGGATATAAAGACAACATATTTTTTACAGCTGTACAATGTGTTTGTGTTTTAAGTTAAGTGTTATTACAAAAGAATAAACAAAGTAAGTAAAAACAGTTACAGTAAGCAAAGGATAACGTTGTTGAATAAATAAAAAATATATTTTCTACAAATTTAATGTAGCCTAAGTGTACAGTGCTCATAAAGTCTGCAGTAGTATATAGTAATGTCCTAGGCCTTCACGATTCACTCACCGTTCACTCACTGATACACCCACAGCAACTTCCATTCCTGCTAGTTCCATTCATGGTAAGTTCCTTATAAAAGTATACTATTTTTATTATTTCATACCATATTTTTACTGCACTTCTATATTTAGATGCACAAATAGTAACCGTTGTGTTACAGTTACCTACACTATAACTTCCATTCCTGCCAGCTCCATTCATGGTAAGTTCCTTATAAAAGTATGCTATTTTTAATATTTTATACCATATTTTTACTGCACTTCTATATTTGGATGCACAAATAGTAACCGTTGTGTTGCAGTTACCTACACTATTTTGTACAGTAACATTCTGTACAAGTTTGTAGCCTTGGTGCAAAAGGCTATACAATATAGCCTAGGTGTGTAGTAGGCTATACCATCTAGGTTTGTGTAAGTACACTTCATGATGTTTGCACAACAACAAAATCACCTAAAAATGCATTTCTCATTAAGTGACTGTAAAATCACCATGACTACAAAAAGTTAGATGTCATTTTATTTTAAGTGTCAACTCTATTCGTATCTGATGCCTAAATCACTATTCTAAGGATTCTGAGGTTGTATCCAAGTAATCAAGCAGAGCAAATGATTTGTCAAGGACTATCCTAGTTCTGTGGTTTGGGGAACAATATAAAGATTATATCAGAATTCATGAGTTGCTTGGAAGGAAGTGGACAAAGCCTCATTGCGTGAAGCTTTCTGTGGGAGAGGAGGAATGAACTTTGAAGAGGAAATGTAGCTAACTTTACTGAGTTTCAAGCTCTGTAAAAGCTGGCAAACATTTTCTTCTACATATCCCTTAGAGGCATCCTGAGTCTGTTCTGACTCTAATTAATCCATTGGCCCCACAATTACTTACTTGTCTATGTATATCTATGCTAAACAATGTTATTATAGCAAAAAATTAACTTTCTTTGAAATCTGAGAAAAGAATTTTTGTGTATGGATATGGTTAATTAATCATTACAGTATCCTGTCCTTATTGATCACATCATGAAAAAAATTGAACTAAATTCTTAAACACCTCTTTCTTTTAATGAAAACTTACAATCTTTCACTCATAAAATCAGCCAAAATAAATGTTCTTTAAACAGACTTTCAGGGATAACACTTGGAAATAATTTGTCTTCTCTCTTATAAAACTGATCGTTTAAAAACAGAAATAAAATATAAGCTTCTCTTCTCACTTCAAATTAGATATTAAGATTTTCTACCCTCTCTAAATTATGTTCCTAATGAGATCCATATAAACATGTGATTTTTCAATACAACTTCTAGGTCAAGCAAAGTATAATGTAGTATGGCCCCATCCTCCAGTTTACCAGAGCAAAGTTGAGTTATTAACTATTATAAATATTACAAAGTACATTAAGACAACTAGCTAATACTTACCGACCATCTACCATGGGGTAGGCACTCTTTGGTGTGAAAGGCATAGCAGTGATCAAAGACGATGCCATTCTGTTCCCAGGCCGCTTACATGCTGCATATGAGAGAGCAGCTATATTACATGGCTGTCCTGGAAGCACTATAGGCTAGATACCCATTAGACTTTTCCTTGCTATGTCCTTGGTAATAGAATGCTAGTTTGGTTTGGGAATGCATTTCAACCAAGATTGCTGTCCCCTTCATGTTGACCAGATGATACTTCCCAGCCTCCCTTGAGCTTGGGGTAGCCATGTGACCCAGTTTTAGCCAATGAGACCTACTAGGAAGTCTGATGGGAGGGAAGTGGGTTCTTCAAAATATATTTTCATCTCTAATAAGAAGACTCCTGCCAGGATTATTTCTGCCACCCTTACCAGCCCACTATCTCTACCTTTAGGGACTGGAGCCATCCTGTAATCATGAGGCAAAAACATGAATACAAAAAGCCAAATTCTGAGGACAGTAAAACAGAAGGATGGAAACTTGGGGCTTCAACAACATTTTGAACTGCAGCCTCCAAACTGTAACTTCTAGATTTCTTGTTACATAAAACAATTAAATGTCATATCCCTTAAGCTAGTGTTAGTTGGAGAACCTATTATTTGCAGCTGAAAGAATCCTAATTGATATCACTGTCTTGTTTTCAAACATAAAAAATAAAACCTTCCAATCCCATAGTCCACTCCACTTCTTTCACTTTAACGTTTTACTTATATCTTTGTGTATCACTGTACATGAAGAATCTGCCTGTTCCTTATGGAAGTCCCTAATGGAGAAACATATCAAAGGCTAGCTCTTTTTGCCTCAGCAGGTATTTGGAGTAATATCTCTGCATAGGTCTTGGCAGGCCTTCAAAAACTTTCCCCAGTCAATACATAGATTCTTTTTTCTCTTCTGGCTTTAAATCAGATAGGAGTTCTCTTGTCCATAAGGATGCAACTTCCCCGTGCCTCCATGTGAATGAACCAATGAGATCATTCCCTGGATTTTGAGCAAAGGCATTAAAGAGGCTGAGGACACAGGTTGATTAGTTGGGCAGGCTATGATTCATGAAGGAGCAGAAAGATGAGGTTAAGCCTGTCATAGGCAACATCTGACTATGTTATGACTACATACAATAGCTTATGACTATTCCAGGCAAGATTTTGAGTACTGCTACTACTCACATATGCTCGCCCTAAGAATCATCTGGAAAGCTGACAAATTTTGCCACCTACATTGACAGACTGAATTAAAAATATCTACCTATATAGTTTTCACAAGAGACTCCTGTAGGATATAAAGACAGAGAAAATTGAAAATGAAAGAATATAAAAGACAGATCAGAAAAATACTAAGCATAAGAAAGGTGAAATAGATACACGAGACAGGTTGCTAAATTAGAAATTCAATTGAATTGCCCATATATGTAAATATTTGATATCATAGTAAGTATCTGGGAAGTGACTCCAGTCTCTCCAATGGTGAGATCAAAGGGCAATGTTTGCTTTGGGAATGGCCTTCCCATGCTTCAGCTCTGGAAGTAAGTTGAAGCTCCAGTTAGCCAGTTAAAAAGGGAAGAAAGGAAAAATAGATGATTCTTTCTTCCCCGATGGTAGTTGGCCTATGTGCAACTAGTCTTAGCTCTTGGTGGCAAGGTTTAGAGAGTGGTAAAAAAAAAATCTTGTTTTTGATGACAATTAAAAGGAATATTAAAGTATTGATTAATACTATAAAATAAGATACAATACAACAAAACAAAAAACTACCATGAAACTATACATAGAGTTCATATTTATTAAATATAGGGCTTTTATTATGGGAATATTAATAATATGACTAGGGTGAGTCAGAACAGGTAACCTATTGAGAAGTCTGTGGGTTTGAGCACTCCTTATCATTTGTGTCAAATCTGAATTTTGTTACTGGTTAGTACTTTGGATTCTCTGGAACAGCAGATGCTAAGACAGAGTTTAGATTATAGGATATCTGTGAGAGTTGAAATCAACACAAGTAAAAGGAAAGGGGAGTGTCTTGTTCCATTTTCTGCTGCTGTAATAGAATACCACAGATTACATAATTTATAAAGAAAAATGTTTATTTGATGCACAGTCTGGGGGCTGGGAAGTTCAAGAGCATGGCATCTGCTAGCACTGGTAAGGGACTTCTTGCTGTGTCAAAACATGGAAGAAAGGCAAGTAAGTGAGCACTATAGACAGATAGTGAAATGGGGCCAAACTTACCTTTTTATCAGGAGCCCACTCCCATAATAACTAAGCCACTCTCATGATAATGGCATTAATCAATTCATGAGAAGCCCTCAGGATCTAATCCCCTCTTAAAAGTTCCACCTCTAAATACTATTACAATGGCAATTAAATTTCAAGGTGAGTTTTGGTGACATTCAAGCCATAGCAGGGAGAAAGCAAGCTTAGGCAGAGGGGGATGTCAAACTGAGAAGCAAGCCTGACAGATCCTTGACCAATCTGGCAGAGTACTCTGGCTCAGCATTTCTCTGTGTTGGGCCAGAATGTGTGGTCCTGTACACCACTGTATTGCTCAGCCACAAGATGCAAGATGCCACAGAAAAGATGTGACCTCAACCAGGTCAGCTCTCTGCAGCTGAGGCCAACCCTAAAGGAGCTGCCAGCTGGAGGTAAAACTATGAATGCATATTGTTAAGTGTTCTAAGTGACAGTGGCTGTTTCCAATTTCCTTTCTTTATTGAGATAGTCAAGATATTATTTGCCAAATGAACAACTACATACCATGTTTTGGAGGCCCAATTTATTTGCAGTAGCAAAGACCACATTTAGCATAACGATTACAATCAGAGCTAATAGTTCATTGTGCTCATGGTACTCTTTTGTAGGTTTTCTCAACCTCAGCACTACTCATATTTTGGGGCAGATAATTCTTTGTCATAGTTGGCTATTCTCTGCATTGTACGATGTTTCGCAGCATCCCTGGATTCAATCCACTAAACACCAATAGCATCACTATACACATACACAGTGGTGACAGCCAATGTCTGCAGATATTGCAGATGACCCGTGGGGTTCAAAATCACCACCAGATAAGAATCACTGGTTTCAAGTTATCCTTAATAATTCAACCAGTTTCTACAGGGCCAGATTGCTCAATTAGATGAAGATATGTTGGAAATGATTACCCCTGAATCCTTTAAATCTTTAAAGCTATTACTAATCTGTACTGCAGCTCCCCTCTTCCAGGATGCAATATTGGTTTTGATTTACTATCTTGGTCATTGAGTCGGCAAAATATCAAGGCTTCTACTTGATATTCTCCACTATGATGGCTCTTACCCCATAGACCACAAAAACCCAATATGGGGGTCATAGAATCTGCCAATATGCCCAACTCAGTGATAATTCAGGGGCAAGGGAAGCTTCTAGTATGTCTATAGACCCAATGGACCCTGTAAGAAATACAGTGGCCAGGACTCTGCTTATCACCATGCCTGCCTACTCTATCAAGGGGAATATGGTGACACTTCACGCCTTTGGCCATCAGTGTCAACTCAAACTTTATGTCCATAAATCTTCAAAAAGTATGGATATTCTCCTTACCCCAGTGAACAGCTGCCCAAGTAAATGGCCATAAATACCTTTTAAGGACTAAGAGAGTAATAACCATGTATACCTGTTATCATAGGATCTTTCCCCATTTGGACCAGATCATCTTTTTAGTCAGTGGATTCTTAGTTTGAAAATGGAATAAGGATTGTGTCTTCACTGGGGATTTTCACTCTCATTTTCCTAGTCAACAGCTCTTGATTTCTCCTGCTAGTACAAGCTGAGTAATACCTTTGTTGGATACCTAACTCTTTTGTCCCTAGTACTCACGTTATATTAACTGTCTCAAAACTCTCTGCAAGTCAAGCTCCCACGGCTAGCACTTCAACTTTGCCAGTTATAATAATAATTGTTTCCCTGGCTTCTGGGGGTCGAGCATCACCACTGATCCCTATTGTTTGTGTTCCATTATACCCACTGCTTTTGGGGAGTCAAGTTCTGTAACAGCCCTTCTTATCATTAACGCTGGCAATCCCTACAGCTGAAAAGCAAGTGCTTTTTTGAAGGAGATGTGAACAGGACATCTCTGTGTCTAAAATATAGAGTTTTATTTTAATCATACTAGATGAGGTAATTATTAACTTAAGATGTTTTGCTCTCTAAAGTCACAATTGAACTTTCTATTACCTATGGAAAAACCTGAGTCCAGAATTCTTCTCCAGAGTCAGGGAAAATTTCTCCCCAGTGAATGAATTTTAAAGACAGGGAGAAAAAAAAATAAGGATGCATTTTTATTGCCTCCCGTGAGACATGCTTGTTTAAGGGTCTGTTCACATACAGTAATGTTAGACAAAATAGTCTCTAAGGCTAAAAGCGTTGTTAGAGATAAAGGCAAACATTTGCTAATAATAATACACACAATTCACTGGGAATATTTCTTAAAGTCTAAACGTTTATGCACATAATAACACACCTTAAGACATATGAAGCAAAAATTAAAATAAGTAAAAATACAAATTTACAAATCCAACATCATAGTATGATTTTACCATACTCACTGTAACAGTTGACAAATAAATAGATCAATAAGCATATATAAAACTTGAACATCATAATGACTGTCTTGATCTCATAGGCATATATAGAATCCCAAACCCAATGAATAAAAAGTACACCTCATAGAAAATTTATGAAAATTCATTACTTGCTAGTCTATAAAACAAATCTCAAAACTTTGATACCAGGTCTCATGCAGATCATGTTCTCTAACCACAATGCAAAAGAGGTAAAAAGTGAGAAATGATTTTTTAATCTAAAAAGCCAACATATTTAGAAAATGAAAAAAAACACATTTCTAAGTAAGTCAAAGAAAGACTATACTGGAAATTATATGCGTCATTATAGACCCTCCTAAACCAATGCCTTCATATTAAAAAATGGGGAAACCTAGACCGAGAGTAGTTAAATAAATCGCTCATAGTCACAATGCAAGTTGGTAGAAAATAAGGGGACAGCAGTGTGTAGTTCAGGGCACAGGATTTAGGGCACAGGCCATGGAGTCAGACTAGTTCTTAATCCTCCATTTACTAACACTGTGCCCTGGGACAAGGCTGTATTTTCAACAAGGCTCAGGCTCAGTGTTTGCAGTGTTCTGTTGACGAAAGCAACAAGGTCAGCCCAGCTTCAAGGAGTGGGGAAATAGAATCCACCTCTTTAGGGGAGCTGCAAAGTCACATGGCAAAGAGCAAGGACAGCGGGAAGGGTAGAGAATTTGGAAATATTTTTGCAATCCATCTATCACAAAGGCTAAATTACCCCTTGGCAGAAACTACAGTGGAGATGAAATAGAAAGTAAAGTGAATGTATGTCTCGTAAAAAGAGCGAGTATTCCCTTAGGCTGCATGTGTTTTTCCATTGAAAGCAGGGATTCCCGAACGCAGGGCTGCAGACGTGTGCTAGTCCGTGGCCTGTTGGAGCTGGGCTGCGCAGCAGGAAGTGAGCAGGGGTGAGTGAGCACTACTGTCTAAGCTCTGCCTCCTGTCAGATCAGCAGTGGTATTAGAGTCTCATAGGAGCGCAAACCCTATTGTGAACTACACATGTGAGGGATCTAGGTTGAGTGCACCTTATGAGAATCTAATACATGATGAGCTGAGGTGAAGCAGTTTCATCCTCAAACCATCCTTCCAATCCTACCTTCTCATTTGTGGAAAAACTGTCTTCCAAGAACCTGGTCCCTGGTGCCAGAAAGGTTGGGGAACCATTGCTTTAAAGGAATCCATACCTCCAAAGAAAGGTCAGATACAGAGAACTAAGTTGATATATGAAATAATAATCAATGAAATATAAAAACAGTTGCTGAGGTTTCATGAGCTAGAACAAATCTAACTTTAGACTTGAAGATCTGAATCAAATTATTCTGTACAGAAAGGTAACATTTTAAAAACCCAACTTGTTTGGGTTGGATGCAGAACAAAATACTGACAGACAATTAATGAATGTGAATGGCAATGTATTTTAGGTAAATATTCTCATTTGGACTGCATAGTTCTAACATTTAAATAGTAAGAATCTTTTAAGGACTATGCCTTCCGGTTCAGAAAATGAAGCCCCTGCTTTTTGAAGGAATATCTAAATTATATAATGAGGCTGGAATATCACATCTTAGGTAGTTTTTATGAATGCAAGTGCCTTTTTGCATTGTATATTTGGTACAAAGACATGGCATTTATTACAACATGGGAGAATAAAGGTAGAAATCCTTACGAGTACAAAACAGCATGAGAAATGTAATTTTCACTTCCAGCACACTGAAAGATATAAACACTCTTGAACATGCTGTCAGCCACCTATCCAAGAACCAGGATTCCAGAGTGATCAATCTGTACATTTTAAAAAGTTATTTTTAACTCATTAAATAGTACATCTAAAATTCCTGATAAGCAACACTTTATATTTTGAGGAACAAATTAAAATATATTTATTCTTTTTTAATTATAATTTCAACTTTTATTTTTGATTTGGGGGTACATGAGTAGGTTTGTTACATGGGTATACTGCAGGATGCTGAGAACCTCTTTTTTAAGACATGTCATGAAATTTTGTTGGGCTTTTTGTACATTTGTTGAAACTTTGCCCCACTCCACACTTGTAAGAAATAAAAGTTATAGAATAAAAATTATCTAAAAAGAAATGCTTATACAACTCTTTTCAGGAACAACAGTAAACTATTTTACTGACAGAATCAGCAGCTTAATTAAAAGTCTGTTAATGCTGGTGTTAATAAACCTGGCATATTTTTAATTTAGATTGATATTACTGAAACTGATACTTGATAATATGTCACCATAAATCTGGATGAGAATATTGGCTATATAAATTAAGCTTTGATTACTTGAAAAATCATAGAGGTTATTACAGATGCTCCATAATCAAATTGTATTTTTTAATAAAAATGTTCTACTTAGGAAGCCAAGATGAAGTAATTGGCTGTGTACTATTTACCTTCTGGTTAAAGTCACCAACACATAATTATTCATGATATTAAAGTTTTAAATGAAGAAACAAATGTAAAGGATGGATGTGTGGACTGTTTGGATTTCAAAATTGAGTAAGTGATTTATTACTTTCATTTCTTTTGCAGGTACTCATTAAGCTCCTATTATGTGCTCGGCACTTTTATAGAGGTTGAAGAAAGTGTGGAACAGTAGACAAAGATGTCATGCTCTTGTAATTTACATCCTAGAGGTTTTACTATTAAACTTTAATAAGCCTTATCAAAGAATGACTAGAACACTGTAGTGACACTATAGCTTGTTGGAAAGCTATGATGACTGAAAAAAAAATTTTGATATAGGTTCAAATATTTCCAGAGCTGTGTCAAATAAACCTATATGTCAGTTAGCACCTCCTTGACTCTAATGGCCTCAACCTTTAGCAATTCCTTTGTTTCAGAAGTTCCAAGTACCATATAAAGTTTCTGAGTTGAGAGAGGGAAATGATGGCTTGTACTCTCAGAGCCAGTGCAGGTTTTGGACCCCTGAATTCTAGGAGTTTCTTCTGTTCTATTCATTTCACTATATGGAACTCCGTCCTGCCTTACTTTCTACATGATCATGTGCATCACTTCCTAAAACTGCCTGTTTTCACTGCTCTCAAGGCACACTGGCCCGTTTTCTGTTTCTTAAAGGTGCCAAACTGACTTCAACCTCAGGGGTCTTTCAGTTGCTGTTCCCTCAGCCTGAGACGTGATCCTCCCAGGTATCTGCTGAGGTTGCACCCTCACTGCATCTACATCACCACTGAAAGGTCACCTCCTCTGACCACCCTATCTAAAGTAATACACATGCACCCTCCCACTCTCTACCTCAATACCCTGCTTTCTTTCTTTTCATACTATTTGATAGTAGCCAACATGCTGTGTATTTATTTATCTGTTTACGATCTCTTCCCAGCTTGAATACAAGCTCCATGAGATCACAGACCTGGACACATTCACTGCTGTAACCTCAAGGGCTAGAATACGCTGAGAACACAAAATTTGTTCAATTAATATTTGTTGAGTAAATGAATGAATGCATGAATACATGGAAAACAAATGTACATAAGTTTAACAGACTTTCTTGAAGTTCTGGGCTAAGATGAAAGAGGTGCTCAAACTACACTCACATAAATAATCTTAAAGGGAATTCTAAGCATCCACACTCTTAAAACTGTACTATAGCCACTCCCTTCCCTTTCCCTTTGAGATGCAAAACAACATACTCTTGCCTTTGTTTTAAAGATGAGTTCCTCCCTTCCTTAGAAGTTCCAGCACCAACTCACAGCTAGACTTTCCAATGACTCACCTTCTGCAAGTCACTTCTTAATGTGTTTTTCCAAAGACAGTTCATTCCTTTAGAGAAAATTACTAAAATCTACTACTTAAAGTTGTCTTCACCTCATTGCACGATTAATGAAAAGCAGTGCAAAATCGAATTTTTGAGTTAAATATTATTCCAGATAGAAATGATTTATCTGGTTAAGACATACATGTCAAAGACTATCCTAATCTCATCAATCAGGAGTTTTAATCCATATTTACAGCTTGAATTTTTCTGGGGGAAAAAACATATTTAGATCAGTCTAAGACAGGGGAATGGTAAATAAGACACAGGAGATAGGACTGGTGAGTGAGAGGTAGCACAGGGAGTTTCTTTGCAATGATGAAACAGTTCTGTGTCTTGACTGCGGCTGCATGAATCAATACACAGGATAAAATCACATAGAACCACGCACACATATGCGCACACCTGGAAATGAGTTCATGTAAGAATTGGCAAAATCTGAATACTATTCAGTTTTGTATTGTATTGTACCAATGTCAATTTTCTGATTTTGATATTGTACTATAGTTATGCATGATACTGCCATTGGGAGAAGCTGGGTAATGAGTACGCAGGGATCTCTGCATTATTTTTGCAATTTCCTGAGTCTATAATTGTTTCAAAATAAAAAGTATAAAACAAAACACAAAACCACAATTGAAGTATCTGCAAAAGAAGTTTCAAAAAAATCTATTTCAGACCTAATTGTGATTCCAAAAATAAATACATGAACAGTTGACCAGGTGCAGTGGCTCACGCCTATAAACCCAGTACTTCGGGAGGCTGACGTGGGTGGATCAGCTGAGGTCAGGAGTTCAAGATCAGCCTGACCAACATGGAGAAACCCCTTCTTTACTAAAAATACAAAATTAGCCAGGCGTGGTGGCACATGCCTGTAACCCTAGCTACTTGGGAGGCTGAGGCAAGAGAATCACTTGAACCCGAGAGGTGGAGGTTGCGGTGAGCAGAGATCGTACTGTTGCACTCCAGCCTGGGCAACATGAGCAAAACTCTGCCTAATTAATAAATAAATAAATATATGAACAGTAAAAAAATTTACAAATCTGTTTGAAAAAGTAGTATGTACTTTCTCTAAAGATTAAAACTCAATATCAACAAAATTGATATTGTTTTATGAGTTTACTCATGGCTTTAAAAAATGTTGATTGACAAACTGACAAAACCCATGACATGTTAAGATTGTTAAAGATAAAGTACATTTATTGACACTGTTTAATACCCACACCCAGAATATCAACATATTTATACATATACAAACTCTTTTAAATCACTGGAGTTTTCCATCAATGGCAATAAGATGCATGATCACCTCTGCAGTGTCACAGCTGTGTTGTAATGTGCCTTCTTTAAATTAAGTTATTGCTCCTGAGGAGCAAGAGTTGTCATAAAGGTATTTCTTACAAGCAAGGATCTACAGGAACTCCCAGTTTGCAACAGTTCTAGATAACTAGATATTTTATGAATGTCAACACACCATGGCTTGTAATAAAGAGTCCTCCAATGTACTTTATGGACGATGCATTGCAAGGCATCGTGAAAATGCCTTGAAACATGAAAATGAGTCCCTCACAAAAGCATGAATGAGAATGAATTACATCTTTTCTTTTCGACACAACCTCCCAAACTAAACCTCCTTCACTGAAACTGTGTTTGATATAATCACATTTCAGGATGCAGAGAAAAGTTTTAGGGCTGGGTAGGGATTATTCCCATTAATCTACAGGCGTTGGGAAGCCAATTTATGGCTTTTAGTATCCTGACTATTGGACATTGGTGTCTTCTATTCTTTGGAGCCAGAGTTGCCAAATTTTAGAAGATCATTATATTCAAGTGCTGATAATAAATTAACCAGCTGTAGTGACAAATGCTGTGATGTAATATAATGTTCTTCAATTATATTCCAAGCCAAAATTCCTTTAATGTCTTTAGAAGGATTGGACTTCCCTTAAGAATGCATCTTTCCCTGTAATCCTAGCACTTTGGGAGGCTGAGGTGGGTGGATCCCCTGAGGTCAGGAGTTCAAGACCAGCTTGGCCATCATGGTGAAACCCCAACCTTAAAAAAAAAAAAGAAAAGAAAAAAGAATGCATCTTTCTTGTATGTCAAGAAAGATCAATGTTTTAAAGAAAAGTCCTTACCCATCTTACTAGAGTATGATGACTACTAGAAAGATGCATTAATAAATATTTGATCTTACTGTTCAATAAAGTAGAATGCTTCATTTTGTTCATCCTAAATTTGGAATTTGTTACCTGTAAATTATAAATGCATAAGGAAGAAGAGAAAGAAATAGATTAGGATGAGAATGAATTGAGAGAAAGGAGAAAATAAAAACAGCCAGTGAAATCCAAATAAGGTCTATGTTTTAGTTAACAGTTTGTTCAAATATCAATTTCCTGGCTTAGACATTATAGTATAGTTATATGGCAACTTTGGGAGAAGCTGGGTGAAGGTCTATGGGAATTATTTGTTCAAATTCCTGTGAGTCTCAAACTATTTCAAAATAAAAAATGATTAAAAAAATTAGAAAGCAGAGAAGCTAAAAATACACAGTAACTCCCAACACCCACAGATTAATTTACTGAAAAAAGCCTCATATACTGCCCTTAGCGACAGATGGCCAGTGGCTCTAAAGCAGATTTTACAATAATAACATCTATTATCTTTCAGTAAGTTCTTATTAAACGCCAACACTATGCTAAATGCTTTATACACAACATTTTATCTCCCAACAACCTTGTCATAGGATCAGTTAACCTTCTAAAGAGCTATTATTCTCATCTTCATTGTACCAACGAAGAAACCGAGATTCATACATGTTAATTTTCCAAAGCTACGTAGCCAGTAAGTGATGAGGGTAGGAATTGGAGCCAATCTGACTTTGAACTTCATGTGCTTTGTAGCAAAGGGACTTGTCTTCTTTCCTTCCTTCCTTTTACTAAGATTAATTTTTCATTATCTTTAATTGACACATAATAATTGTATACATTTATGGGATACAGTGTGATATTTCAATATATGTATACAATGTGTAATGATCAAAATCAGGGTAATTAGTATATTACCTCAAACAATCACCATTTTTTGGAGTTGGGAACATTAAAAATCCTCTCTTCTAAGAGCTATTTGAAAATACAGACTAACTAATAACTGTTAAATGATAGTCAACCTACCGTGCTGTAGAAAAACTAGAACTTATTCCTCCTACCTAGCTAGAATGTTGTATCCATTAACGAATCTCTATTGCCTTCCTTGCATCCTTCCCAGCCTTTAGTAATTACTATTATATTCTTTATTTTTATGAAATCAACTTATTCAGCTTCCACACAGGGGTGAGAACATGTGGTATTTATCATATCCATGCCTGGCTTATTTCACTTAAACATAATGTCCTCCATGCTCATCCATGTTGCTACAAATAACAGGATTTTGTTCTTTTTTTTTTTTTAAGTGACCATACTTTCTTGATACCTACCCAGTGGCTTAGATAAAGAAAGTAAAATTATTTTGTTTTTCTGTGGAGAATATATAGATTTAATCAGACAGGCTATACTAGCAAATCCTCATTTCCCTAGATAGGCCCAGGGAGGGAGAAGGCAATGTCCCTTTTGAAGAAAGTGGTCACAGATGGTTCCTTCCTCATAGGTTTCTCTCCTTTGTGTTCTATGGACATAATATACTGACCATAGCTCACCAGATCATGAATTCAAAATGCAACATAGACTACCAACTCTGTTGTTGAGGCTGCTAAGTCTAAAGTTTAGTTGACTCTGATGCACATCAAATTGGGGCCTTGAGTTCAAAATAAGAGAGTCCAGCTGCTTAAGGTATGGACTGGTGTTAGCCCAGCTTTAGTGCTCAGTATTAGGTGGTTACTAAGTAACCCAATTATATCTTCCTTTGAGGAATTTTGAATAGGAGACACACAAAGAGAAACAGACATAACAGAGTCAATCAGAGCCAGAAAATAGCAAGTTTGAGAATAGCATCATCTTCAGGCAAAAGATCAATGACCACAAGCTACTGAGAAAATGGCTAGATTTTTTTTTTCTTTTTTTTTAATTATACTTTTAAATTATGGGGTACATGTGCAGCACATGCATGTTTGTTATGTAGGTATACATGTGAATGGCTATATTTTTTTAAAGGTACTCCTGAATCATAAATTGCAATTATTGATACTCCAAGTTTCCAAAGGTCTGATTATATCATTATTTCTAGTGTTCCTTAATTATTGCAAATCCTCACCTATTTCTGTTTTATAAATAGGAGTTTCTCTGCCCTTGGAGAAACATAGAGAAGTGTCTTGTAGTTAAGAAATATAAATCAAAAGAACAGACTTCTACATAAAATTTTAAAATCTTTTCCACATTCAAGTAGTATTGTGTCCAAGATTATAAATTCATACATTTTTTTGTACACAAAGCAACTGTTTAAGCTTTTTTGATACTATTTCAAACATAAAAGTTATGAGAATAGTACAAAGAGCCTTTATCTAGATTTACCCATTGTGAACATTTTGCCACACTTCCTGATCATTCTTGCTCTAACTATATATATGCATACTGATTTTTCTGAACCATTTGAGAATAAATTACCAATATCATTCCTTATTACTCCTTAATAATCATTATTTATTTAACTGTATTCTTTTCTTATAAGCACAATGTAGTTATCATATTTAAAAAAATTATCATTGATACAATATAGATATTAGATAATATGGATATTAGCTATTAGATAATATCTAATCTATAGTCAATATCCCAGTTTCACCAACTGTCCCAATATGTCTTTATAGGAAATATTTCTGGTTCAATATCTAATCTAAAACCACACACAGCATTTAGTTTTCCTATCTTAAAGGGCTCCAGTAATCTGTACGGTTCCTCAGCCTTCCCTTTTCTTCCATGACATGGACACTTTTAAGATTACAGACCATTTCTCTTGTAAAACACTCTCAACTTTTGGCCTGTCTGATGTTTTCTCATGATTAGACTCAAGTTATACATTTTTTGGCAGGAGCACTATATATGCAATTTGGTTTCTTAATGCATCACATAGGAGGCACATGAAGTATGTTTGAAAATCACCACTGTTGCAACCTTCATGGTAATATTTGACCCAGACAAGAATTACCAGTGGATGCTAAGTTAGTGTGTAAAAACTGGATGAGAAACAGATTATTGATACAATCCCAAAGTATCTCCTTATTAACCTTAAAAGCAGAAAGAGTAGTTTTGCAATACCACCTTAGCAAAGTGATCAGAATCATATATTCTTAAAGATAATAACTAAATACATAGAAGATTCCTTGAATATGTTTCTTGTTTTATTTTATATCATCTACATGGAAATTACATACAGAAATGAAAACTAACAAGAAAGGATAGTGAGACAAAATACAGCAGCAAAGAAATAGCACCTTCCTTTCACATAAATCCTAAGTAAATGGATCTTATAAGGTAAGATATTTCTACATTGAGTTTCTAGACTAACTAAAAAATAAGTACCCAGAAGTCTGCCTGATAAATTTCAAAACCAGAAAGACTATGCATATGACTCCTATATCCTTTATTTGTAATAATACTTCTAGTCCCAGGGATAAGAAGGGGGCTAAGATGTGATTTTCAGAAACTGTTGGATTTCTGAGCAAAGGTACTATACGGGCCTTAGCTTCTGGGCTGGGGCACTTTCAGGCTGCTTGGTGCCAGGGGGCTACCTGCTATATGGGCCTTAAAGAGAAAAAAGAAAACAAAGACAGCCAGAAGACCTGTAATTAATAGCTATACCTGTAAAACCAAAAGACTTGAAAAGAGCATGGAAAGATCTGCTGGTCACATTTCCATTCCAAGCAGAAACAGCTTACAGCACTGTTCAATAAATACTTACCATCTTTTATGTGCCAAACAATGGGACAGCCTTGGGAATCCAAACATTTGTAAAATATAAACACTCTTTCTTAAATTATAACCTTTAGGAGGGAGAGTGAACTGGAAGCATTTGACTGGGGGAAAGCCAATATTATAGGCACCATGATGAGAAAAGTAGAGTCCAAAACTATGAAGTATTCAAAATGCCTTCATAGAGCAGGTAATGGTTGATCTAGCCTATTGGAGAAATTGATAGCAGTTCAATGTGGCTAAAGAATTACTTTTCTCATGACACTTCTAGAGCAATTATTAGGAGCCTTTGTCCTAATCAATTTGCATATGTTAATCCATGTAACTCATAGCAACTGAGGAGACAGATGCTGTTATTATCTCTCTATTTTACCAATGAAAGTGCTAGAAGAGTGGGATGAAGTGTTGTGCTTAAAGTTTTAATCAGGGGTCAAATTATGGAAAGATACATGTCCTATACAAAAAGGTTTGAAGTTTATCCTACAATCTGTAGGATAAGAGGTATTGTAGATTTTTTAGAACAGAAATGATATGTTTAGATTTGCATTTTAGAAATTTGTTCTGGCAGCTGTGTAAATGGTGAATTAGAGTTGGGCAAGACAGGGGGAAAAAGGAGCCAGCAAGAAAAGAGAGGAGACAATTACAATAGTCCTATAGAATAAGATGAGGACATAATCTCTGGCAGAAGAAGAGGGCAGAAGAGGAAGGTTTGATACAAAAGTTGTGTCAACGGGATTCATGATTGATAGGAATTCCAATAGGTGAATTTACAATTTCCCCCAGGATCTCATTTAATCTATTAAATGCTTTCTAGTACAACTGATTGAGGCTAAGTTTATTGGTCCAATGCCCACATATGGCCACTAGCCTAGATTCATCTCTCTGATCACAAACCACACCACTCATCAGACTTCAATTATAACGAGTAAGGCTAGATATTTCTGGACAAATCACTGCCTCTGATAGGAGGAACATCCAAAATACATATTAAAATGTGAGCAGGTCTGTCAGGTTGAATCACCTTATTATATGGAGTACAGTGCATGTCAGGAACTTCAAGGAAAGTGTGGAAGACAACTCTTTATAGGTCACACATTTCTGCATGTCTTGTGAGCCATGCACTCTCCAGCCTTTTTTCCAGAATATCATTTCAAAGATTTTTGTATAATACAAATCCTTGGAAGACGGAGATCATACTCCCTCCAGAGCAAAGGATAAGTTTGCTCATAGCTTTGGAAGCCAGTATCTTCTTCCAAAGTAAAGAGCTGTTATGTTTACTGGCCAGCAAAAATAAATTTGTGTTCCCTAAGCTCAGGGCTGCACTCCTGTAACACAGTCCACTGCATCTATCTGGGCCCATATTGTCCTTGTGGGACTTGAGGACAAAGAGAACAGACACAAATATGCAATACTCATGCTGCCTTCTGTGCTAGGCATAATAAAGTCCTCTATCTCTGATCCATAGAGTCCCATGTTTTCTCCCAGCATCCATGAAATTGTAGCAGGCTAACTTATGATAAGCGTTTTCTGTTTTGTTTTGTTTTGTTTTGTTTTGTTTTGTTTGTTTTTGAGACTTGCTTTGTCGCCAGGCTGGAGTGCACTGGCGTGATCTCAGCTTACTGCAACCTCTGTCTCCTGGGTTCAAGCGATTTTCCTGCCTCAACCTCCTAAGCAGCTGGGACTACAGGCATGTGCCACCACACCCAGTTAGTTTTTGTATTTTTAGTACAGACAAGGTTTCACCATGTTAGCCAGGATGGTCTCTATCTCATGACCTCATGATCTGTCCACCTCAGCCTCCCAAAAGTGCTGGGATTACAGGCATGAGCCACTGTGCCTGGCCCTTACGAGCTTTTAAGGAGTTAAAATCATTGACACTTTACTACTCCTGCTAGAAAGTTATTCAAGATTCCTAATTCTGGTATGCTCAATGTGAAAGAGTGACCAAACTAAACAGTTATTGAGCTTAATAAATTGTACATTCTTTTTTTTTAATCTTTGCTAAAACCATATCGCAATAAGAGCCCAGAATCTTGCCTAAGATGTAATAAACGCACTTTCTTGGTTATTGATTTCAACTTTTGTAATTTTTAAATAGAAGTGATAATGATGAGTGAGTTTGACTTGCCAAAAGCCTTCACAGAAAAACAGGAAATGATGGCAATTCTTGGATGTCTATTTCAGTATTCGCTAGTGGAGACTTTTCTTCTTTTCTAAAGGAACAAATGCCCTGGGGGTCTGAAGATGACTTAGACAGTGCACAAATCATTTACTTTGAGATCAAATGTACAACAGCTGTTATCTGAAATTAATTTCCTTTG
Organism: Sapajus apella; assembly: GCF_009761245.1. Classification (NCBI taxonomy): domain Eukaryota; kingdom Metazoa; phylum Chordata; class Mammalia; order Primates; family Cebidae; genus Sapajus; species Sapajus apella. Next base: position 47,953,097 of record NW_022436944.1, read on the forward strand.
AACTTCAGTTAATACACAGAGCTGCTAAACAGGAAGGCTTGTTCTTAGATTTATTTAATCATATTATGGGTGTGGCAGGATGGTGGTAACTGAGACTGGATCTTAAGAATATTTGAAACATCAATGAGTTGATTCTGGAAAAACTGTCACTTAAAAGTTATAAAGCTCTTCTGCTTTTTATGAGGTAGAGACTAGGCTTTATTTTTGAAGCCTACTGACTTTTTGTTTGGGGAAAATGACCCACATGTAGAGAAAGAGTTATAAAATACAGATATTTGAGAAGGGCAGCTCCAAAAGCTATGCTTTTCTGAGAAATGATGTGAAACCTTATTTTCATAGTAATCACAATGCATCTCTTAGATCATATTTTTAAAATAATTGAAAATGTTTATAGAAACAATGAGGTTTAGGTTTTCAGGTTTATGATTACAGAAACAATGAGCAGAAAATACAGAGTTTCTATATCTCCTCTCCAAAAAATACAGAATTTGTATATCTCTTCTCACCTCCCAACAGATTCCTTTATTGTTAACATCTTGCATTAATATGGGACATTTGTGACAATTGATAAGCCAATATTGATACATTAACTGAAGTCTACAGTTTACATTAAGTTCATTCTTACTGTTGCATATTCTTTTGATTTTGGGAAATGTACAATGACATGCATCCACCATTACAGTATCATACAGAATAATCTTACTGCCCTAAAATTACCCTATGTTCCACTTATTCATCCCTCACTCCTCCTACCCCAGCTTCTGGCAACCACTGGTGTTTTCACTATCTCCGTTGTTTTGCCTTTTCCAGAATGTCACATATTTGATACGATACAATAGGTAGCCTTGTCAGATTGGCTTCTTTCACTTGGCATTATCCACTTACATTTCCTCCATGTCTTTCTGTGGTTCATTAGCTCATTTGTTTGTTTGTTTATTGAGATAGAGTCTTGCTCTGTTGCCTAGGCTGGAGTGCAGTGGCGCGATCTTGGCTCATTGCAACCTCTACCTTCTGGGTTCAAGAGATTATTCTGCCTCAGCCTCCCAAGTAGCTGGGATTACAGGCGCACGCCACCACACCTGGCTAACTTTTGTATTTTTACTAGAGATGGGGTTTTACCATGTTGGTCAGGCTTGAACCCCTGACTTCAGGTGATCCGCCTGCCTCAGCCTCCCAAAGTGCTGGGATTATAGGTGTGAGCCACTGCACCTGGCCTATTTATTTATTTACTTACTTATTTTTATTTATTTCCTGAAGGCCATCTTAATTGCTTCCGAATTTTGATGATTAAGAATAAAGCTGTTATAAACATCCATATGTAGGGTGTTGTGAGGATGTAAGTCTTCAATTCATTTGGGTAAATACTAAGGAGTATGATTACTGGAGCCTATGTTTAGTTTTGTAGGAAACCACCAAACTACTTTTAAAGTGGCTATATATTTTGCATTCATAACAGATATATATATATTTTAGGTATTTAGACTCTCTTCTATCTGTATGTTCCTTAAGAGGGGTGTGTGTGTGTGTGTGTGTGTGTGTGTGTGTGTGTGTGTCTGTGTGTGCGCACAAACAATTGTTTCTAAAGGATTAAGACAAGAGATTCCAAGACAGCTAAAAGATATTGTAATAGGCAGAATAATGTGCCCCACAAAGGTGTCTGTGCCAGAATCTCTGAATATGCTATGTTATGGTACGTATAAGAAGGAATCAAGATTGCAGTTGAAATTAAGGTTGCTAATTAGATGACCTTAAAATAAAGAGATTATCTTAGATTATTTGGGTGGGCCAAATATAACCACAAGGGTCCTTTAAATGTGGAAGAGAGAGTCAGAGTTACAGTGATGCAGTGAGAAAACAGGGGCCTTTGCAGAGGGAAGTTAGCCACAAGTCAAGCAATGCAGGCAGCTTATGGAAGCTGGAAAAGGAAAAGAAAGAGATTACCCTCTAGAACCCACCAACACCTGCATTTTAGCTCAGGGAAATCCATTTTGGACTCTGACCTCCAGAACTAAAAGATAGTAAATTTGTGTTGTTTTAAGCCTAAATTTATAATTTGTTACAGGAATTATAGAAAACTACTACAGATATGTAGCCTAATCTTCCTATCATCTCAAACTAGGAAAGAGATTTTGAAAAGGGTCAAGGTTGGACTGTTTATGACCCACATGCAATTCCAAGATTGAATGACCCAGAATTTAAAACATATGTCTACACAAAAACTTGTACACAAATGTTCATAGGAGCACTATTCACAATAGCTAAAAAGTAGAAATAACCCAAATGTTTATTCGCTGATGAGTAGATAAAAAAATGTGGTACATCCATTCAATTGAATATCATTCAGCCACAAAAAATAATGAAGTGCAGATACATGTTACAACATGGATGATCCTTGGAGACATTGTGCTAAAGAGGCTGGTTGAAAAAGGCCACAAAGAAAATAGGATTCCATTTATATGGAATGTCCAGAATAGGCAAATTCATAGAGACAGAAAATGGCTGGAAGAAGCTGAAAGTAGGGAGTTATAAATGGGGAATGACTGTTTTTTTTTTTTTTTCAGGGTTTCTTTTTGGGATGATTAAAATGTTCTAAAATTAGATAATGGTAATGGTTGCACAACTTTGTGAATATACTAAAAACTACAAAATTACATATATTAAAAGGATGAATTGTATGATGTATGAATTATATCCCATTCTATCTCAATAAAGCTATTACTAATTTTTAAAAAATCCCACATCCTAGAAAATGTATTAATGATCAGTTACTGAGTTCTGATATGAGTTGGTAACAGGATTTTCTCTGGGAGAAATGGACAAAGGAATTTCCCACTTGTAGTCATCCAGGAGGCAGGTCTTGGACTGTTGTGAAAGGAAAACTGTTTTTATTTTTCTGGCCTTCAGGTAATTGACAGCTTAGATTCTGGATGTGTCAGTGAATTAGGTTAAGGTATATCACAGAAATGCCAAATCAAAATAAAACTAAAACTAAATTAGACTTCTGATAGCACAAGTTTATTCCCTGCTCATTCTTTATGTCATTCGAGGCCATCAGTGGACTCTATTTCTTGTCGTCTTCCCTGGAGCTTGGATTGATGATACAGTCATCATTCCAAAAATTGTTCAGTTCACAGCAGAGGGGTCAAGCTCTTGAGTTCTTGCACTAACAATTATTTGCTTTAGCCTGCATGCGATACAAGTGACTTTTACTCATTGGTCATAGCTAGTTGCATCCTCCACCCAACCAAAGGTAGTCAGGTGATGCAATGCTACTATTGCCCAGAAGGGTACAAATTGGAAACTTTTGGGGAATAACACCAAAGACTACAGTTGTAGGCTGAATAATAGCTCATGAAGATATCAGATTCTTATCTTGGAATCTGTAAATGTTATATTATTGGAAAAGGGTCTGCAGATGTGATTAAGCTAAGGCTCTTAAGAGTGGGATATCATCTAAGTAGGCCCTAATGACACAGTATGCATCTTTATAAAAGAAAGGCAGAGGAAGATTTGACACAGACAGAAGAGGAAGGGGCAACATGACCATGGAGGTGGAGACTGGAGTCAGGCAGGAATGCAGCTGGTCACCAGAAATTGACAGAGGCAAGAAATTTTCCCTTAGTGCCTCCAGAGGGAATGTTATCCTGCTGATTCCTTGATTTCTGCCCAGTGAAACTGATTTTGCACTTCTGGCTTCCAGAACAGTGAGAGATTACATTTGTGTTGTTTTAAGCCACCAACCTTGTAGTATTTTGTTACAGCAGCCACAGGAAATGAATATTAACTGTCAGATTACATATGGTAGCTGTGTTTTGAGTACTTTCTTTAGGACAACTAAATTCGTCCCTTTTACATAGTCATATATCCATAACCACACTAAAGCCAAGCAAAAGAATTAAAGAAAGAAGAACTAAATAGTAAACCAAAATCAAAAAACTTAAACCTGTGAACTCACAGGACTGACAGTATCAAACTAATCACTCTTCACTAGAATCAAACGGCACTATCCTCCAGACCTTAGAAAACTCACTGAAGTTTATGGTGCTGTCTTTACTAAACATAAGAAGGTGACCTAAAATCGACAAGAAGGGAATAGCAAAAGAACAGGCCGTGGACCGTGGTCAGAGCAAGTCAGTTAGCTGAAATGACAAGTGACAACCAGGTTGATTCTGTGGAACGTATAGACATTCCTCATGTAATCCTTGAAACACTTCCAAAAGAAAACGTTTTTAGCATCTGGATTTCTTGATGTCTGTCAAGCAAAATAGAATTTGAGCTCTAGTGACTTGGATATTTAAAGGAAGTGTGATATTATAACAAACTTAAATTTTTAAATCATTGAAATTAAAAAACTGGAGGAACCCTTGGAGAAACATTTAGCACTATTAATTCATTATACTAATAAAACACTGAAGCTCAGAGGAATTATTAGAGCTTCCATTTCTCCATCTTTAAAATGTAAAGTTGGATAAGACCATCTTGAGTAATTCTTAAAGACTTGGGGCTCTATTAATTAATTTGATAACTAGCTCTAACATTCAATATTGGCAAGAAATCCAAAGTAGACCTGGACACTTTAAAATTGTATATATGAGATAATATTAGTTGTTTTTTGTTGGTTTGTTTGCTTTTAAGAGTGCAGTGGTGTGATCATGGCTCACTCTCAAACTTCTGGGATCAAGGAATCCTCCTGCTTCAGCTTCCTGAGTAGCTGGGGCAACGGGTATACATCAGCATGCCTGGGTACTTTTTTTGTTTTGTTATGTTTTACGTATAGGATCTTTCTCTGTTTCCCAGGCTGGTCTCAAGCCCCTGAGTTCAAATGATCCTCCTGCCTCAGCCTCCCACAGCATTGGGATCACAGCATGAGCCACCACACCCAGCCTCACAAGCAGTTTTCTTTCTTCTCAGGAATGTTTCTGGGGTCAAAAGTGATTATTACAGAAATAATAATTATCATCAAAGATGGTTTAATGCTAAATATAAAGTGGCAAATTACTTAAAAAAGTTTATGAAAATATGTCAGTATGTCTTGGAACATTTTGATAAATAGTGGATGAGCAAGGGAGTGAGTGAGCAAATGAAATTTTTAAAAAAATCTCAAAACAAAAGTATAGATGGTCTTTTATCTAAAATGCCGCAGAAAATATGGCTCTACCTCCAAAATATACATAAATCTGACCACTTACCACCTTCACCATTTCATGTTGATCTAACCACTATCATTTCTTGCCTGTGTTATTTCAAAGTCTTAAATAGTTCCCTGTTTCTACTCAAGCCCTAAGTCTATTCTTAATACCACAGCCAGAGGGATTCTTTAAAAATATGTTAAATCGTTATTCCTTTGCTTAAACTTCCTTTCACACAAATAGCTTCTTATCTCATGGAGATTAAAGCTAAAGTACTTCCAAGACCTTACAAGGCTCCTCTCAGCTGGCTGTCCCCCCTACCTTATTAGCTTATTCCTACTACTCTCCTCACTCACTGGCTTTGGTCTAATCATCTAATCACACAGGCCACTTTTATTCTTCAAATACACCATGCAAATTCTCATCTCAGAGCATTTGGATTTCTTGTTCCTCTGCGTAGAATCCTCTTCCAAGTCACATAGTGGCATGATTCCCTGCCTCTCTTCCTTCATCCCTCCTTAAATGTCACTTTTCCATTATGGTCTTCCCTGGTCACCTTATATAAAACAGCAACAACAACCCCTCCCCAGCTTGGCACTCTCTATTTCTCCTTACTCAGCTTTATTTTTCTCCGCTGTGCTAATCATCAAATGAAATGCATTCACTTGTGAATTTGTTCACTGTTTGTTGCTTTCTGTTAAAATGGATATAAGAACTGTGTTTTTTTCCACTGCTGTATCCCTAGAGCTTAGAACAAAGTCTAGCACAAATGGGATACTCCATAAATGTTTGTTGAATGAATAAATGAATGCAGCTTATTTACTTGTTTGTTTTTTGTTTCAGACAGGGTCTTGCTCTGTTGCCCTGGCTGGAGTGCAGTGGTGCAATCATGATTCACTGCAGCCTCAATCTCCGCAGCTCAAGTGATTCTCCCACTTCAATCTCCTGAGTAGCTGGGACCACAGGCATGTGCCACTACACCAGGCTAATTTTATAATTTTTTGTAGTGACAGGGTCTTCCTATGTTGCACAGGCTGGTCTTGAACTCCTGACCTCAACAGATCCTCCCACCTCGGCCTCCCAAAGTATTAGGGTTATAGGCATGAACCACCATGTTTGGCCACAAATGTAGTTTAAATATTAGGGGATTTGTTATATAAAATTACAAGAAGAGGTAATTTTCCACAAGTCTGTCTCAGTTGTTCAATGACATCATCAAAGACCTTCCACTCTGCTATCCTCAGGGTGTTGGCTACTGTCATAAAGCTTGCTTCAAGATTGCAAAATGGCTACTGCAGTTCTAACCATCATAATCACTCACAAATATTTGTATGCAATCATTCAGTTAGTAAGTAAATTTTATGAGATAGTACTAAGTACCAGGCATTACTGTAAGCATGGGAACATAACCATAAATAAAACAGGAAGTCACTACTCTCATGAAGCGTGCTAGGCTGGAGTGCAGTGGCACAATCACAATTCACTGCAGCTGTGACCTCCCAGGCTCAAGCCATCCTCTTGCCCCAGCCTCCTGTGTAGCTGGAATTGCAGGTGTGCAACAGTAGGCCTGGCTAACTTCTGTAATTTTTGTAGAGACGAGGTCTCACTATGTTGCCCAAGCTGCTCTGGAACTCCTGGGCTCAAGCAATCTCCCCACCTCAACCACCCAAAGTGCTGAGGTTTCAATTATGAACCACTTTACCTAGCCCTCATTCACGTAACTTTAATCATGAAAAAAAATATACCTCTGAAGTCAGCAAACCTCCTTCATGGGTCAGCAATATGTCATATGACTAACCCTCCTTGTAAAGGAAGTTGGAAAAGCAAGTCTCTAAAATTTTCAGCCTCTACCATGACAGGTGGGTTTTGCAATAGGAAAGAAGTAGTAAAGGGAACAGCTGCTGGAGAAGCAATCAACAATGTTTGCTATAAATCATGTTAAACATAGGTAGTCATTCAGTTTCTGTTTCTTGACAAAGCATTAAGGTTGACAATTACTGCCCTGTGGCTGAAATTTAATATTTCTCTCTGAAGGTTTTTGTTTTCTAAGTTTCTGTCACTTATTTTAACAGCCTTAATGATGCAGTATCTCCAACATTCTAACAAACAGACTTTGGAAATTCACCAAGGAATGCTGGATTGCTCCCAGGACTAAGTGATGGTATTTAATTTGCTCACCTGGAAAATAGTACAATTCCAGAAAAGACCATTTCTTCTTGTATTACTTATTGGTCGACCAGCCACCTTTAGGCCAAAGCTGTGAATATATATAATCTGTCAGCCTTCTCTATGTGTTCTTCAGGACCAAGTCTGAGTATCAAACTTCTTTTGTCCAGTGTAACTGCAAGAGCCACTTTAGACTCTTCACTTTGCTTCTCCGTAGGCAATAAAGCAGCAGTTCCAACACCGTTGTCCAAACAGTAAATGAGAAGTGATGTTTCAGTATAAGGCTCTGTCTGGAAAAGAAGAGAAAGAGGCAGCTTTTCTGACAGAGCCGTTCACACTTTTCCTGCACAGCTGGGAGACATTAGCTGAATTTCCCCAGACTGGTCTGCTTTCTGGCACAGTAAGTTAAAAATCCTGAGAGCCTTCAAGGTAAGCTGGATTTCTATCATACACATTTAGCAGCTAAATCACCAAAAGTCACTTTCAAAAATTCACGCAAAGCTGCATCTTCACCCAAGGTGAGGAGTTCAACAGAAGTTAGCAAAATGGGGATTGTGGGCAGGAGGCAGGGAAAGAAAGAGAAAATATTGATAGATTATCTCTGTTCAAAAGCTGCTTTCATTTTGAAGAACTCTGTGCTCAGGAAAGGAGATAGAAGATAGTTCTGCAATAAATAGTATGGGACATATATGAAAAGAATAAATAATATTTCAATGTGTGTCAGTTTCCATTTCTGACACCACATTAAGGGGCTGGGAAGAGCATACAAAGAGCCATAGGCTGGGTGTGGTGGCTCACGTCCAGCACTTTGGGACGCAAGGCAGGCATATCATGAGGTCAGGAGTTTGAGACCAGCCTGGTCAACATGATGAAACCCTGTCTCTATTAAAAATACAAAAAATTAGCCAGGCATGGTGGTGCACACCTGTAATCTCAGCTACTTGGGAGGCTGAGGCAGGAGAATCGTTTGAACCTGGGAGGTGAGGGTTTGAAGGTTGCAGTGAGCTGAGATCGCCGCATTGCACTCCAGCTTTGGCAACAAGAGCAAAACGCCATTAAAAAAAGAAAAGCCATAAAATTTGTATTAGGCATTGGAAATTTATTAAGCAAATACCCACATTTTAGGATACTTTTTTTCACCATGCAGTCTGATATGCCTTTCTCAACAGCTATTGACTGAGTTGATACAAAATTATACATAAAATCTGTTTGATGTAAAACCTGTTGTAAATATCTAGTCTCACTATAACTTCTGTCAAAATTACCTTAAATCAAAAGCCTGAAACATTTATTATGGAGATTTTTTTTAAAATCCTGTGTTATTGGGACAGAGAAGATGAAAAATGAAAACAGCACCTCAGAATAGAAAAGGCTAGATTTGGCCGGGCACGGTGGCTCACGCTTGTAATATCAGCACTTTAGGAGGCTGAGGTGGGCAGATCACCTGAGATCAGGAGTTCGAGACCAGCCTGGCCAACATGGTGAAACTCCATTTCTACTAAAAATACAAAAAATTAGCCAGGCGTGGTAGTGGGTGCCTGTAATCCCAGCTACTTGGGAGGCAGAGGTAGAAGAATAGCTTGAACCCAGGAGACTGAGGTGGCATTGTGCCGAGATCATGCAATTGTACTCCAGGCTGGGCAACAAGAGCAAAACTCCTCAAAAAAAAGAGGCTAGATTCTAATCCCACATCATGATTAATTGTGAGATTTTGAACATGTCATTTAGCCATGGGGCTCAAAGTCCTGTCCCCTTTGCTTTACGGGAATTTCGTTATGAAAAACTCTATTTGCCCAGGTATTTTGTGTGATCTATTATCAGCTTTTGATTCCATAGATAAGGACAATCTCTTAGCTTTTTATTTATATTCTGCCTTATTCCACAAGGACTCTCAGGCTGCTCTGTGGGCCAACTTACATGACTTTGGTGTAGAACTCAGATTTTAAGTGTTTATCTAAATCAATATGGCAATACCAGAATGAATTTTGAAAGGGTTAGTTCTAATTTTAAATGGCTTAAAACTGGATAGCACCTAAACATTTTTATTTATAATTTGTGCCTATATAACTTAATCTGGCTCAAAAGATCTATATATTTCCTCCTATATATGCCCCAACATATATAGAAACGTAGAGACGAGTATCCTTCCCTATGTTGATGATATAATCTTACTGTTATAAGAATGTCCTTAAGAAATAATGGAACCTGCTGGCATATTGCCAATTTGAATTAAAAAAAAAAAAAGAATCTTATGGTTTCTCTATTTTCTGAACAGGGGGAATCCCTGTGGTAGGGCTAAAGAGAGAGAGAAGAGGCAGGTGGTTGTGGCTCCAGCCTCACCCCACCCCCAAAGAGGAGTGTTTTCATTCGGTGGTGTTTTTATTTATTTATTAGGCTTCTAAACAAATTTTATTCAAAAAAGGAAATTCTTGATTAAAAGAGACAGTCTGATCTAGGTGAAGAGAGGCAAAACCAGGAGCCACTGGAGTGAATCTTGCCCATGGAATTTTTTGTCCTGTAATACATCATTAAAATGTTTACATACGTTGCCAATATTTAGTTATTTTACATAAAAATCTGGATTTCTGGGTCTCTTGACAATTGGGGAGGACTGGAAACACTGAGACGCATTCCCACACACAACAATGAGCTGGAGCTGTGTACTGGCTGCCTAGCTTTAGAAAGTCACACACTCTCTAATTCACTGTGTCCCCGCTACTCCCTGGTTTTTTATCTACCTAATTGTATTCACACATTTATTTTACTTGTCTCACACTTGGGGCAATTCTGGGAGGTGGCCCTGATCTACATGTATCTCAACACCAGTACATTCTGGTATGTTGACCAGGATGTGCTCCTACTTAAAATTAATATTCTGAGTTAGCCACATTGAGTCTTTGGGACAGAATTCAATAGCTTCAACCATGGGTTTGTTTCAGCATTTGAACAGATCCATGGACTTTGTTCTGCCTTAGCTTCTTTGTAGCATTTTGTGAAGAGGAGCTGGTTCCATGTGGGCATAACTTGAAGTGGAACTAGTAGGCCATCAGTTTGCTCATAATCTCTAAGGAGGTTTGATTGCAAATCTGCCTTTAAACAACAGCTCAGAGGTTCTTTACCCTACTACACTCTACAGCAATCTCAGACAGAATCATAGCCAAGAGGAGACATACTGGAAGGTTGTCCAAGCAGTGCTTTTTAAACTTATTTTTACTACAACTTATTTTACTGCAGTAAGGGATGTATTCAGCCACAGGTATACACACTTCCGTGCATGCACACACGCACACAGACACACACACGTTTTATGTTATAGTGCTTACCCTTAATACAAATACTCTATTTGTATACATGTACATATGAAATACATTGTTTCATTTCTTTAAGTGCTGTTTGTTACCTACTATCTAGATCTCACAAATTCTTGGGCATAGTTTGCCATTTAAAAAACATAGGTTTAAAGAACATGCTGTTAATTAATTTCCTAGATTTTTAACATTCTATCTTCATATTAGCTAAATTATAAAAATATGCCTATACAATATTATTTTAGTTCTCTATGGAACTGCATCACTAAATTATGAACTATATTACCTTGGCTTTTCATCAAGTGCTATCATAAGAAATGGTCATTTTCTTACCTAGTGTCCTTTGTAGAACAATATTCCTTTATAATGTGACATAATGTGTTCCTCTTGGAGTTCAAGAAAAGTTGATTTTCCTGACCGATATGTAATCTTCTACTAGATAGTCATTACTGAATAACATCTTTTCTTTTCTATTTTACTGTAACAGTTAGCAAACTTAAAACTTTAGTACTTGCCTATTGTAGCTTTTCTTCACCTAGATTCTCTAGTGTGATTCTTTCTTTCTCCATGTCTGCAGTCCAACTATCTTTCTTTCATCAGTTCTCATCTAAATTACTACAATAGTTTCTAGTCACTTTCCCTGCCTCCTCTAATTCTAATCCTTACTCCACACTGCTGTGGAATGATTTTTTCTAAGACACAAATGTGACAATCTAAAAAGAAAAGATTATTTCCCTGGCTTCAAATTCTTCCATGGATCTCCTTGAGTATTACCTTCAATTGCTGTGGCTTACATATAAGAATTTTTTTTTGGAAACTAGGTTAGATAAATATTGTTTATATAATATTAAAATTTGTAATACTCCAAAAACTTTGATAGAAAAGAAAAAAAACATCTATAAGTCCAATAAAGGATGTTGATCAAATGATTATGTATGATTTTTGGTATGTGCATATGGAAATTTAAAATTATGCTTATATATGTAGAAATATTCTTATCTATTCAACAAAAGAGAAACATCCACACATGGATCTTAAACTGGCAGCTCAAGAGCCAAAACCATCCCTCCAACAGCTTAGCTTGTCATGAACAATATTTTAGAATTTCTATTTTGGATATTTTTAGATGGACATGTGGTTTCTGGTTCACTACTCTCAAGTTTCTTACACATAGTTCATCACATTCATTTTAGTTACCTGCCAGATCCCTAGTGGCTTCAGAATTTATCATTTTTGTTAGAAAGTTGAAAGGTTTAAGAGAGGTGGTCAAGCAAGGCCTTTCTCATCATAATCCATTCTTCTCCCAAATGCTGGTTTTGCTTCTGCTTTTTGCATCCTTTCCAGGTTTGATTCTAAAAGTACCTGAAATTCTAAAGATAAAAGAATTGTCTTCCTATCAGTCCAGGTAAAAAGCAAAACAAATAAAACCCTAGGTAAAGTTTTGAAAAAGGCATCTCTGATGAAGTGGCATTTAAGCTGCAAAACGAAGGATGAGGAGGAATGAGCTATGCAAAGAAACAAAGGACGTTCTGAGAGAGGTAGCAGCAAGGACAAAGGACCTGAGATAGGAAAAAGTTGGTGTGTTAGGCCAGTGTAAGCGAGACTTAGTAAGAAACAGTAAGAACTGTTAGCATGTTAAAAACATTGCCCAGGCTGGGAACATGAAGCTCTCCACAGACCATGATAAGGAGTCTGGATGTGGGTCAACATGCAACAGGAATCCTTCAATACTTTTGAGTAAGGAGTAATTGGGATGATTTCAGTTTTTAAAAGATCATTCTGGCTGCCGTGCAGAGGATGGCTGGTACAAGGGTAATAAAGGAAGCGAGGAGAACTTATAGGAGGCTACTGCAGTAGAATAAGTGGCAGATGATGGTGGCTTGAGCTAGGTGACAGTGGTGGAGATGGAAATAACATTTGGACTTGACAAATATTTTAGAATATAAATTGCAGGAATTGCTGATTTGCTGGATGTGAAGGTGTTGTTAAAAAAAGGACTGAAGGATGGTTCCCTGGTTTCAGGTGTTATTAATTGAGTGGATGATGGTAACATTTACCATGAGAAAACTGAGGAAGGATGAAGCTGTATGGCATTTGGGGCCACGGAGCAGGGGACAGCCATGGTTCTAAGCATGTTCAGTCTGAAGTCTATAAGTCCTCAGATAGAAGGGATTTAGGGGAGAAGTTCTAGGCTTGAGACACAGATTTAACAAAAGATAAAGACAATTTTGAACCTTAGTCAGAGAGTATACATAGGAAAAGAGAAGGAGGAACTCAATCCAAGATTAGTGATACTACAATAAGAGTTGGAGTAAAGGAGGGAGAGCCAGCAAATACTTCTGAGAAAGAGCTGCTAAAAAAGCAAGAAGAAAACAAGAAGACTCTGGTGCCACCAAAACCATCTAGGGGGAAGAAGTTGTTAACCTTACTGAATGATGCTGAAAAGTTAAGGTCAGATTTGCAAGGGATTTTGCAAACTGAATGTAGTTGGTGAGCAGTAGAATGGAAGCCATATATAAAAGGGTTGAAGGGAAAGTGCTAAGTAAAAAACTGGCGATGGTGTATGTAGGAATCAACTGAGCTTCTCAATGAGTAGTTTGCATATCTACATGGGCTCCTTGGGTAGCTTAAATCATCATGAAAATATAAATTTGAAGAACATGGTTTTACTATTTATTTCCCTTGAAGGAAACCTTTCAGTTTGAAGTCAGGTTTTCTCCTGATTCAGTTGCTGCTAATGTTTTTCATCCAGTGATTCTTTTCAAAGATAGTTTTACAATTTGGCTGAGATCATTCTGCTTGTTGATACACTTCAGGGCCTGAGGTTATCTCAAGATAGTATGTTGGATTCTGTACAAGTTTCATTTATTTAAAACTTGGACTTGGTAAAAGAATCTCTTGAGATTTAACATCTCCCTCCCCTGGCAGGCTTGGGGAGGGGGAAAAATCATACACAACATATATCATTTACACCATTCTAACACATTTATAGCACTCTTACCAAATCCTAATGAAGGAAGAAAGAACGCACCTGCAATAGGGAAGTTCAGTAAATGAGAACTATAGAGTTATTTTAAGAATATATAAACAGATGAGAAAGGGAAAGCTACTGACCAAAATAAACAATGTTCATTTTTTATCTTGAAGAGATATAAGTATTTAGAATGTCAAGATCTAAAAATAAAATGAATTCTGTACCTCTAAAAAAGAGAAAATACTATTATTTTGTACCCTTCAGTATCTAAGCAACTATTCTCTTTTCTGAAAACAATGCATGAATCACACTGGCCAGTAGAATTGTTGTAATGGTTGGACTTTTACTATTCCTCATTTTAGAAATTTGGATCTAGCCAGAACAGTGCAATTTATCCAAATGCAAATTAAGTCAATTTTAAGATAAAAGAAGAAATTTGTGTCTTGATCCTCTGACCACCCTATTGTAGAATCACAGGAAATTCAACTGGAAGAAATCCTAGACATATCTAATCCAAGTTCCTACCTAGTTGTAACAGAGGTCATCCCAATTCTGTGTGAAAATCTTCATAATGTGACACTCACTACCTCATAGAGATTTTGAACAGATCTCATTGATAGAAAGTTTGCTATTATTTCAGTAATAATGTTCTCTGTACATGCATCACCAAACTCAAATATTTAAAGGAAACTATAAAGTCTCTCCATTAAAATGCTTTCTCTTTGATGCAAATAAAGATGACAAATAATTGTTATCATTTTTGAATGTTTACATGCCTATGAAAATTATTTTATGTTTCTTCCCGCTTAATATTTACAGTTACATTCTGAGGTATACAAGAGGGCAGGTCTCCAGATGACAGATCATGTTGGCTGACCCAGATCTTCCCTCTCTTGCTTGTAATTCTCAGGCAGAATGTACCAAGAATTCAACACCCTGAGATAAAGAGGAAACGCCCAGAACAACCCAAACTGTGTCCTCGTTTCTCCTAGAACAGGATGTTCTGCAATGCTTGAGCTCAGCATGCCAAATGTCACCCAGGGTATATAAACCCAGGGCTGCATGCTTTTCCAGATCCCTCTGTTGTGGTGCAACATGGGGCATGCACAGACAGAAGTCCATCCACCCCTGGGCAGCTTTCCTGAGCCTTAGGAGACTGTCTTGCTCTGATTCCTAGGTTTCTGTTTATCCTTGCTGCCTATAATAAATCTGTAATAAAAGAATAAATAATCTACTTTGTACTACTTGTGCATGTATTCAGTCTCACTGGACTTAAGCAATTGGTAGAGAGCCTTTGCAATGTGGTTGTGGTCAACTTTGTTAGTGCCATCTTTCTTGCCTGTTCTCCAGCTATGGAGTACAGCCAACCAAATACTTTCTTTCCCAGCCTCTCTTCTAGCTAGAGGTGGCTATGGAATTCCATTTTGGCTAAGGAGGCATAGAAGAACGTCTGCTAGATATTCTTGGATATACTTTTTCTTCCTTTGAAAAAAAGAGAAACCTGTTTGGAGGGTTTTCTCTCTGTCTTACACCCCTCACCTGCTCTCAGTGCTTTAAGATTTTGGACTTGAAATGATGAAAATGAGATTTCTGGAGCAACCATTGCCATTTTTCAACAGTGGAGGGAAAATCAGGAAAATCGCAGAGAACCTAGAATCCTCACATTGTGGAATCACCACACTAACCCTGAACCATGTACTTCTAGATTTCTCATTAACTAAACAAGTGATGTTTTTGTGAATTGAGCGAAAGTTACCCGGCTTTTCCATTACCTGAAGCTATAATTATCCTAATTGATATAGTAGGCAACGTTATTATCTTTGTTTCATATGTGAGGAAACAGAACAAAGAAATAAAGTAAAAATATTCCAAGGTTGCACAGAGGAGAACCATGACTAAAGCTTACATAGTCTCAGAACACACGTACAATCTCCTCCAGTTTGTTTAATCAATTTTCATGCATCATGTTTTTTAGATCCCACATCATGTTGAATAGCCACATATTGTCATAATTGGCTTTCTTGATATCTCTCCTAAGTGAGGTTGTTAGAGCGAGGTACAGTCACTCCTAAATCAAAATAGTGTATGTGGTAGTAGACATTATCTTGTTCTGAATACTTATGTGAACACAGGCTGGAATCCTATGAGCTTTTTACTCAGTCTCATCACCCTCATATCATGTTAAGCTTTGTTTTGGCCAGGTACAGTGGCTGACTCCCGTAATCCCAGCACTTTGGGAGGCTGAGGTGGGCGGAACACTTGAGCTCAGAAAATTTGAGACCAGCCTGGACAATGTAGCAAAACTTCATCTCTAAAAAAATTTTTTTTTAATTAGCTGGGCATGGTGGTGCATGCCTGTGGTCCCAGCTACTCTAGAAGCTGAGGAGGGGGAATTGCCTGAGCTCAGGACGTCAAGGCTGCAGTGAGCCGAGACTGTGCCACTGCACTGCAGCCTAGGTAACAGAGTGAGACCCCGTCTCAAAAAAAAAAAGGGCTTTATTTTTTCTCTTTAAACATCCTTCTCACTCTTTAATATTTAGATAATGAAAATAACTTTAGATAATTGAAAGAGGTTGTTGAAAAAGCATTTTCTTTAGTCATTTGCCTTTACATATACAACCACAATAATACATAATTATTTTCAAGGAAATAATAGTCTCTCAATCTGTGTAGGCACTCAGGCACAGGGATTCCTAATCTCACTTTACTGCTCCAGTGTTTAAAATTTTTATGATCCTCATTAACTCTATCAATAAAATATAAGCAGCACAAATGCAGGAGCCTTTTGTCCCTCTGCTGTACCCTTGGCATCTTAGTAGAATATCTGGCACATATTAGCCACTCAGTAAATATTGATTGAATGTGAATGATTCTAAGAAATTCTTCATTCTATTCAGTTTAAATTTTATTTCCCTACATTTTTTTGCAAGTGGAAATCCCAAAAGGAATGGCCTAAGGTACAGATGACTTGTGAAACCCTGGTTAGCAGATGGTTATATCTATGCCTTTAACTTATTCTCTCTTTAATCCACCATCTGGGGAAGGTTTAAAACCATTTTTTATACCACTGATGACACTATTTTCTATGACGTTGCATCTAACCGTTGTTTTTGGATCTCTAGCTGCTAATATGTCCAAAACACATGGTCAGTCAATGAATATGTCACATGGGATAGAATCGAGAGCTATGTTGGAGTTGGTGAACAGGCTGAATGAGCAAATGAATGAATAAAACCAAGATCTATGCCGTTGCAATTTCCCTTTGATCTTCAGTCTTATCTCCTATCACAGAAATACTTGCTTCTAACTAGACCTTTTGGTATTTTCCTAATACTTCTCTTTTTCATGTTCTCCTGTTGGTACCCACTATTAATTAGATCTAAGTTTTCCTTGCCTCCCCTAATAACACGTTACTCTTCCTTAACCAATCTTTAAAAATTTCAGAATTTTTTAATAGTAAAAATGTATTGTTCTCCATGAGTAGCTAATAGCACTGTGATTAGCCACTGAGTCAGTCCTTTAACTCAGATTTCAGAAGATCCTGTAAATGTGAATCCATTTACTCCTTGTATAACTTTAATCAACTCTCACTACTTTTGATTAATTAATTTACTTACTCTCTCATGGGAAGCCTATCCTAATTTTTGACTCACTTGCTGTGATTAGGAAAACCCGTCAGCCTAAAAGCCAAATCGAGGCTGAGAGAAGCATATCTTAAGTAAATGGGGTTACAAAAAGAACTTGTCAAAACTGAAACTAGGAAGGGATTTAGGAAATAATGAATTTTTTAAAGAGTTTTTGTATTTTGAAGTGTGCCCTCTTAACTGATAAAGATGATCTCAAATAAGGAAAACTAAGATGTGGGTTTCTCTGAGAACATACTCAGAAGTATTTTATTGCTCTGAATTTAATCTAACCTAATGGAGTGTTGCACCATTTGAGGATCCTCTTCATAAGTGACATTTACAACTTGGGTTGCCTGCCCAGTGGGCGGAAAAATGTGTTACTCTTGACCTAGTTGAAGAAGAACCCAGATTTGAAGCTACACATCTAAAGTCTTAAGCTAACAGAAACCCAGGTAACTATGGAAACAAATGATACCCCAACATTGTTAAAATATTGCTGGTACCATTCATCTTTAACACATTTTATGAATTTAACACCTAAAGGAAAGACAATCATTGCACGCCTTAAGGTTGTGGTTAAATTTCCAATTTACCATATGTACAGGGCCTTGTCACAAGAGCCACCACCCAGGACTCCCTACGCCAGGGAATCACTCTAATCAAGTGTTTCCTGGACATTATTTATTAGAAGAATTTTTAACATCCTAACCTACGCTGCCAGGGTTCTGGTGGAAGATTCTATGCCATCCCCAAAAACATAAAACCAAAGTCAGACATTTTTACAACATGGAAATAAAAGGATGGTGAATCAAGAAAATGACAATGTTCTGTTAAATTTTGGCAGGGGGAATTACAGAAAAATAGAAGGTGAAGAAGGTATTTGTAAGAGTACTGTAAGTATATTTCTAGTCTACCTTCAAATAAATCAAAGTTCCAGGGAAACACATACGTTTGCCAGATACAGCTGTCACATATTCTTGGTGGGAATGGAAATTGATGCAACTTCATTGCAGGGAAATTTGGCCAAATTCATCTAAATTTAAAATGTACTTCCCTTTGACTGAGAAACTTTATTTTTAGTAGTTTATGCAAAAGGTATCATCTACGTTTTCAAAATTGTATATGTACTGCTTATAAGAATGAAAAATTGATAACACCATAAATGTCCATCAGCATAAGACTGGTTAAAGAAATTAAGGCTGAGAAATGGAATGCTATATGTCCTTAAAAATATGAGTGATAGGAAACAGTCTCCAAAATATATTAAGTGAACAATTAAAATGCATAACTTTCTCCCCCTCTCTTGTATATGTAGTGAATTTCCCCGGAAGGAGGCACACAAAGAGATGACTGCAACTGCTTGTAGACAGGGAAACTACGAGGCTGGAGGAAGAAGAGGAAGAAAGGATTGCATTTCACCATACAACAGTTGAGAATTTTAACATGTTTATGTATTTCTAATTTTAAAAATTAATTTAATAAATGTATGTGTCATCATACCCAGAACTTACCAGAAGGGACACCAAGCATGATCTGGCCTACCTCACCATACAATGGTGTCATCAAAATCCCTAGGGGAGAAAGTTTTCACAGGCCAAAATATCTAGACTCCTGAGGAGTTCAGACACTATAAAATAGACAAACTGAGCACATGAGGCAGATTTGTGGGGCCAAGGGCTTCAGAGACAAATGAGGGTTTTAGTAATTTTAAATAGAATACTATAGCATTGAAATTCATTAGGTAGCAGAAATCATACCTACTGTCAAAAGAGACAAGTTTGTCACTCACTTGCCATAAGTCCATGATGAAAACTAAATATTAGTCAAGTTGCCATAGTTCTTACAAACTGTACTCTGAAGTATTAATAAAAGAGCTAGAATACTAGAATAGGGGGCCCAGAGTAATAAAAACCAACAAACCAAAGAACAAAACAACAGCCACAGTTAGTATCAATCATGGAGGGCCTCCTAGAGTAGGGCTGCAAATTAGAGCTTTCAGATAAAGAAAAACAGTGGTCCATAGATGGGAAAATAAAGGTGTTCATGCGCACAGACGATATGGATGACAATACAGAGGTAGAGCTAAAAAGAATCCAGGCTTGGAAATAGTCTCACTTGAGCTAAAAAAGTATTAAGAAGAATGAGGAAAGAAGAAAAAATTGATTTCAGTTATTGAATAAAAGATTCAGTTCAAATTTTATATGCTAGGCAAAAGGAAGCTACTAGAGATTCTTAAGCAGGTGATTGATCGATTTTCATTTTACAACTTTTATACAGAGGAGAAAAAAGATACTTAAAATCACATATTCAGGCTTACATTTTAAATATGCCCTCATTAACAACCTAACATCAGCTATACTATTAAAGTCCTAAGAAATCACAATTTTCTGATGGAAGACATGATGGGAAACACAGGAGTTTTAAGATTTCCATGATAATATGTTTGGATTTTTCTTCTTAATAAATCTTAGTTTCCAGAAACGTCACCCTAAAAAAGATTATTCTTAGAATTTTTATGTAACCATTGACATCCTAAAATGTCATGGTCAAGAGGTTAGGCTTTACTGGTATTAACTCATCTTTGACAAATTGCACATGAAAAAGTATTTCTTGTCAGGCAATTAGGTAGTTTTCTCTGCATGCTTAATAATTTCAGGAGTCTATATTGTGAATTCTAAAGGTAGAATTTGAAGTGTGACTATAGTTGCTTTTTAAAAGGCACAGTTGTATTGTATTCATGATACCTATGCATTTTATAATGTCTTCAAATCCACCCATGAATAAAGGCTCAAGGCTCATACACTTATTCATTACTATTTTTCACTTATACTATAACCTGTATATAAATATATATATACACACATATACATATATAATTACGTATATACACATAATTATATGTGTATATACGTAATTATATATGTATATGTGTGTATATATACATAATTATGTGTGTGTGTGTATATAGATATATATATAAGGTTATAGTATGTGTGTGTATATATATGTGTATATCTATATATATGTGTGTGTGTATATATATGTTATTATTGGATAGGTTTGGGCTCCCCAAATTATTTATTTATGTATTTATTCACTAAACTGGGAGTTTGATAAGAATTGAATATTAAATAATTTGAGATTTTCTTGGAAAATGTTTTGTTTTTCATTTCGTTTTAGCATATAGTACATTCAGATAAGTTTAGATGTCAGAGTATTAAAGGCTTCTAATAAAAAACCCTGCCATTTCTCGATGACTCTCTTCCCAACACTTCACTCCTGTGCCCAGAGTAATTTTCAGCATTTTTGGTTTGCTCCTCCTGAATTTGCATCAATATTTTAAAGTAATATACAAAACTTGTTTGTTCTAGATTCTGCCTAGAAACCAGACAGAGCTTCTGTTGACAAGATTAATTTATTTCTTATTTTTTTTTTAATGTAATCACTTTTCAAGATTTTTTTTTGTCTCTAATATTCTAAAATTTCACAATCATATGCCTGGGTATAGATTCTTTCTCATCCTTTGTGTTAGTACTCATCTTTCAGTTTTGAGAAACATTCTTATATTTCTTTCTCATTATTTTCTTCACGTTTCTCCATGGAACTTCTATTTATCAGATATTGCTCTTCTAATTTTCTTGACTGTTCCCCTACTATTCATTTGCTGTTGTTGTTATTGCTTAACTTTTAGGGAGATTTTCTCATCTTTATCTTCCGAAGCTTCTTTGGGTTTATTCTATTTATTCCCATATTTTAAATTTCTCATTCTATTTATTTTAATACTATCTCATTCTTGTTTAATTTGTGCAATACTTCTTTTATATTTTGATGTTTTCTTTGAAGTTTTCCTCTTCTTGCATTTTCTTTTTTTTTTTTATCAACTCTATTTTTTTCCCTTTGCTTGTTTCAGCCTCTTTCTTGCTAGAGATTATCCTCAAATATCTGGTTATCACTGGCTGTCCTTTTATGTTCAAGAATGAAGCACTAAGAAATTGACTGACATCTGCTTGTGTAAGGGTGAGGTTGTATGCTGGTGGGCTGCACTGCAGGGCAATAGAGAGGCAGCTGGCTTTTTACTTGTGAACCTTTTATGTCAGTATTAGTCTATCTTTTCTCTGGAGTTGTTTTCTCCACAAAAGGAGATTCCAGCTCCTATTTGGGAGATGAGGTGGTGACAAGAAAGGATAAATAAACTGGCTGCTGGTGCTGGGAAGGGAAAGAAACAGGATTATCAACATTCAGAACTTTCTCATTCACCTAGTTACACTGTTGTCAGTATGCCACTGCCTTCCACTACCTGTCTGCTGTGCCAGGTGTCTCCAATCTAGAACCTCTACTTTGTTTAATCTAGAGAATAAACATTTAGTTTCCTGCTGGAGTAAAGGAAGCACTGTGACAGTGCAGGATAGAAGTGACAAGACAAGAAATAATCCCATTTTCAGAACTTACTTCCATTCTCTCAGGCTGTCTCAGGTCTATGCAAAATACCTGCTTGCTCCTGGTTATCACCCTTCACACATGTGTACACACACATCCACAATCACTGAGACCTAGCCTTATTTCCATCTGCTACATCATTTATGATGACTCCATCTTTTTCCATATTCATGTTTTATTTGAATTAAGCATCCCCTAGTCTCATTGGCAATGGAATATATGTTTTTGTTTCTTGTTCCTGTTATTGTTTGGGGATGATATTTGAAGACAAGGAGTCAAAAGATATTTTAATTAAGCTACCTTGAAATAAAAATCTCCTGGAATGTGATTGAAGAGTAGATAATTTTTGTGATTGCTGAGGACTGCCTTAGTTTTAGATCAGGATTGTCCAATAAAACGCTTTCAGAGAATAAAAATATTGTATTCTGGCACTGAGTAATATGGCAACTACTAGTTATATATGGAAATTTAACACTGAAGTGTTGCTGAGGAACTAATTTTTAATTTTATGTCATTTTTATTAAGTTAAACATTAATACCCACCTGTGGCTACTAGCTACCGTATTGGGCTGTGCAGTTTTAGACAGTAAGTAAGTTAAGAAGCCAAACCAAGATTCCAGGTAGATAGATAGCCATTTCCAATCCGGCTATAGATTTGGTCTGTTCTCACTCACAAATACTTAACTGAATTCCCAAAGTACTATCTTCTACAATTCTACAATATTGTGAAGATTACTTTCCTCCTATATCTTAATGCTTAGAAGAGGTTA
The DNA here is from genome assembly GCF_009761245.1 of Sapajus apella. Lineage (NCBI taxonomy): Eukaryota > Metazoa > Chordata > Mammalia > Primates > Cebidae > Sapajus > Sapajus apella. The sequence continues at coordinate 47,975,507 of NW_022436944.1, forward strand.
CTTGATGCTGGAAGTCCTATATGTCAATCATCATCTCTATATAAAATGTCAAGAGTGTGCCAATGGAATGTTTAATTATTTTTAAGAACCTTTAAAAGAAATGACCAGAATTGTCCTCACCTCTCCAAAGTATGAATGAACTTTTCTACTGTATAAATAGTACTATGTATTAATTAAATTTTAGATGAAGTGTGCTAAAATCAACTTTTTAGTTTGAGAAAAATTAATATTTAGATCTCTTGTGGCAATTATTGAAGAATCCTTTATTCTCTGAGGCATCTCAACATTCGCTGTCATAAAAGCACGTAATTTGTACACAGAAGAAATATTGTTTGTTCTACTTGTTGTGGTCAAGAGGCATATATCTATATCATTCTAAAGGAGTTTAAAATCATTGAGATACAGGACTAAGAAAAGTACAAATGGGCGAGGTGGCTCATGCCTTTAATCCCAGCAGTTTGGGAGGCTAAGGCAGGCAGATCACTTGAGATGTTCAAGACCATGCTAGTCAACATGGTAAAACCCCCATCTCTACTAAAAATACAAAAATTATCCGGGTGTGGTGGTGGATACCTGTAGTCCCAGATAGGTGGCAGCACAAAAATCGCTTGAACCCCGGAGGCGGAGGTTGCAGTGAGCTGATATTATGCCACTGCATCCAGCCTGGGTGACAAAGTGAGTGAGACTCCATTTAAAAAAAAAAAAAAGGAAAAAAAAAGAAAAAAAAAAACCCCAACAATAGCACAGCAGCTCCATTTTGAGCTTAAAGGAGTAAACAGACTATTTCTGTGGAGTCTAATTCTCATGTTAGTGAATAGTAAATAGGTTTCAGGGAATTGTAAATAACTAGGAGTCTTCGCTGAGTCATCCTTATAGTTCCTAGCTCTGGAATCAAATACCAGGGAGATATACATAAAAGTTGAAACCACATTATAATAATTATAATGTTATAATAATATAATACATTGTAATTATAACAAAATAATATTTTTTAACAGATTTCTCCATGGGATAAAGTGTAAAAGCATGATCAATAATGAAAGAGCCATTCCAGAGACCTGCTTCCTCTGTGTAAACTATTGGCCTGGGAGATCCAGACTTGCAGTTTGTTGAGGAGTCAGCTAGAATAATGTAAAGCTGGGATTTTCATCAATTTGATAGTTCCATGCTTGGGGAGTCAAGAAATATTATCTTTTTATTTGTAATAAGAAAAATTTATACTGCTAAGATCACACTCATGGAATCCTAACTACGTTCATTGTTCTTCAGTAAAAATTTCTTATCACAGTTTGGTTGTTAACAATTATCATTTTTTATATAAAGGTAAACAGAAATAACAAAGAAGGCTTTTTGCATTACCAGGGCCTGAATATGTGTTAAAACTGAAAGGCTGCCTATTTGTTAGATTCTGCAATTGAGAATATTGCCAAAAACATGAATTTTGGTCCCACTTTTAAGCTATTGTTCTGTTGTGAATACAGATAATTTGTTAGTCTAAATAAAGGTCTACGTCTAAATCTCAGCAAATGATGGCCTAAACCTGGGCCCTTGTGCAATGGGAGTGATGTGTAAATCAAACACACTTGTGAAACCCAAGTGTTCTTCGTATACTGAAGGGTACTAATGACTTTAATAAGAGTGAAACGTTTTGCTTAACGCAAACTGATTGACCTTGACAACAGAAGTGTAAACAAGAATCTAATGAATATTAATTTTTCTTCTTTTCTGCATTAGCTGTAGCTATTGACTGATTAGCTCTGACACCTACATGGTCAAATTAACAAGCATATTTGTAAGACATTTTCCATTCTTTATAATATCAACAAAATTTCTGAACCTTGGTAGATTACTATAGTAAGTTATCATCATCTTAGAAATCCATCAGATTACATTTAAAACAATCATATATTTACCTCCCATAAAGTGTAAGATGCATATTTTGAAATGGATGCATATAGCTCCAGTAATTTATGATGGGATTTCAGAGCCTAAGCCAAAATGTAATAATTATTCCATTATTAGACTTAAACATGAGCTGGATTAGTTATCAGCAGCATTGAGGCAGAGCAGGTTTGATGTATCCAGAGCTACCATATTGAACTAAGTGCCACTTCCCATTGTGCCCTTGCCATCTGTATAATGACATCAAAGGAGAGAAGGCAGGAGCAGATGGCATCAATGGCACACAAGAGCAAAAGTCACACCCACAGCATGCTGCTGAGTAATGAAAGTGAGGTGATGTGCAGGCAGAGAGCAGACGGAAATTAAGAAAGGTCATGGTGGTGCTATGGGCTGCTTAGCTCCGACCATCATTACAAGAGCAGCATGCTCCACTCATTCCTACCCTCATTTTCATGAGAAATGCTCTTCTACCATTCCCAGCATGTGCTTCTAGCAGGGGTTGTCATGTTTTACAGGACCCCCACCTTTCTGGCCACAGTTGATTATCTCAGGAGGTCAGACCTTGACCCCATTTGGACCCCCTTTTTCCAGAATTTGAGCTAGTTAAAAAGAAGTATTCTCTCTTCAACTATGGAGGGACACAAGATGAAATTATGGAGGGTCACAAGATCTGTCAGTAGTCATGTCTCCAACTGTGAGTAGAGGCCCATTCTTTCTACAGTTAAAAAGAATTACAGGCCAAGCGCGGTGGCTCACGCCTATAATCCCAACACTTTGGGAGGGTGAGGCAGGCTGATCATGAGGTCAGAAGTTCAAGACGAAACTGGCCAGTATAGTGAAACCCCCCTCTCTACATAAAATACAAAAATTAGCCAGGTGTGGTGGTGCATGCCTGTAGTCCCAGCTAATCAGGAGGCTGAGGCAGAAGAATAACTTGAACCCAGGAGGTGAGGGTTGCAGTGAGGTTGGGTTTTAGAGAGTAAAAAATGTCTGAAATGGAATAGAGATGGAACTCAAATGAAACTGCTTCTATTGATCCCTGTTCATGCAAGAAAAGACATAAACTTTTACAGGCCATAGTAGAAATGAGTAAAAACTATAGCATCCAACCTTGGCATCAATAGTCAAGACGGACAAGAGCAGCATCTAGATCATTTTCTTCCCCATATCTAAACCTGTAAAATAGGGTGGGCCCTTTTATACTTAGCCACTTTTCTCCTGATAAGGAAGACAATTTAGCTTATGCCCAACAATGCCTGACTCTCCCCAAATTTTACTTAGTTCAGAAAACTTAATTAGGACTCTTGAAGTGTTTAATTCTCTTAATATTCTAAATCTAATAGAAGCCAAACCACTACTATAAATATATCCTTAGAGATCAAAACTTTGGAATAGTTGGGTTCTCTGTTTTAAGTATAATGTGGGTTATCTCTGCAGAGAATTAGAGCTGGGGAGAGAGGTAGTAAACAAGAGGAAATCTTCAGTGAATCTATATTGATTTCATTATTTTATAGTGATAATATTGTAATAATGATAAATGCCATGTTCCCTGGTAAATAATGTATGTATATTAATTCATTATATTCTGGTGACAATCCCATAGGCCAATGCTAAAATTATCACCATTTTATAGGTGAGGAAAATGGGGCACAGCCAGACAAACTTACTCAAGGTCATATGACTAATAATTGGCAGATTCCAGGTACTAACAAGGTAATCTAGATTCTGTGCCCTTAACTGCTATATCCTACTATGAAGGAAATTTATTCATGTATTAGTTTTGTTAAAATCAAAGTAATAAAGGCTTGGTATTTTTATAAGTTTGGAAACATGTGCACCAAAATCTGAACAGTGGAAATCAATTTTTAAATATTAGGGATAATTTTTATTTTATTTATTATTTTTAAAAAGTTATTTATTCTTTCCAAATAAGTATGCTTTACTTTTGCAATAAGAAAAAAGTACCATAAGTTTTCATAGTAACACAGTTCAAACTATCTTGTGAGATTTTCCACTCTGCCACAAGGGAACTGTAAAGTATGCAGCAGCTTCCTTTTCAATTGGTAATTGGGTCATTCTGTTTTATGGTGATTGGCAGCAAGAATAAGATTTTGCAGAGATGTTGCACATGTTCTTTTTAACCCCTCTGGCACAGTGTGCTGTTTGAGAAAATGTATGTTATATCGAATAAATATGACAATATATATAACAAGGTTGGTTTGCGACGGAAACCTGTTTAATACTATAAAGTATGAGCCCTGAAAATTTTCTCATGGTACAGTGAATATAATATCTGTACTCTCTGTAATCTCTGTCTGAGAAAAGTCATGCCTAAGGACTAGACCAACATGGAATAGCGCCATGAAACTATGAAAAGAACATGAGATTGGGAATCAGCAGACTGAGATTTGTGGATAATGGGTATTTTATCCTGTTAGAAAAGGTTTTAATTCTAACTGGGCCTTAAATTTTGTGACCTTGAGAAAGACATTTAACCTCCTTGGCTTTTAGTTTCCTTATAAATATGTAATAGATTTTCATTTTAAAATTAAAATATTTTGTGATTACATGCTAACATATTTGGTCATGTCTGTAGAACTCACTGTTATATTGTTGATTAAAAGTGAAATTTCCTAATCATTCAAAAACTGGAATTTCCCATCTTTTGGACAGATGTATAACACTCCCTCAGGGATACAGGCTGCTATAGCTACTTAAATGTGCTTCTTTATCTAAATGAAAGTCAAGTATACACATCTAAAAAGGCAGGGCTGGCTGGTAAAAGTAACCCATGAGACATGTGAGTTTCAGGCTTGTTATCAACAGCACAATGGATGTCAGCTTTCAGCTCACATAGAGGAGGCAGCATTTAATATTGATAGCTTCAAGTCAATGCTTTCTGACACAGATTCTAGCAGAAGAGAGAACAGACATGTATAAAAATTAATTTCTGCCTGAAGACAGTTTATTTAGTAATGGGATGGCCTATATCTAAAAAACTTAGCCCTCTAAAAAGAAAACTGAAAGTAAAAGGGATCAGTTCTCAAAACTTATGGAAATTGCTAATGAGCACAAGGGAACTTTCTACATTTGTCAAAACATTGAACTGTATAATTAAGGTGGCTGTATTTTATCGTATCAATAAAGTTGATTTTTTTGAAAAAACCTCATGGGAACATGTCAGCATGCTCAAATGGATTCCTTCTCATTTCTTTGTGCTAAAGATCATCACAAATTCCAAATTGCTTAACTTAAAATATGGATACCTTTCAACTCAGAAATTTCAGCTCAATAAATTATCATTATAAGGAAATATTAACTGATGATAATTAAGATTTATTTTCAAGGATGTTCACTGCAATGCTGCTTATAATAGCAAAAAAAAAAAAAGATGTAAATTTAAAAACAATGTAAATTTACTATGGAGGATGGCAACAGGGTGAATGATTAAGATCTCAGACACTGAAGCCAGGATCTTCAGTTCAAATCCTAATTCTGTTGCACAGTAGCTGGAGATGTCAATAGTTTCTTAATATCTCTTGCCTTAGTTTCCATGTTTCTAAAATGAGGTTAATAATAATGCCTATTTAGTGCGATTATTATGAGGATTAATTAAGCTAATATTTGGAAAGTGCTTGAAACCATGCCTCACATATAATAAGTGCTGAATATACATTATTAAGGTGAGCAGTGCTTTTCTTCTTATAAAGCAGAGTTTTACCCCTACAATAGCTCACTTTATAATTTCGCTAGGTCTATGCTAATATAATGATCTTATACTAAGTGGATGAGAATTTTAACAACAAAAATAACAGAAATTATTTTTATAAAATAACATTTTTATGAATAGTACCTTAAGATTTGTGAAGATTTGATTTGTGGAACTTTATCAATAGCATTCTAAATGCTGTCTTCTTCATAACAGTATGTATACTGTGCTATCTTTTTTGTAAAAAAGGAGGAATATAAAGGTACTTGTGATTTTTTTTTAAGTGAAAGAGTAAGCCAAAATAATATAAATTGTTATCTATCTACCAGGTGAGATGAAAGAGATGAAAGCTAAACTTCTCTGAATACAATTAGTTTTATACTTCTGTCTTTTGATCTATGTAAATGTTTTATATAATAAAAAAATTAACCTAATGTTTCAAAATTCTCTAAAAAATAAATAAAAATGAAACAAATCTACGTAACTATGTAAGTTGTTGGCTTAACCACATAGATAGAAACTATTCCTATGACTTTAATTATATAAATATATATATATATATATATATATGCTTTCTTTACAAATATAAATCTATACCTTTATAATATAAACATATACATATATATCTCACATGTATATTTAGTAACACATATTTTGTGGAATACTAAAGACAAGAACTATAAATAAATAAAACTATGTTTAATAATTATATTGTTAGTAATAATATTGGTATAATTTTGAAATTATACATTGCTAGCATAAAGCAAAGAAATAATTACATTTATGTCATTAAAAACAGATTTTTTCAGTATATGAGAAAGGAAATACAGCTGTAAAATCAAATAAGTTAAATAAAAATTCTAAATTTATGTTGGAAATATTACTATGAACTCATGATGTAATTTTTAAAAACATAAAGGTTTTCTAGTTCTGTCTATTGGAAAGTCCTAGAAACAATGACCAACCCTGTGTCAATGAGCACCTTTAGTGCTCAGATTATGGTTTCTAAAAACCATTTCCCATTAAAAGGAAACAGGGTTCCTTGGAGAAATGGCTAATTGTAAACATGAATAAGTGTAAAATGAGCCTCTTGTCATTCCAGAAAGCAAGGAAGCTCATGAAGATATCAGAGGAAAGTCAAAAGGAACATGATACCAACTTGAAGGGCTCCTTTAGGACAAAGATGGACTAATTTGTGCATTAAAAAGTATATTATTTCAATGTATTGAAACACATCAAAAATTTAAAAAAATCCATGAATTCCTAATAATAGTCATTTTTTAAAATGATCTGATTAAGTATTTCTTCTATATTTCTTTTATAAACTATTGCCTTAAGGTAATGGCCAACTATAAAATAGTTGAATCAGAATGACAGCATGTGAATTCAATCCTCTCTTAACATCACCAAAAAAAGAGATAACCAGACATTAAATGACTCCTGATACTATACAGTAAGACTCAGCTTACTTATGAACTATTCTTGAAAAAAAAATCTAATATAATCAAGCCTCTAAGTCTAATTATTGCTTTGCTGGAAACTCGGGGGCTAGGATAACAAGCTTATAACAATTAATCAGTAAATCCAGAAAGTGGAAATTTCTACATGACAAATTCCCTGGTTCTTCACAAAAAGCAAGAAAAAAAAAAAACAAAAACAAAAACAGCAGAGAGTATATAAATTAAATGACTTAAGAAGTATATCAACCTATGTCAAGTGTGATTCTTATTGTATCTTCATTTGAACAACAATGAAGGAAAACACTTATCAAATAAAAATTATAAGACAACTGGAGAAATTTGAACAATAATTATTTAGTAATATTGGTGAATTATTGTTACTTTTATTTTACATATAATGGCAATGTATCTGTTTTTTCAAAGTTCTCTTTTAAAGATAAATATTGAAGTATTTATAGGTCAAATAATAGGATGCCTGAGATTTGCTTTAAAATAGGTTGAGTATCAAGGGCAAAAAGTAGGTGTGGCTATAAATGAAACAAGTTAGGTCATGTGATAATAATTATAGAAACTGAATGAGGGGCTCATGGAGTTATTATACTAGTCTTCCTACTTTTATATGTATACATTTGAAAAAAATCTATAATTAAAAGGCACTACCTTTTTCTGATTTCTAATCTGGTTTTTAGATTCTTTGTTCTTTTTGGACTGTTCCTGGTTTAGGGTTGGTGTATTTAATTAAACTGTGGGCTGATGCTTCTTACAATTGAATCAAGCAGGGCATGGGAATGGAGTGATATGTAGGAAGCCACAAGTATATTAAACCTAAAAATCTTCTAGCTTCCAAGTAACAATATATTACCATATAATTACATGTGTCCTCACTTTTGTTTGACTTCAAATGAAGCTGCATTTCTTCAATTGGCTGCTACTGGATAATAGAGTGAGATGAATGTCGAACATAATTAAAACATAGCAGAGCACAAGGAGAGACATTGTCAGCAGCCAGTGAATACAGTGCTGTTCTCATCCAGTAAAAAACTGTGCCACAGGCAGATGAACAGATGCTGCATTTACCTCAAAACAGTTTATAGTAAAAGGAAGCAATTTCACAATACAGTATAACCTTGTTCATTTCATCTCCTGGTTCTTATTATCTGAACTATTCAGAGGGTCTCTTACCTGTTTTCCTTGCTTCAAGACTTTCCCTCTCTAATTCCTATTTTCCTAAAATTTGCCTGGCTGAGATCCTGCCCTTCGATACTCAGATCCTGTATAGCCTGCTCAAGTCAATTATGTTCCTTATCCTAGCATTCAAAGCCCTCCACCATCTGGCTGTAACCTTTGTTTCTGGCCCTAACTCCAGCTATTTTCTTTCCTGCATTCCATGCTACAGGCAAATTGGCTACTTATTATTTCCTATCACAACCAAACTCTTCTTTTAGAATTGCCACCTAGTTACACCCATTTACTCCCCAACTTTACACTTTACTTCCTGCCTCCCCCCAGCCATAGTCGCTCCAGTTCATCTGAACATTCCTTTAAGAAAGCAAACAAGAAAAACAAAAAACAGTCCCAATTTTTAGCTTGTGTCAGTTCCTATCTGAATGTCTGCCATTAGTCTTTCAAAGTCATACATAAATATGAATTCAACTTTCTCCTTCAAATTCTAAAGCCATCTGTCAGTGTCTTCTTGCTTATTTTATTTTCCTTATATTCCTTTACTCCTGCCAGTTCCTTCGTTCTAGCCAAGCTCCCATTTCACCCTGCACTTAATGGGTTCATATATTCTTCCTTTGTGATAATTACTTGCATAATGTGTATCTCTCCAACTAAACTATAAATTCTACATGGCAAGGACTATGTTTGTCTTTTTCACATTGTAATCCCAGGACCTGAGCAAAGAGACAAAACAAGTCTTTTCAGTGATTGAATAAATGCAGCAACATAAACATATTATTAATATCCAATATTAATTTTGTTTTCTCCTTATGTTAGTGTACCTTTCACTCTATATCGGGAATCATCTTCTTCTTTCCTACCCTCATTCAAAAACATTTCTTAAATAGAACATTCCTTTATTCACAAAGTTTTCATACAGTTTGTATGAACTGTAGCAATCCTAAAATACCCCAAAACATACGTTATTTTTCTTATATGTCTGTATGAAGGCACCACAATAAAAAAAATTATAAAATAAATACAGGTGACCTTCTAACAATCCAAGAGTTGGGGGCACCAACCCCCACACAGTCAAAAATTGCAATATAATTTTGACTCCCTAAAGCTTAATTACTAATAGCCTACTTTTGACGAAAAGCCTTACTAGTAACATAAAATCAATTAACACGGATTTGGTATGTTATATTACATACTGTATTCTTACAAGAAAGTAAGCTAGAGAAAATAAAATGTTATTAAGAAAGTCATATAACCAGGCATGGCGGCATACACCTGTAGTCCCAGTTACTCATGGGGCAAAGGCAGAAGAATGGATTGAGCCTGGGAGTTCTTGAATTTAAATACAGCTTGAGCAACATAATGAAACCTCATTTCTTAAAAAAAAGAAAGAAAAGAAAATCATAAGGAATAGAAAATATATTTACTATTTATTAAGTAGAAGTAGATCATCATAAAGTTCTTTATTCTTGTCATCTTCATGTCAAGTAGGCTGAGGAGAAGGAGAAAGATGAACAATTGGTCTTTCTGTCTCAGGGGTGGTGGAGGCAGAAGAAAATCCATATATGGACCCAAGCAGTTGACACCCATGTTGTCCAAGGGACAACTTTATATGTTTGGGGTAAAGTTAAATCTAACCAATGAAAGTGATATATGTTTAGACTTATTATGGTCTCAGCATGTGGTATATAAACAAGCTGGTTTCACTCCCCTATACAGAAAACTAAAAACAAATGCACAATGCTGAAATTATTACCAGCAATACCCAAGAATGCAAATATGAAAATGGGATAGTTTTCAAAGAAGTGAAAAAACTCTAAGAAGACAGGAAAAAAGTCAGGCTTACACATTTGAGGCACTCCTGTCCACATTCTCCCTGGCACCAAGCATGAAGAAAATTTCCTTCAACTCAGTTTCTATGCTGGAAAAAGTAAGATCAAGGTGAACAGCCAGCAGAAATCTTGGAACTGAGAAATATATTTGCTGAACTGAAAAATTCAAATGCAGATTGAATGAAACAAAGGAAAGGAACTGTGAGCTCAAAGACAAGCTGTTCAAAAATATACAGAGGCCAAAAAACAATAAAAAGCAACAAAGAATGCCTAAGAGTATAAAAAATTACCTAAAATGACCAACCATCAAACAAAGAAAACACAAGCAAAAAGCACTTCTACATGTTAACTTCACCCCTGTCCCCACTTTTTGACTTTTAATTGTCACAACTTATATATTTTTATAGTACTCAATAATAGCTATAGGTTCCTGTAGCTATCATTATTTTTCATAAATTTCTCTTTTGGGCTTCACATTAGAGTTATGAGTGGACTGCACACCACAATTACATTATTAAGTTCTGGGTTTCTCTGTTGTAATTAATTATATCAGTGGGTTTTATACTTTCATTTTTTTTTGCATGTTAGTATTTTATGGGTATTTTTCTAATGACATCAATGCTGAATTATACCAAACATTTAAAGAACTATTCCAAATCTACACAATGTCTTCAAAAAATTGAAGAGATAATACTTCTAAGTACATTCTGCAATGCTAGCATTATCCTTGATAACAAAACCAAAGACACAATAACAACAGAAAAATTACAGCCAATAGCAACAAGGCACATAAATGTGAGCAAGTCAAATTCAGCAATACATTAGATCATTCACCATGACTGAGTGGGATTCATCTCAAGAATGCATGGATGACTCAACATACTGTATCAAATCAACAAACATGATACATCACATTAACAGAATTGAAAACAAAAACTATATGTTTATTTTAACAGATGGTTTAAAAATCAATAAAATTCTATTCCTCTTTATGATAAAAACCCTCACCAAACTGGTATATAAAAGAAATATACCTGAAAAAATTAAAGGCCATATATGACATACTGACAGCTAAGATCATACAAAATGAGGAAAAATTGAATACTTTTCTTCAAAGATCTGGCACAAGACAAAAGAAGCCCACTTTAATCACTTTTGTTTAATATAGTACTGAAAGTCCTGGCAAGAGCAATTAGGCCAAGAAAAGAAGCAAAGGACATCATAAATTACCCTTGTTTCCAGATGCCATTATCTTATACTTAGAAAATCCTAAACCACCAAAAAACCATCAGAACTGATTAAAAACTTCAGTAAAGTTGCAGGATACAAAATCAACATACAAAAACTAGTAGCATTTATCTATGCCAACAGCGAACAATCTGAAAAAGGAATCAGGAAAGCAAATCTATTTGCAATGGCTTCAAAAAATATAAAATACCTAAAAATAAATTTAACCAAAGACGTTAAAGATCTATGCAAGGAAAGCTATAAAATGATAAAAGAAGTCTAAAGAGGACACAAAAAATTAGACAGATTGTCTATGTTCATATACTGGAAGAAGTAATATTTGGCAATACTTTGCAAAGCAATTTACAGATTAATTGCAATCCCTATCAAAATATCAATGACATTCTTTACAGAAATAGAAAAAAATAATCCCAAAATTCATATGAAACCATAAAAGATCCTGAATAGTCAATGTAATCCAGAGAAAAAAGAAAAAAGCTGACAGTATGATACTATCTGACATAGTTTGGAAATCACTACGATGCTGCCATGTGAAGAAAGACATGTTTCCTTTCCTTTCTGCCATGATTGTAAATTTCCTGAGGCTTCACCAGATCTGCAGAACTGTAAGTCATTTAAACTAAACCTCTTTCCTTTATAAATTACCCAGTCTCAAGTACATCTTTAATAGCAGCATGAGAATGGGCTAATACAGTAATCAATCTAAGTTGATTCATCAACAAATGAATAAAGAAAATGTGTACATATATGCAATGAAATATTAGCTACAAAAAAAGAATGAAATCATGTCATGTGCAGCAACATGGATGGAACTGGAGTTATGGTAAGTGAAATAAGCCAAGAAGATAAAGACAAATTTCACTTGTTCTCACTCACATGCAGGAAATAAAAAAGTGGATTTCATGAAGACAGAGGTATATTAAAAGAAAATCAGGCAGGGATTCTGAAACTGAAGAATTCATTGAAAGAAATACATTCAAAACCTTCAACAGTAGACTAGACCAAGCAGAATAAATCATTTCAGGACTTGAAGGGAGATATTTTGAAATAATCCAGTCAGACAAATATAATTTTAAAAGAATAAAAAACAATGAACAAAGGTTTTGAGACATTTGGTATAATATAAAGTGACTGAATTTATGAATTATTGGTGTCTAGAAGGCAAACGGAGATCAAAAGGTTTAGAAAACCTACATAATGAAGTAGTAGATGAATAATTTCCAGCTTAGCAAGGGACTTAGACATCCAGTTATAGGAGGCTCAGCAATTCCAATGCAGAAACAATGAAAAAAGGACTTCACCATAGCACATCATAGTAAGAGTGTCTAAAGGCAAAGGGAATTTAGTGAATTATAGAAATAGCAAAAGAAAAGTGTCTCATCACCTGTAAAGAAAATCTCAGTGAACTTCTCAGCATAATCTCACAGGGCAGAAGAGAATAGGATGATATATTCAAAGTGCAAAAGAAGAAGAAGAAAAATAAAACTAAAAACTGGCTGTCAAGAATTTTATATGCAGCAAGATAATATTTATAAATAAAGGAAACAATTTTCCAGACAAGCAAATCATGTGGGAATTTTCATGACTAGACCAGACCTACAAGAACTGCTGAGAGTCCTAAACTTGGAAATGAAAGGACTTACTGTGATAAAAACACAAGAAAGTATAAAATTCATTATAAAAGCAATCACACAAAGGAAGAAGAAAAAGGAATCCAATGATACCACTACAGAATCCTACCAAATCACAATTGCAAACACGAAGAGAAAAAGAATTTATAAAACAATTAGAAAACAACAGCAATATGATAACAAAACTTTACATATCAATAATAACTTTGAATGTAAATGAATTAAACACTCCTCTTATAAGAAACAGATTGGTTGAATAGATTTTTTTTAAAAGATCCAACTATATGCTGCTTACAATAAACTCATTTTACATGTAAAGACACATAAAGACTGAAATTAAGGAGTTAGAAAAAGATATTCCATGTAAACACAAACCAAAAGCAAGTGGGAATAGTTATACTTACATCAGATAAAACAGACTTTAAGTTATAAATGGTAAAAAATAATAAATAATAATTTTTAAAAAGACAAAGTGGGTATTATGATGCAGGCAACAATTAAGCAAATGCATATAATAATTCTAAATTTCTATGCATCTAACACTGGAGCATCCAGATTCATAAAACAAATATTGCTAGGCCTAAAGGGAAGGACAGACCACAACATAATAATTGTGGGGGACTTCAACACCAAATTCATAGCACTAGATAGATTGCCTAGATAAAAAAAAAATCAACAAAGAAACACTAGTCTAAAACTAAATTTTAGACCAAGTGGAACTCACAAACATTTACAGGACATTCTACCCAACAACTGCAGAATGTACCTTCTTTTTATTAGCACATGGAACATTCTCCAAGATAGATCATATGTTAGGTCACAAAACAAGTCCCATCACATTTTTAGACATGAAAATCATATCAAGTATCTTCTCAACCACAGTGGAATAAAACTAAAAATTAATACCAAGGGGACCTTCATAAATTATAGAGATACATGGAAATCAAACAACATGCTCCTGAATGACCAGTCAGTCAATGGAGAAACTAAGAAGTAAGAACAAATTTTGAAATAAATGAAAACAAAGACACAACATATCAAAACCTGTGGGATACAGCAAAAACAATGCTAAGGGGTAGATTTATAGCATAAAATGCCTACCTCAAAAGAGTAGAAAGTTTACTAATTAACAATCAAATGAGGTACCTCAAGGAACCAGAAAAGCAAGAACAACTCAACCCCCAAATTAGCAGAAGAAAAGAAATAACAACAAATGATCAATAAGACAGTAAGCTGGTTCTTCAAAAAGATAAATAAAATTGATTGATAAACTGCTAGCTAAACTAACCAAGAAACGACCAAAATAAACAAACTCAATAAAAATGAGACATTACAACGATGCCACAGAAATACAAAAAAAGATAATCAGAAGCTGTTATGAATAACTATATGCTCATGAACCAGAAAATCTAAAGGAAATGAATAAATTCCTGGAAATATACAACCTTCCACAATTAAATTGGAAAGAAATAGAAAACCTGAACAGACCAATAATGAGTAATAAGTTTGTTTGTTTGTTTGTTTTGAGACCCAGTCTTGCTCTGTCACCAGGCTGGAGTGCGATGGCGCTATCTTGGCTAACTGCAACCTCTGCCTCCCAGGTTCAAGTGATTCTCCTGCCTCAGCCTCTTGAGTAGTTGGGACTACAGACATGCACCACCACACCCAGCTAATTTTTGTATTTTCAGTAGAGACGGGGTTTCACCATGTTGGCCAGGATGGTGTCAATCTCTTGGCCTCGTGATCCACTTGCCTTGGCCTCCCAAAATGCTGGGATTACAGCCTAGAGCCACCATGTCCAGCCAAAGCAGTGAGAATTAATCGGCAATTTAAAAATCTCCCAACAAAGAAAATTCTACCAAATGAACAAGGAACTAATATCAATCCTCCTGAAAGTGTTCCAAGAATTGAAGAGGAGGGAATTTCCTCTAATTTCTTCTATAAGACCAGTATCACCCTGATACCAAAATCAGACAAGAACACAACAAAAAGTTAATATCATTGCTGAACAAAGAAACAAATATCTTCAACAAATTACCAATGTGAATGCAACATTATATCGAAAACATAATGAACCATTATCAAGTGCGGTTTATACCAGTAATTCAAGGACGGGTCAACATACACAAATTAATAAGTGTGATAAATCACATTAACAGAATTGAGGACAAAAACCATATGATCATCTTAACAATGCAGAAAAAACATTTGATAAAATTCAACATCTTTTTGGACAACTGGGGAAAAAAGTACAACAACCCTTTATGATAAAACCTCAACAAACTAGGTGTAGAAGAAACAAAATAATAAAGGTCATTTATGAAAATCCCAAAGGTAACATTATACTGAATGGGGAAAAGCTGAAAGCAATTCTTCTAAGAACTAGAATAAGACAAGGATTCCCACTTTCACCATTTCTATTAACATAATACTGGAAATCTTAGCTAGAGGAATTGGGCAAAAGAAAAAAGTAAAAGACATCTAAATTAGAAAAGAAGAAGTCAAATTATCCCTGTTTGCTGATGATATGGCCTTGTGTCTAGAAAAACCTAAAGACCACATCAAAAAATTCTTAGATTTGATAAATGAATAAAGTTGCAGATACAATATTAATGTTCACAAACAGTAGCATTTCTAAACATCAGTACTTATGTAGCTGAGAAAGAAATGAGGAAGGCAATCCTATTTACAATAGCTACCAAAATATGAAGTACCTAGGAATAAATGTAGCCAAGGCAGCAAAATATCTCTACAAGGAAAACTACAAAACATTTTAAATATGACACAAACAAATGGAAAAATGTTGCATGCTCATAGATAGGAAGAATTAATACTGTTCAAACGACCATACTGCTCAAAACAATCTACAGACTCAGTGTAGCCCCTACCAAAATACCAACTTCATATTTCAAAGAATTAGAAAATAAAAAATCCTAAAATTCATATGGAGCCAAAATTAGCTCAAATAGCCAAAGCAACCCTGAGCAAAAGGAACAAAACTGGAGGTATCACACTACCTCACTTCAGAATACATTACAAAGCTATAGTAACACAAACAACATAGTACTGGTAAAACAAAGAAAACAAAAGACACATAGATCAAAGGAACAGAATGGAAAACCCAGAAACAATGCCACATATTTATAGTTGACTAATATTCAACAAAGCCAACAAGAATATACATTGGGAAAAGGATATCTTTTCAGTAAATGGTGTCAAGAAAATTGGATATTCATATGCAGAAGAATGAAACAGAATCTATACCTCTCCCATATACAAATATCAACTCAAGATGGATTAAAGACTTAAATGAAGACCTGCAACTATAAGAATATGAGAAGAAAACCTAGGAGAAACTATTCTGTACATTAGTTGAGACAATTTCTAAGACCTCAAAAGCACAGGCAACAGAAATAAAAATAGACATATGGGACTTAAACTAAAAACATTTGTACAGCAAAAGAAATAACCAACAGAGTAAATAGAAAACATAGTGAGTGAGAGAAAATATTTTCAAACTGTCTATCCAACAGGGGACAAATACCCAGAATATACAGAGAACTTAAACAACTCAACAACAAGGACAAAGCCCCCACAAATATTCCCATTAAAAATGGGCAGAGGAGATAAATAGACATTTTTTCAAAAGAAGATATACAAATAACAGGTATTTGAAAAATGCTCATCATCCCTAGTCATCAGATAAATGCAAATTAAAACCACAATGAGATATCATCTTACTCCAATCAGAGTGGCTATTATTAAAAAGACAAAAATAACAGGTATTGGTCAGGATGTGGAGAAAAGGAAACTCTTATACAGTGTTGGTGAGAATGTAAAGTAGTATAGCTACTATGGAAAACAGTATGGAAATTTCTTTAAAAATAAAAACTGGAACTCCCATTTGATCCAGCAATCCCACTACTTGTCATCTACCCAAAGGAAAAGAAATCAGTATATCAAAGGAATACCTGTACTCGTATGTTTATTGCAACACTGTTCATAACAGCAAAGACATAGCGTCAATTTAAATGTTCATCAACGGATGAATAGATAAGGAAAATGTGGTATACACAATGGAATACTATTCAGACATTAAAGTAATGAAATCACGTCTTTCGTAGCCACATGGATCGAACTGGTTGGTGGTCACTACACTAAATGAAATAAGCCAGACACAAAAAGACAATATTGCACGTTTTCATCCATAAATGTTTGCTCAAAAACGTGTTCACATGGATATAAAGAGTGGAAAGACAGATAATGGAGACTCAGAAGGGTGAAGGTGGTGAAATAGGGGGATGATGAGAAATTGATTAATGGGTACGGTATATGTTATTCAGGTGATTGATACCCTAAAAGCCTTGATTTGACCACTACTCAATCTGTACATGTAACAAAATTGCACATGTATCCTATAAATTTGTACAAATAAATATGAAATAAAAGCCACACTCATTTATTTACATACTGTTTATAGCTGCTGTGGCACTACAATGACAGAGTTGAGTAGTTGCAACACAGACCTTGTAGCCCACATAGCCTAAAATGTTTGCTCTCTGTTCCTTTACAGAAAAACCTGTGGTATAAAAAAATTAGTTTTTAGAAGATGATGCTAAAAGGAATTATGATTCAATCCCCACTAGGGAGAAAGACATTTTCCCTAGTGAGAAAAGATAATACAGGGAAAGATAATACAGTTTTAACTATACAATGAACTCTCTGCAATGTCTAGTAAACTCCTCAATAAGAAGGAAAAAAATAAAGATGTAATGTTATAAGAAGATACATGCCTAAAAAAATTCATCATTAGAAAAACAGCAATAACAACAGAGATGTTGTCTGCAGTTAGAAAGAACTTGTGAAATAAGTATTTCCAATAATTTTCTAAGGAAATTATTCAAAACCCACATTATTGTAAAGTGTGCTGCCCTTGAATTAATTATGTGAGAGTTTGCTTGTGATGTTAAGCTAGTGGTTTCTTGGTGATTTGGTGGATGATTCTCAGAACCACAGTTAAATTAGGAAACCAAGGAATATAAGAAAGTAGTGAGCAGAGAATGAAAAGTATAGAGGGGCACACAGCTGGTTATCTTTGGGCAAATGACTTCACCAGCAACTCTAAGCCTTCATTACTGTGCATGTGAGACGGGAGATAATGTTATGTCAAAGCTTAAATAAGAAAACATATGGGAAAGTGTCTGGCATAATTAAATAAATATATCCTTGGCTAGAGTGAGTGGAAAACTATAATCAATAATGAATGGTTTTGTAATAATCATGGAAAGTGACAGAATAAAGTCTCCATAAATAATAGTGTTTACTTTTACAGTAAAAATACGTATAAATGTCCATATAGGGTTGCTTTTCCTCAACAAGCCATAGAAGCAGAAGTATTGTACTGTTTCTTTTATGATGTGGGTAGTAACCCAGTGTTATCTTACAGACATGACAACTTGCCATTTTTTAGTACTAATTACCATGATATCCTCTCTGTGAAACTGTCCTAGCATTTCTGTCTTAATGAATAATTTTATGAATTATCCTACTCCCCAATGGCCTGGAATTACATTGTACCCTGATCTCCAGAGTCACATAAGAAAATACTGACCATGTGAAATTAAATAAACAAGTAGCATTACCTACTTCACAGTCTTTCCTGCTCTTCCTTTAAGATAATCTCTGTTCTGCTTGACAATGTCTTCTCTAGAAGACCAAAGAATTGCAGTTAAATGGCATTTTTTTTTTTGCCCTTCTCCAGGGAGCATGCTTTCATTGGTTCATTGATGGTGTACAGTGTGCCCGATAGTCTTCTGAGATTAAGCGCACAATAGTGAATGTTCATATTTCTTAAGGTAATGCAAGCTGCTGTAATGAATACTACTCCAGATCTCAACAGGTTAAACAAACAACATGAATTTCTAATGAATGTGTATTCTGGCTTCTGTAAAGTTCAATACATGCGAAGGAGAAGGGGGCACTCTGCTCCATACACTCATTCAGGGATCAGGATGACAGAGGTCTTACCATCTTCTATACATACATTCCAAAGAGGTTCTGAGCTTTGACATTCAGCTAGCAGATTAAAGATAAGATAGCAAGAAGGATGGTCCAGGGGTATTATAGGACAGTTCTGGAAGGGGGTATACCCTACTTCCATCCACTTTCCACTGGTCAGAGTTTAGTCATGTGGCTCCACCAAGATTCAGAACGTGCTGAAAAATGGTGTATAGGGCTGGAAACTCCTTTCCTGCAATAAGTCTGTGCTGTTAAAAGGCAGTATGAACTTTTGCCAAAGGCCGACCGTTCTGCAACATTCCCTATAAAGGTGAGACACCATTAACAATGACATGCGTAAATATGTACATGGGATCTGAGTTCTGAAGAAAAGCAAGTTTGTCAAAGGGAATATAGAAGTTCACATTTTCTATCACAAAAAGGCTCACTGAGAAATTTTAGTATGCTGTATCAAACCTTCTGAATGCAACCCATAGGTGACTTCACACCAAAACCAGAAGAGGACAGATAGGCATAAAATGAAGTTTAATGTGGTTGGTTTTTTTGTTTGTTTGTTGTAGTGTAACTTTATTTTACCACTTTTATTAGATCATTTGGTTGTTCTCTCAAAAATTTCCCCTCTTGGATTTATTACTATAAACACAGAGGATGCTTGAATGAACAAATAAATAAATTTCTGTTGAAGGTTTGCTTGATGAGCATATGTCATGGTGTTTAATTATATATTAACAGTAACACCCCAAAATGCCTTAATAGCTTTTTCAATCTTGAACTATTCATCATGAAATTGTGTTGATCATGTTATACTATAAAGTTTTTGTGAGGAAAAAAAAAGAAGTTTCTGAGTATCACAGGAATTCTGTGTCCTAAATAAGCAATCAGATTCAACAAAGTATATATTACTGTAAGATCACCTACCTCGGGCATTGAAAAGCTGAAGTCTGTTCTCTGAAAGTCATTTACAATTTGTAATGTCACAATATCACTGTAAAATATCCTCAATTGTAACTGAAAGTATCTCCAGAGGTAAGTAGAGGGAGAACATTTTAATCTTTCCACCGTAGGTCACTCAGTCTGAAGGACATTTACTTCTTGGTACATATATAATAAAATTATGTAATAGTTCTGTCTGCTTTTACCTAACAATATAAGTATGTAATTATTTATTGATGTCCCCTTTTATGTTACATTATTCCAGGTAATGTTATTTGTCAGCTATAATGATGAAATACAAAAAAAATTTGATATTTAGAAAAGAACACATTTACTGACAGATGACATGTTTCAACAGGAGCAATAGTGTTCCTTTCAGGGTCTTCAGAGATATGTGGGGGCATGTTTGGTTGTCCCAATTATTAGAAAGCACTACCTAGTAAGCAGTGTCCAGGGATGTTAGGCATCCTGGAAAGTGTGGAACACTTCTATGGAATGCTTAATTGTCCCAGAGTTCACACAGCTTTAGCATCCCTCCAGACATCCATGAAGATGAAATACCCTCATTACCTAAGCTTATAAGCTAATTTTGTTTTATATACTAACACAAAGTCTATTTTTGCACAATTTAAAATTATTTATTTATTTACTTATTTATTTAATGGTGGAGTCAGGGTCTCCCTATGGTGTCCAGGCTGACCTCAAACTCCGAGATTCAAGTGATCCTCTCATCTTGGCCTCCCAAAGTGCTGGGGTTAAAGGTATGAGGCCCCATGCCTGACCCACATTTGCATAATTTTTAGATTCACTGACTTTTCCAGAAATGTAACTACCCTATAAATTGATAGAAGATTCTTTTTTGTTTTGTACAGAACTTTACAAAGAGATATTTATTTCAAAAAATCATGTTTCTAACTGCAACACTGGTTATGGTATTTGAATCATCAGTACTGGACAGTCAGTGTTGTTAGCGCTCTTATTTGTATGGATTCTAATTTTAAGTAAACATGTGACTACATTTTTGTTTTCTTACACAGTGTATGCCTGAACTTTCATAATTCCTCTGTTATACACTACTGTCCTTTAATTTTCCTTTATCATTTACTTGTGGGTAGGGTTTTATAGTTTTTGTATTTTTTAACATACAAATATCAGAAAACTTAAAAAAATCTTTCTGGCACTGAATCTGAGAGAATTGAGAACCACTGTTTAGGACAGTGTAGGTTTTCAGGATTGCAATGAAATCATGATTTAATAATTGCTACCATTTATTTATTGTTGATTATGTACCAAGCATTGTGCTGATCAC
The DNA here is from genome assembly GCF_009761245.1 of Sapajus apella. Lineage (NCBI taxonomy): Eukaryota > Metazoa > Chordata > Mammalia > Primates > Cebidae > Sapajus > Sapajus apella. Next base: position 47,996,728 of record NW_022436944.1, read on the forward strand.
TTAACCACTCTGGAAAAGATTGATTATTGACTAAGGGAATAACCAAAAGCAAGTAATAACTGTAAGTCTGAACTATCATTGCTTTTAATGTGGCAAAACTATTACAGACTCCTAACTTCAGGAGAGGAGAAAGACCCTAAAAAGCGCTACTCAAACTTGCCTGTGTATTTCTGTACATACTTACCTGGGGATCTTATAAATATGTAGATTCTGATTCAGTGGGTTGCTGCTGGTTTACAAATCACTTTTTAAGAAGCAAGATCTGGCTGGGCGTGGTGGCTCATGCCTGTAATTCCAACACTTTGGGAGGCTGAGGTGGGTTGATCACGAGGTCAGAAGTTCAAGACCAGCCTGTTCAACATGGTGAAATCTCACCTCTACTGGAAATATAAAAATTAGCCAGGCCTGGTGGCAGCCGCCTGTAACCCCAGCTAGTTAGGAGGCAGAGGCAGGAGAATCTCTTCAACCCAGGAGCTGGAGGTTGCAGTGAGCAGAGATTGTGCCATTGCATTCTAGCCTGGGTGATAAAAGCAAGACTCCATCTCAAAAAAAAAAAAAAAAAAATCATCATCAGCAGCAAATATCTAAAAATAAGTTTTCAATATTAATGCATCCCAGGTGTACAAAATTGTTAATCTTCATATAATTAAAGCAATTTTTAAAATGCAAATATAAACAGACATGAAACATTATCAACTTTTTCATAAATGAATAGCTCCATTACTATGATGTAAAAAAATAAAAAAATACACTAGCACAAATCAGAGAAGTTAGTAAACATAACATAGAACTTGTATATCTAACAAGGGCTCTCACCAAAACCTCAAAACATAAGCCCATCAAATTAGTATATATTTTACACAGAAAAACATAAATATTAGACTGATACAATATATACTAGCATATATATAAAATTATAAAATATGTCAATTCATCTAATATAAAGATATTAAATATTATTTATTAGAATAAAACATATTAAGTAGCCATAATTTTTCTCCCAGTATGCTAGCTAAAATATAGATACATATCTACTAACTTAAAGCCAGTTAAGCTGTGGAAAAATGTGTACATTAGAATTTCTGGTTGTAACATAAACAAATGTGATCATTTTGTTAGGATAATCTGTCAACTATTATTAAAAACCATTAAAAAGCTAACACTCTATGACTTAAAATTATTACTAAGATATTTACAGTACCCAATAATTTACTCAGAAAAGAATTCACAAAAGAAAAAGATGTGTAGAGCCATAGATTAATAAATATTTATTGAGTACCTATTGTCGCCTATGCTTGAGGCATTGTTGTAGGTACCTAGGGTACATTGGGGAATAAAAAAGGTCAAAATCTCTGCCTAGTCAGGGGAACCAGGCAATAAATAAAAAAATGTAAGAAGGAAATTTTATCATAGTATGCTAGAATGTGATCAGTACTATAGAAAAAAAAAGAAATTGAAGTGAAAAAGAATTAGAGTTTAAGATGAGGGCATAGTCAGGCATGGTATACATGCCTGTAATCTCAGCTATACAGGTGGGAGGATCACTTGAGCCCAGGAGTTGGTGGCTGCAGTGAGGTATCACTTAGCCTACTCAAATCTGGGCAACAGAGTGAGACCCCGTCTCAAAAACAAAAAAAACAAAAAAACAAAAAACAAAGGGAAGAAGAAAAGAAAATAAAGGGCTAGGATATGAGGTGGGCAGGGGTCACCTCAGGTTTCTAAGCTACATGCAACATAGAACCATTGTAGGATCCTGAGCAGAAGAGAGGCAACAGTAGTTATAATATTGTAAAAATAAAAGCAACTTACAATGTGTTTTAAAACAAATCACGCCGTACAACAACAGAAGAAGAGTTTAAGACTTTGAAGATAATAGACTTCATGGAAAAATACAAAGTATTCACAATAAAATAAAAAATAAAAGCACCATTTCTAGATTGAAATCGTGGGACATGGAAAAGATAAAATAAAATTGAATATAATCTTTGATTATCACCACACTGAAGTGAGAGATAAGATAGTGAAAAACAGGAGTAAGTGAATTTTTACAGACATACAGTATAGGTGTTTTTACCTGACCAAGTGGCAAAATAAAGAAGAGAAGACACCCGCCTATGAGTGAGAACATGTGGTGTTTGATTTTCTGCTCTTGTGTCAGTTTGCTGAGAATGATGGTTTCCAGGTTCATCCATGTCCCTACAAAGGACACAGGGAAATGGGGGAGGGACAGTGGGGGGTGGGGAGTTGGGGAGAGATAGCATGGGGAGAAATGCCAGATATAGGTGAAGGGGATGAAGGCAGCAAATCACACTGCCATGTGTGTACCTATGCAACAATCTTGCATGTTCTTCACATGTACCCCAAAACCTAAAATGCAATAAAAAATAAAATAAAATAAAAGAAGAAGAGAAGACAAGGAAAAAGAAATCTCTATATCAACCAAGTAAGTCCTCAAACTACTATAGCACTGTACATGTGACCGCATATTATCAAGGTCACTATAACACACATTCCTATGTTCTTTCTATACACTAAAGGTAGATACATTCAGGCCAAATATACAACAAAATTAAACCTTTCTTAAAGTCTGCAGAGTTCTTTCTCCTTGGACTCTTTTTTTTTTTTACAGTTTTTTTTTTTTTACAGTGATAGATAATCTAAGTTTCTTTCTAACTAAAAATCTATGATTCTTTGGTACTTTTACAATTAATTTAGGTACAAATCTCTGACCTCTATTGCAGTAGCACCTATGACAAGGTTCAGAGCTATTAGGAGAGGGAGAAAGAAGAGCTACAGGTATACAGAATTAACAACAAACTTCAAGTATAGCTTGCTTCTCCTCTCAATTTAAAAGTAAAAATGCAACAGAAGTCTCAAGGTCAAAATCTCCTCTGTTCTGCTCTTCCTCATGAACAACTTCTTTTTATACTCATTCAAAACCTTTGACCCCCCAAGAAGCCAACAGCCTTCATAATGATGTCTCAAAAACAACTCTTTATATGGTATCCAGTGTATAATGGATTCAGAGACATGAATAAAACATCTTAATTTTCAAGTATTTCTTTTTAAATTAATTTTTGAAAGAAAAATGTCTTGTAAAGAAAGAAGGTTTTTTTTTAAGGCATGCAGCTCTTGCATAGAAGGATATAGTTTTCATGGCCTGTCTTGTTAAAAATGTTCTAGTGCCCATCTGATGCACACTTATTTATGGATTTTAGACTAAAAGCTCTTTTTTGCCGGTTTTCTTCACAAGCACTTATCTCGGCATCCTCATTAGGTGTTTTTTTTTTTTTTTTCTTTTCTTTTTTGTTGAGGGCTAGTCATGCCCTTGGTACTCTCTTTTGTTCCATGCTGCAAAAGGAATGGTTTTTAAAGGCTCCCTCTCCACCAGTCCCACTTTTTTTTTTCTTTGTAATTAGCCTTATTTGAGGACCAGAAAAGCAAAAGACTGGAAAAAAAAAATACAAAAACTATTGAACAAAAGATATGATGTTTTTTCCCCCATCCACATGCTGTATAGCTCATGTACAACCTGGGTCAGATGACTTGCATATATGCCTTTAAAATGAAAAGAGAAAGAAAAAAGAAAGGAAAGGCACTGACTTATACAGCAGCTGCACTGGTATAAACAGGCTCAGAGTAAATGTCACAATGAAAGGAGAATAATACACCTTATCTTTATTGCAAAAGTAATTCACTTTAAAACCAAAGAACGTGATGAAACTAGGTGCCTGATGACAATGCTTATGGATAGCCATTTGAAATGTCTCAATATTAATTTGGTTTAATTGAAATGAGAGAAATAATTCTCTTTTTTCAAATGCAAATTTTTTTTCATTGGAGCAACACACAACTGAAATTACTCAGCTCTATCCTTTAAAATGGGTTCATTAGAATGGTTTTGATACAGTGATGATCAATGAAACATTTTTTCTGCCTTCTCTTTCCTTAGTTCACCGTTTAAAAACCTCTAAGAAAGAGCCAAGAGATTTATACTATCATTGTCTCTAGAAACAAAATTCTAGCTTTCAAAGTATTAAAATTTATAAATACCAACTGGACTTTTGGGCCTAGGATAGAGTTGCTTACTTTGGAAAAAAAACCAAACACCCTTTCTTTGTACCAATATGATTCTATGAAAATGATCATCAAAGGCAGCTTTAATGAGATAAATGTTAGGAAGACTAAGGATTCCAGAAATATAGTCATCAAGAAGCTAACCAGTCTTCTTCCCTACTCTAACCCATGAAGTTAATCAAAATAGGGGCTTTGTTAAGTTTATCAAAATATGGGCTTTGTTTGTTGTTTTTTTTTTTTTTTCCATGCTGATTAAGCAAGCCTGAGTCAATATCTAGAAGGAAACATAGGGAATATTCTCATTGGGTAAAGAGAGTTCAATACACAGACTATCTCCAAAGCTATGAAACAGGTTCAGGAAAACCAAAAAGGGGTAGTGTTGGTATCAACTACCAATCCCAGGCCTGATGGGGAGAAGAAAAGAAACCGTCATTGAATCTAGAGAGGTAACTATATAAAATAAATATGGCTTTTGAAAGAGACTTGCGGGCTTGGCAATGCAGAAGGTAAAGGAACACATGTGTCACCCATTCTTTTCTCTTGCCCTCTGATTTTCTGCAGATGTTTCACATTAGACAAACGCACCTGGGAACCAGAGAGCAAGGAAGGCTGGTGATGCCATCCATATAGATAAATGTCTCAGGCATCGAGCAGGTGGAGACAGAATCAGGAGGAGAAAATGAAAGTTAACATGTTTTTAAAGTAATCAATAAGTACCTCTTTGGCTCTGTTTTTTATTATAGGAACAGCCATCTACTTTCCTTAAGCTTTCTTTTCCTTTTATATAAAATATTTTAATTAACTTTTTTTAGGAACAATTTTGAAGAGTGAGCTTACATCCTCGTAATTATTTTAACAGATCAAAGAGCTCAAGATACCTGAAAAAATGTTAATGCTTTCTTCTCACCCCCTATTGGGTGCACACTGATTAATGGATATAGCCATTTCATTAGCAAAACTTTATTGAGTACTTGCCATATGCAAGGCACTATCTGAGAACCATGGGGTACCCAAAGATAAATCAAGTAAGGCTGCCATCACTAGCGCATATCTCTAGATTTCTCTGTCCTGCATCCCTTTCTGTTTTTTATTTTATTTTTTTATTTCTGCTGCCCATGATTAGAAACAAGATTGGGCACATGATTTAGGCCTGACAATCAACATGCCCCTTTCTCCTGACCAAAGTGATAAGCCAAGACGGAAAAATTGCCTAAGATAGATGACTAACAGTTTTATTTGGAACTTTCCTGACATATTTATCAAGTAAGAGGTGCTCTTTCAAAAGGAATTATTCAGTGAAAAACATGCAGTCAAGCCGAGATAAGTAGCTGAGGAGACAGACTGAGACTCCAGCCCAGCCATTCCCTGCCCTCACTCAACTTCTTACTGTTCTGAAACAGTAAGTTATCTTGTTTTGCATAAGCTATGATTTTATCCTATGTAACCAGGTAAGACTTGACTAACACATTATCCTCAAGATGTTTATATGTAATGGATAAAATACATGTGTATGCAAAACACAAAATATAAATGGATTTTTTAAAAGATAAGAGTTCAACAATTTGGTTCAGCAATCCCACAACTGGGTATCTACCCAGAGGAAAAGAAGTCATTATATAAAAAAGATTCTTGCACAAACATGTTTATAGCAGCACAATTTGTAATTGCAAAAATGTGGAACCAAACCAAATGTCCATCAAACAACGAGTGGATAAAGAAACTGTTGTATGTATGTGTGTGTACACGTGTGTGTGTGTGTGTGTGTGTGTGTGTGTGTAAATACTACTCAGCCATCTAAAGGGAATGAATTAATGGTGTTTGCAGCAACCTGTATGAGATTGAAGACTATGATCCTAAGTGAAGTAATTCAGGAAAGCAAAACCAAACATTGTATGTTCTCACTCATAAGTGGGAGCTAGGCTATGAGGAGGCAAAGGCATAAGAATGACACAATGGACTCTGGGGACGCAGAGGGAAAGGATGGGAAGGGGGTGAGGGATAAAAGACTACAAATAGGGTACAGTGTATGCTGCTCGGGTGATGGGTGCACCAAAATTTCCACTTAAGAACTTACTCATGTAACCAAACACCACCTGTTTCCCAATAACCTATGGAAATAAAAACACTTTTAAAAAATAAAAGATAGAGTTCAAGGAGACTAGGTTTATTTACAGGAGTAATTATCTGAGGAGTCAAGGGAATTAAGATGTCATTTGAACTACGCCCTAAATCATGGATGAAATTATGGGCATGTTGATGATTGTGGGGAGGGGAACAGAGAGAGGTGGTAGATGTGGTATTTGTGTTGTTGTATTTCACAAAGAAATTGAGGTGAATGATACAGTGGGGAACATGTTACCATCTATTACTAATGAGAACACAAACATTTAAACAATGTATATGAGTCCAAGAATATACAGAAAATTATTTAACAGTGGTTGAATTTTGATAGTAGGACTGCAAATATTTTTTCTTTGTGCTTTTCTATTTTTCAGACTGCAGTTTGGAATAAGTAGAAAATATAATTATTTAGTACATGAAAAAATGCCAAAATCTATCAAAAAAAGGGAAGGGGGTCACAATTAATGTTGAGTTTTAGAAATATTAATTCTCCAGCTCATTTAGTTTTGAATTGTTTGAAGACTGACTAGGCATTGGTCAAAAAGAGTTCTTAATTTCATGCCTGCAAATTCAAGGGTAGAATTCACGCAGAACATTGCAGCTCGAGGCTTCATACCACTTACTGTTTTTACAGGTTGCCTAAAATCAATGTATGTGTCAGAGAACTTGTTATCACACTTTTTTTTTTATCACTTTAGGAAACTAGATTTTTAGTACATGGTTTTATCAAAGAGAATCCAAAACTCAAGGAACATGATGGCATGAATCTAACAAAACCATCAAAACCTGATAAATTCAAGCAGATTATGTAAGTGGTGGGGCCGCATCAAAAACTAGGAAGAGTTTGAGCATTTCCTTTACATGAGGGAAAAATGGATTTTATTTGTGTAAAACTAAACAGGACTAAATGTGAACATACAAGCCTCCATCCATTTGTACTAATAAAGTAAAAATAAAATGCTTTTAAAAATTAATTGAGATATTTTAAAGACTATGCCCAGTTTAGACTCAAGAGGAGTTAAAAATCTTCTCTCTTCTGTCACTCCTGAAAAAATATAGGCCTCTAGTGTACTCTTAGGCTGCTATAGACACTATTATTTTATCAATTAACCTAAATAGGTTTATAATCAGAATTTAGAAAACAAATTCTTAGCATCCTTCCTCCCTAGCCGACTTTAATTTTGTCAAGTCTTTCTTCTCTAGTTTTATGTGACACTCATTAGATTTTTAGAGCTAGGGAGTTTGGGAAATCATAAACAGGAGGATTTAGATTCCTCAGAATATGAAAGTTAAGACTATTTTATGTGACATCACAAAAATGTTTTGACAGGTTAATCTTTGTATTTATTATTTGTTTCAGATATTGTTTGTTTTACTACTAGAGCTTCTCTTTATAGTTCCAAGATGAAATATGATTCGTATGTGTTTTTTTCTACAAATTTTCTAAGTATGTATTAGTAGTATTATGTTGGTGCAAATATAATTGCGATTTTTTTTTTTTTGCCATAAAAGTGGCAAAAACACCAATCTATATGAACATGCTCTGTGACATATAGGATTTAATTATTCCACATTTTGGTGTGGGCAGAAGAATTAACACCACTATGCTAAAGAAAGACTCATGATAATTTTAAGAGCCATGCCAATGTATGAACAGGGAAAAAAAATCAATGAAAAAAATAATGTCTGAAAGCAATCCAGATAACTTTCAGGGTTTTAATAGCATTTTAAGTAGCTAAGAAAATGTCAAATTTTCAATAAATAGTTTTGGGACAATTGGTTTTCCACTTGGAAAAATAATAATAATATAACCTTTACAAAAAACAAGCTCTAGCTAAATAAATATTTAACTGTACTTTTTTGAACTGTAAATGTTCTAAAAGAAAATATAGTAAAATATTTTTTAATCTTATTATAGGAAAAATCATTAAAAACTTCACCAAAAAATGTAAAAACCATAAAGGAAAACCTTAAGTCCTGACTGTATAAAATTTTGTGTTACCTCTGTAAATTGAAAGACATCATAAACAAAAGCATGTGGTTTATATATCAATAAATTGAAATAACATATATTGCACACTTATCTCAAAGAGCTAATATTCTTAATACATAAATGGTTCTTAAAATCAATAATCAGAAATGCAAACAACCCAATTAAACATGGTCCCAGGAGAGAGAAAAGTAGGTGTTAAACTTATATAAAGATATTAAATCCCACTAAGCAAAGAATTCTCATTAAAATAGAGCTTCTAAAAATTTAGAAGCTTAATAACAGTATTGGCAAGGATGTAGAGTAGTAGAGTACATTGTAAATGTAATCAATTATTGGTGTAAGTATGAATTGAAATAGACTTTCGGAAGACAATATGACAATATCAATATGTTAAATCCACATACTCAATTACCCAGTAATCACACTAGGGAGAATCTATCTTATAGACATACTGGTATGTTTGCAAACATATCTATAAAAGAATGGATTAAATCTTATTTAAAATAGCAGAAAATGTACGAATCTATATATTCACAAGACACTAGAAAAATTAATTATATTGTATCTATGTGTTTAAATCATCTATAACTGTCTAATAACACTCCAAAACTTATGTCTTAACACAACAATTCTGTGGGTTGGGAATATAGACAGTTCTTCCTTTCTATGTAGTATTGACTGTGGCCAATCAGATGACACAACAGCTGGTGGCTGGCTCATGCTGGAAGTCCCAGAAGCCTTCACTCATGTCTAGTGCCTCAGTCCTCATCCACATGACCTTGTATTAGGCCATTCCTTGCACTACTAAAAACAAACACCTAAGACTGGGTAATTCATAAAGAAAAGAGATTTAATTGGCTCATTATTCTGCAAGTTGTATAAGCATGGCACCAGCATCTGTTCAGCTTCTGAGGAGACCTCAGGGAGCTTTTACTCATGGCAGAAGGTGAAGTGGGAGCAGGCACTTCATATGACAGATACTTTTTAACAACTAGATCTTGCAGTAATTGACTCACTATCGGGAGGACAGCATCAAGCCATGAGGCATCTGTCCCCACAGACCCAACATTTCCCACCAAGCCCTGTCTCTAGCATTGAGGATTATATTTCAGCGTAAGATTTGGGCAGGACAAATATCCAAACCATATCAGCCTAGTTGAGCTTCCACACATCATCTCACAATAGTTGGACTTCTCACATGGCAGATGACTTTTAAGAGAGCATTCCAAGAAGACAAGCCCTGATGCAGAAGTTTTATCAAGTTTTGCTATCCAGTTGGTCAAAGCAAGTAACATAGCCAACCTCAGCATCGATGTATGCTGATGCAGCATCAGCACCAACATCAGAGCAATCTCAACTACATAAGGGCACTGTTACCAGGAGATGTGATTCTTTCGGGACTGCTAATGTAACAGTCTGCTGAACATTCAACAGAAAATAACAGAGCCATTTTTTTAAAAGGAATAAGACATCTGTATATTTTTTGATAAATAGAAAATTATCCTGGGTGTACTGTAAGTGGAAAAAGCAAGTTATAGAACAATATTCATAGTCTAATCACATATAGTTTTTTAAAAAGCAACATTACTACATGTGTATATAATACATATGATATATATGTGTATATACATGTATGTTTGTTCATGGGTATACACACACAGACAGATATAAAGAGAGAGAGAGAGGGAAAGAGAGAGCCCTAAAAGGATATGCTCCAATATACTCCAAACTGGTATCAATGGTGATTACTGGGTATTAGGATTGGAATGAACAAGAGTATTTAAAAAAATTATTGTTTGACTTGGGTTATAATTTTTATTTTGTCTCTTATATTCATTAAATTTAGTACAACTAGCATGTGTTATTTCTGTGTTTTTTAAAGTGGAAGTATTCAGAAAAATCTTTAGTTCATTCTACAGACCTATAAGCAGCTGCAATAAATCATGATGATTGTAGTCTGCCGAAGCAGGGTACTGAAGAAGGGTGACAGGTTAGCAAAATAGTACAGGCTCATCAATTATGGCAGCACAATCACCCATAATATCTTTTTAAACAGCTTTAAAGCATGAAGAGTTACTTTGATAATTTCTCCCTTTCTTGAAAATGATTTGTCCTAGACAAAACACAAGTGTAATTTTGGTAGTAATTAAAATTTTATATATTTTGATATACACACACAAAATCTACTAGATAAACTTTTAATTTCTCTTCCCTTGTTGACTAGGTAATAACTAGAATGGAATGATGATGTTGATGATGATGATAACAAAAATAGTGCTTACTTACTAAGCATGTCACCTGCACAACAACCTGATAGGGTATCTACTACTGTTATGGGCATTTTGCAATCAGGGAAACTGAAACTTATTCTATATCATAAACCATATTAAATTTAGTAAAACTAGCATTGTGGAAACTGAGATGGGATCTCAGGTATCCCTGGTCCACAGCTCTTTTTATACCGCTTCCCCTGGGAATTATGATAGATGGCCTCTGTGTATATACAAATATCCTTAAAGAATTAGGAGTCTTATTTTTAATACAAATCAAGAAAGAGAAATAAAAGTTTTCACTATTTAAAATGCATTTCTGTTACCATTTAGGGTATAGCTTGTTGAGGTTAAGCGTTCATTTATTCCTATTATCTTGGTTTTGGCATCACACTAACTCAAAGACAACTCAAGTTGTCTAGGCTGCTTCCAGAACCACATATCAGTCTCTCTGTGCCATAAGAATTCTCTGTGTCAGGCTGAATCTGATCTACGAATATTCTAACACTGAAATTAGAGAGCTCAAACAACAGCTGATTGCACACCATGAGATCCACTAAAATCTGACAGCAGGTGTATTCACCAATTTTGACCATAATGATGGCAATAAGGAGATTCTGTTAAAGGGACAACAGCACAGATATCTGGCACCAGGACCTGGAAAAAAGCAAGACAGTTTTAAACAAGTACCACATGTGGTGACTCATTAGATGTTGAGAGCTAATAAGAGGCTGAAGATTTTTAGCTTAGCACTGATGCTGTGGACAGCAGGATATCCTAACATCTAGAAATTGAGAATAAATCAGGAGGTAGTGAAAAATCCTGTGCTGTTACCTGGTGAGCAGGACTGTTATATTTTTAGGATAAATGCAAAGATGTAAAAATTCAAGAGTGCTGGAGTGAAGCAAATATATTGAGAGATCTGCACATTGGCGGATTCATCAATTCACTAAGCAAGTACTATTTGATGATAGCATCCCAGTTTTCAAAACATAGAAGTAAACCAAAAAGACATGGCCCTTTTCTGATGGAGCTGAGAGTTTAACAGATATGAAACAACCAGATAATGATTATAATGTGCAATGGGTGTTATGATACTAGAAATATAGGATATCATGGGACTATTGTCTAGAGAAGTGAAGAAATTCTCATGGAGGTGCAGGTCCAGGACAAGGACAAAGAAGAATGCATAGATGGAGAAAAAGCCCATAAATATGGACATCAGCATGTAAGGAGGTCAGAGATGGCAGGAGCTGATGCCATTAGTGGTGAGAAATAAGGAGATGAAGAGATAGACAGGGCCAGATGTTGGTGTTCTATGAAAAAGCATCTGTTTTTTACACATGAAAATTATTTTCATAGCCACTTTTATTTAGTAGGAGCCAGCAAACCAACATTTATAAAACTACTATGTGCCACACAGTGAACAAGACAATGTTTCTGTCCTCAAGGAACTTAACTATTAGTGGAGGGATCCAGACCAAAAAACCTCACAGAAAATGCAAATAAATATCTAGCAAGTGCTAAGAAGAACAAGAAATAAAATGCTATGAAGAAGAATGAGTGAAGGGGCACATTTTAGCTCCTGTGGTCAAGAATGACCTCTCTAGTAGAAGAAATATTTGAATTGAGATCTGAACAAATGAGAAGGAGGAAGGTATGTGAAGGTCTGGAGAGAGCATTCAAAGCAGAAGGAACAGCATGGCAAAACAAAGCAGGGATCAAAGCAAGTGTGCATTCGAAGCCCAGAAATTAGGCCAATGTGGCCAAAGACAGTGAATGAAAGGAGGTGTAAGGGAGTTGATGTCAGAGATCATGTGAAACCTTAAAGGAAGACCAACTAAGCATCCCACTTGCCCAAGATTATCCCAGTTACCGCCCTTTAACTCATTTTAATTAAGAATGCCACTACTTCACTCTCAGAAGTTTATAGTATATAGCAAAGAGCTTAGATTTTGCAGTCCTGATGAAAACCACTAAGCAAGGCAACAACATGATCTGATACATGCCTTAGAAAAGTTGCTTTGGCTACAATTAGAAAACATTCTGTAAGGCGGAGAGGACAAGGCTAAGAGCCGACACTTTCATTAATTATGTTTAAGGCCCAGATACCCAAAGAACTTTTTTGATTTCTCACAGAACTCCAGAATCTTGGAGTTTGGAAATAATTTTGGAGTTTGCTTTCTCTGTTCTCCTACATCATGTAAGAATGATCAACATTCTTACGTGTTGAATGACTAACAATAGTTGATCAACATTATTACATGTTGAATGATCAACAATAGTTGTCTATACCTGGCTTTAATGAAACGTAAATCAATGTCAGATTTTACAGAGAAAACCTCCACTGGATAAAAAGGCAGGAGACTTAAAATAAAAAGAGCACAGTCATTGGAGGAAGACAGAGCCAGATGTGTGTCCTGACTGGTTAGAAGCTTTGTAAACTCAGGCAAATTTCTTAACCATTCTGAATCTTCCATTTGCCATTGTCAAAATCAAGCACACCAAAGGAAACTTTTATACAGTTTTACAATAAGGGAAGAAGAAAATTATTGAAGGTCTCCAGCAATCACTACAACGTTTTTCAGACCATGCGACTTTTTTGTTCTGAAAAATCTAGACTGGTCTGACTGTTCTCAAAATATATATTTGCATGGTCTCCTTTACTCTTACAACTAGGATAAGGCAACTCAAATCTATGTGATTTACAAGTGGTGCCAAAAGACTAGGCCACAAACAATCAACAACATCTACAGTGGCCTCCTTTCTCAGAAAACTATGTTAGCTCTAGTAAGTCACCATAAAGATATTACAGACACTTAGATTAGTTTCCTAGAGCTGCCATAACAATAAGAAGTGGCTTAAACAACATAAATTTCTTGTCTCATTGTTCTGGAGGCTAAGTCTAAGATCAAGGTGTTGGCAGAGTTGGTTCCTTCTGAGGGCTATGAGAAAGGATCTGTTCTGTGTCTCTTTCCTAGCTCCTGGTGGTTTGCATCTTTGGCACCCATTGGCTTATAGATGCATCACCCCAATGTTTGTTTTCATGTTCACATGATGTTCTTCCTGTGTTTGTGTCTGTCCCTTCAAATGCCATTCTTTTCAAATGGACACCAGTCAACTTGAATTATGGGCCCACTTTACTCAGTATGACCTCATTTTACCTTAATAAATTATGCCTGCAATGACCCTAGTTCCAAATAAGGTTACGCCTTATTCGGAAGTACTGGGAGTTAGGGCTTCAATATGTGAATTAGGAGGCAGGAGAACATTCAAACCATAACAATGCTGAAATAAATCATCTTTATTTTACATTAGTTTATGCCTTCTAGTCCCCCAAAGAGACTCTATTTAAACTTTTCTAGTTAAGAAAAAAACATTTTTAGAGTTACTTAGGACTTTCTGTTTTAAAAAGATTTTTTAAAAAAATGTTTGCCTTGTTAAAATATATATATACAGCATTACAAAAAGGAATTAAAAATGGAGACGAATTTGATGCAGACCTCCCCACAGGGCCACCACTGCCACCACTTGTTCTCAAAGTTGACATTTGAATCTCCAGGGCAATCACAAACATGGAATTCATTCTGAAAATCTCTGCTGCCCGGTTGCACCAACTGTTAGTGTTTATAAGGCACATGGTTTGATGAAGATTACATTTATTTTAGATTAGTCTGGGGGCTGGCATTGTTGTTCTAAAAGTCTGAAGATGAAATTACAAATTTAAATAGTTTCTGTTAGCAGCAAAATCTGCTGTTTGCTATAGCAGATGCTGTCAGTGTTCTGCCCATATCCTATAGGCACTCATTGTACTGAAAGCACCTGCGACTCTATGCCAGAAGGCTTTCTTTAAGCCTGTGTGTAGTGCAGACTGGAAGTGCTGGGGGGTTAACACCACTGGGAGCACCCCTCAGCCAATGCTAGATGGGAGTTGGCAGATAAATGCTCCATTTTCTTTGCAACTTGGTTGGGAAATGTCCATACTGACTTGCAGTGTTCCCAGCTGCATTAAGCTTCCGTTGCCCATTCCTGCAACTTGATTTATAGGCACCCTTTTTAGCTGCCTTACTTTTTTTCTATCACTTCCCTACATCCCTGGAATTTCCTAGTTTCATCTCCTAAATAAACCACCTATATAGTTGACCCGTGAACAACACAGGTTTTAACAATGGGGGTTCACTTATATGCAGACTTTTAAAAATAAATATATTAGAAAACCTTTTGGAGATTTGAGACAATTTGAAAAAACTTGCAATGAACTGCATGGCCTAGAAATACTGAAAATTTTAAGAGAAAATCAGACATGTCTATTTTATCATTTGCTATCATAAAATAAACACAAATCTATTATAAAAAGTTAAAAGTTATTAAAACATATGCACACACAGATTATACATTAGACAATTCATTGTCAAGAGAAATATAAACACATGTGAAGATGTAATATTAAATCATAACTGCATAAAATTAATTGTAGTACATATTGTACTACTCTAATTTTATAACCACTTGCTGTTGCTATTGTAGTGAACTCAAGTGTTGTATTTGCTTTAAATTCCATGTGTATTAGTCCATTCTCATGCTGCTATGGAGAAATGCCCCAAACTTGGTAATTTATCAAGGAAGGAGGTTTAATTGAGTCACAGTTTCACGTGGATGGGGAGGCCTCAGGAAACTTACAATCATGGTAGAAGGTGAAGCAAAGCAAGACACCTTCTTCACAAGGCAGCAGGAAGGAGAATGAATGCAAGAGTAACTACCAAACACTTATAAAGCCACCAAATCTCATGAGAACTCACACACTATCACAAGAACAGCACGGGGGAAACTGTCCCTCCCATGACACATGGGGATTATGGGAACTACAATTCAAGATGAGATTTGGGTGGGGACACAGCCAAACCATATCACCATGTGAGGCTAATCATTGCCACATGAGCAGTTTCTCTCTCCAGTAAATTTCATTTTGCAGTAAAAAGTGATCTCCTCCAGTTCTCATGTATTTTTCATTGTATTTAGTGCAATTTTATAAACCTTGAAAAACACCAGGGTACTGAAACAAGATACCACTAGTGATATTGGAAGTGCTCCCAACAAACAGAGAAAAGTCATGACATTACAAGGAAAAGCTGAATTGCTTGATAGATACCATAGATTGAGATCTGAAGCTGTAGTTGCCCACCATTTTTAGATAAATAAATATAGTGTAAAAAAATTGAGAAAGAAGGAAGGAAGGAAAGAAGGAAGGAAGGAAGGAAGGAAGGAAGGAAGGAAGGAAGGAAGGAAAAAAATTGGGAAGCCATCACTGCAGCTATGCCAGCAGGTGTGAAAACTTCGCATTTTTGTGTGAAATACCTTATCTCATATTGAAAGTGCAACTTTGTATGGGTGAGGATTGCTATAAAAAAGGCATACGTATATACTCAAACATTATATGACAAAACATGGCCAGCTGGGCATGGTGGCTCAAGCCTGTAATCCCAGCACTTTGGGAGGCAGAGGCAGGAAGATCATTTGAGCCCAGGAGTTCACAACCAGCCTGCTAATGACCCCCACATCTGCAAAAATTTTTTAAAAAATTAAGCAGGTGTAGTGGTGCACACCTGTGGTTCCAGCTAACCAGGAGGCTTAGGTGGGAGGATCGCCTAAGCCTGGGAGGTCAAGGCTGCAGTTAACTGTGACTGTACCACTGTACTCCAACCTGAGTGATGGAGCAAGATCTTGTCTCAAAAAAAAAAGGAAGAAGAAGAAGAAAAGAGAAGTCATTATACGACAACTTAGAGCAAAAGGAAGGTGAAGGATCTGAAGCAGGAGAATTTAAAACCAGCAAAGGATTGTTTAATAATTTTAGAAAGAGGTTTGGCTTTTAAAATGTCAAGATAATAGGAGGAACAGCAGCAGACAAGTTCTAGGACTACATGTCATTAAGAAAACTGAGAAAAAGAGATATCTGCCTGAACAGGTTTTTAATGCAGATGAAAGTGCCTTATTCTGGGGGAAAAATGCCACAAAGGACATTTCTTAGTAAGGAAGAGAAGTGAGTACCAGAATTTAAGATAGGAAAGTATAGGCTAACTCTAGTGTTTTGTGCATTTGTAGTCAGGTTTATTACCAGAACTGCCCTTATCTATAGAGCTGCTAACCCCAGAGCTTTGAAGGGAAAAGAGAAACACAAGTTGCCAATCTTTTGATTGTATAACAAGAAGGCCTGGACAATGTGAACAGTTTTTCTGGATTGGTTCTATTGATGATTTGCCCCTGAAATCAGGTAAGAGACTGCCTTTTAAAGTACTTTTAATATCGAACAATGCCCCTGGTCATCAGTAATCCTATGAGTCAACATCAAGGGAGTGACGTGGTCTACCTCTTTCCAAACACAACATCTGTAAATCAGCCTCTAAATCAGAAGGTCATGAAGACCTTAAGTTCATTAACAGAGTACTCTATGGAAAGGATTGTCAGCATTTAATAGTAAAGAGAACCCCCAATAGAGAGAACATCCTGAAAGTCTGCAGAGATTAAGCATTGAAGATGCTATTGTGGTTATAGAAAAAGTTGTGAAAGCCATTAAGTTTGAAACAATAAACTCCTGCTGGAGAAAATTGTGTTCAGATGTTGTGCATGTCTTCACAAGATTTGTGACAGAGCTACTCAAGGAAATCATGAAAGAGATTCTGGATATGCGCCCCCCCCCCCAAAAAAAAAAAGGTAGGGAGTGAAAGATTTCAAAATACGGATCTTGGGGAAATTCAAGAGGTAACAGACACTATATTAGAGGAATTATACAGATGATGACTTGATGGAGATGAGTGTTTCCGAACCAACACCACCTGATGTGGAAGAAGATGTGGAAGAAGCAGTGTAGGAAACAAACTGGCAGGTAATCCAGCAAAAGTGTTCCAATTTTTGAAGACTGCTTTCAACCTCTTTTACAACATGAACCTTTCTTAGATACAGGCACTGAAACTAAAGAAAATGGCGGAAAAAAGGTTTGTACCATATAGTAACTTTTAGAGAAATCAAAATGCAAAAGAGTCAAACAGAAATTCTGATGTTATTCTGAGTATGCCTGCCTATCCTGTTTTCCATTCCACTTTCTCTATGTCTTCCACCTCTGCCACTCTTGAGACAGCAAAAACAACTCCTCCTGCTCCTCCTCTGCCTCAGCCTACTCAGAGAGAAGACAATGAGAATGAAAATCTTTATGATGATCTACTTCTACTTAATGAATAGAAAATATATTTTTTTATTATTTTCTTAATAACATTTTCTTTTCTCTAGGTTACTTTATTGTAAGAATACAGTATATAATACACATGATATACAAAATATGTGTTAATTGTTTATACCATCGATAAGGCTTCGGGTCAACAGTAGGCTATTAGTTAAGTTTTGGGTAAGTTAAATATTAGACATGGGGTTTTTTTTATTGCATGGGGGAACTGGTACTCCTAAACCCCCTGTTGTTGTTCAAGGGTCAACTGTACATTTTTTAAGGATTTGCTTCTGGGGTAATTCAAACTAAGACCATTATCTTCTTAACAGCTATTCCTTTCTCCCTTATTTACTTGACTTCAATTTTGTGAAGTTCCTATCCTCCTCTCCAGTGCCATGGACTTTAAGAAAGGTTGACCAGTCCCATCTCTGAGAAGGGTCCTGATTGATCTAAATTGATCACGGTTTCTTATTTTTCTAGGCATAAGCAGTCAGCTCAGTTATGACCAATGAGAGAGACGCAGGAAAGTCAGCTATGGGACTTTGGAGACATAGGAAAAAAAAGTTTCTTTTCAGCCTCTGGGTTTTGTCATGTCTAGATGAGATGCTAAAACTGTTGCAGCCATTTTGCAACCATTAAAGGAGGTTTTGGAAGGACAGAGCCAACACAGAGGTAGGGGCAGAGCCATGAGAATCCCCAAAAAGAGCCAGAGCTCTAGTTACATTGAACCTGGAGTTGCCCTTTCTTTAGAATTCTTCTTATTTGAAATAACTCATCATTTGATCAGTCAAGTCAGGGTTTTTTGTTACTCCAGGCAGTAAGCATCTAATTAATACACTGTTATGAGAAAAAAACTTCACAATCTTTAGACTGTCTAGAGGCTGGATGTGGCCACTGAAGCAGAAATCAAGAGCCAAAAGGGGTCAAACATACATCAGGACAAACCAACCATGAGCAGGAGGAGAAAATATGGAATCACGGTTACCAAGAAATAATGATAAACAAGGCTAAAATGCACAGACCCCAAAAAAGTAGGTCATCAAGGTTGGAGAGTCTTCCAACCTGTCTTGTTTCTTTCCTCCCTTCCTTCAGCTATCACTTACTGAGCACATACTGTATTTTGGTGCACTTCTAGGAACTGGACATTCATAGGTCAACAGGAGCAATAGGGCCAGAGCCCATGGGAAGCTTGCATTCAAGAGAATCACTGGTAAATTAGAGCATAGGATTACACTGCGGAACAAGAAAAAGGAAAGCGGACACATGCATAGGCCCAGATAAAACTCTGGATGCAGCTGAGATGCTATTTCTGCTACTGTCTTCCACATGTGGATACCACCATCCAGGCCTCAAAGTAGCCAAGAATGACTTCTAACCCCAGACAAAAATATTACTGAATAAGCTATGTTAAAGAAAGAAAAATATTCAGAAGTCCAGTGTAGACACCCTGATATTGGTAAAACAGCACTCAGAAAGAGAAAAGTCACTTTTATTAAAAATATTACATGAGGTGGGTAGTGGTGCTTGGCAAGCTATTTTTCTCCTCAGGTAAGCAGTGGTCTAAGTTGAGGTCAAATAAAAGCAACTGAATTTCCAGCTCTCTGGAAATCTGTTGATAAGCTCATTCTCAGTGGGAGAAAAGATGACAGTAATGTCTGTCATGGGTACAGAGAAAAATGACAGCCATTCAGAAACCCATTTGCAATAGCCTAATTGCAGGAAAATGTGAAACAAGAAAAGTCTTAACTCCTCTCTATTCCTAAGGGAGAAATTATTTTGTAATTAAGAGAAAAACAGAGCCAAAATATAAAACTATACTAATTTTTCTTCTTGAAATGAAACGTATGCCATAAAAACTGTGAATCTTGACATTGGCAAGTACCCATTCCTGGGTGATGAGCAAAAACTTCTATCAGTTGACCTGAGTATCTCTTAAATGCAAAGTGTAATATTGCCTATATAATTTAAAAGTAGACTATATTATTTGTGAACCTGTGAGATTTACTTAAAGTGTTTTATTGAATGTTTATAATTTGTACATTAAATCCAGTAACACTTTTTTTTGCATTGAATTGCAAATGGCTGTGTTACCTACTGTTCTGCTTTGCATATGCTCTACTTTATTTTTAAATATATTAAAAATATGCACTTATACACATTTATGTTCTCTTTTCAAGGCAACATGGCTGATAAGCATGTTATTAAAATGCATAATTATTGCTAAAAATAATTGTGTTTGTTAGCATATTATGAGAGCATAAAGACTAGTTTTTATTTATCTATTTATCCACTTATTCAACAAATATTTGTGGAATACCTATTAAATGTCAGGTGTGAGAATACTGGGCTAAAAGCTAGATTTATCACCATAAGTCTGTTTGTAAACCTACTTTTGTAATGCAGTCTTATGATGGAACCAGTCAACCATGAATTATTTGTACCAAGGTCTAAACAATGAGTTAACACAAGACAACAGAAAAAGAGCTTTGATGGGACATAAGAATTAAGTTTTGGGGCAAAAGTAGAATTAGGGCAAGGCCAGATTCAGATCCTAAGAGTGTTAGAATGAACAACGCAAGATAGAGGTCAGGAGTTAGAGACCGACCTGGCCAACATGACCCGTCTCTACCAAAAAATACAACAACAACAAAATTAGCTGGGCATGGTGGTGCACACCTGTAGTCCTAGATACTCAGGAGGCTGAGGCAGGAGAATCATTTGAATCCTGGAGGCAGAGGTTGCAGTAAGCTGAGATCAGGCAGAGGTTGCAGTGAGCTGATATCATGTCACTCCACTTCAGCCTGGGTGATAAATCAAGACTCAGTCTCAGAAAAAAAAAAAGATGGAAATAATCAAGAGAGACTATGAAGACCATGGAAAAATCTAAAGCCAATGACTACAGAATCTTATAAATAGCAAGGAAATCACGCTTTACTGTGCTTGGTTGGTATGGGCAAATTCTCATCGATAAGAGAACTGTGTTGAAAGCTCTGAGCTCCATTCTCTGCGAGGTGCATGTAGTAGCACCTACAAAGTACTACTTTCAACTACCTGAGACTTTAGCATTTCATCACAGAAAGCTAATCCTTCCACAATCTCTGATTTATGTTTGTTTCTATCAAGTTCCAGTTGCTTTCCAATTCCATTGCAGAATTCTGACACCACTAGAAAAGGCGTGATACGGATTTCTTCTCCCACATTAGCCTATAATACATCTTCTTTGATTCATGACCTAGTAGTCACTTATGCAAACATCCCTATCTCTAAGATGTAAAAAAAACAGAATATCATATCATCAAAGCCAACAAGTTAGAAAAAGGGAGACTTGGAGACAGCAACAAGTTCCAAATTAAAATAAGCTGGTATAAATGTAAAAGGCTTAATGGGATGGGTAGGAAAGGTTGGCAGGCTAATACTCAGAGAGTCCTGGAATTGAAAAGGCAAACTCAGGTCTGGCACAGTGGCTCACACCTGTAATCTCAGCACTTTGGGAGGCCGAGGCAGGCGGATCACTTCAAGTCAGGAGTTTGAGGCCAGTCTGGCCAACATGGTGAAACCCTATCTTTACTAAAAATACAAAATTAGACAGACGTGGTGACACATGCCTGTAATCCCAGCTACTCAGGAGGCTGAGGCAGGACAATTGCTTGAACCCAGGAGGCAGAGGTTGCAGTGAACCAAGACTGTGCCATTGTACTCCAGCCTGCGCAACAAGAGCAAAATTTCATCTTAAAAAAAAAAAAAAAGAAAAAGGCAAACTCTGTTCAATGGTATAGACACAGAAATTCCACATTATCATTGTTCATAGAGCTAACAAGGCCCTAGAAACTGACATATTAACTATCTCAGAAGAGATAGAACTATATATCAGCAAGTCAATTACTTTTTTATAAGAAGAAATGGCCAGTATCCTTATATCTTCTTTCCCAACTTCAAGAGATTTCTAAAATTCATCAAGACTTTCTTGTGGATAACAAACTAAAAATAACAAAAGTCAAGTGTCTTCATGAGTCTTTTATCCAGGCCTGGTGACATGACCCATTCCATGTCACTGAACTCTCATGCCTGGCAGATGGGGCTGTGGGGCTCTGAATAAAGCTTCATTTCTAAGTCCTACAGTTTTAAGAGTCAAGAGTGAATACTGCAATGGTGTTGAGCTCACCCAGAAACTAGTTTGTATGAAGCAAATAGAGAGATAAGGATGGAGGTTTTCAAAAGGAAAGCCATAACTGAGAAAAAGGAATCATTAATCTTTGAACAGACAGGAAATAGAGTGCAGAGTGAGACTCAAAAGGCTGGGTTAGAGTCAGAGACTCTTTCCTGGGGGCACTTATGGGTCTCATCAATAAATGGAAATGATCTGTCAAGGTTGCCAACTAGTTCATATACATGACACTCAAATTCCATTGACTGGAAACTTTGTGGTCCTGAAGTCTGTTGGATAAAAACCGATAGATTTGCCTTTTATTTTTCTAAAGTCTGAAAATCACTACCTTTCTTTATACAACCTATGAATCTTATTAAACAATAACAGCAAGACTGAAATACCAAAATGCAGGGACATGACAAGCTGTTTGCTCAGTTTTACTATGCAATCCTAATGACAGGAGAAAATAGATGATAAAAGTATTTAGTAGTATATTATCTCAGGAATTTTGAAGATTATGGATTTAACCCAGCACAAAGATGATCTCTGCTAGATGTTCTGTGTTTGCCCCTCAACATCCACTCTGCAACCTTATCCACCATGTTCTGTGCTGCCAGAAGCTGATATTTATGGATACATCAACCACGTTAGCTCCTCTTCTGTCTTCCACTTCTGCCTGGCAGATGGGAACTGCTAGCAGTAAATTAGAAAGTGGAAGGAGGATGAGATTATAGCAGCATGCCTTAAAGACTGTGGTCTCAGAACCTATTAATACTCCTAAAAATTGATAAGAGATACTAAGACAAAATTTATATCTATTGATTTTACTATATGAGAAGTTAAAACAGAAAAATTTACATTGATATAATTTATTTTAAAAATAAAAATAAACTCATTGTACATTAATATAAATAAATGTTTATATGAAAAATAACTCTATTTTCCCAAACAAGTAATAGCAATTAAAGTGGCATTGTTTTATGTTTTTACAAATCTTCTTACTACCTAGTTTAATGTAATACAGCAGTATTTTTATTTCTGCTTCTGCATTCAGTCTCTTGCAATATGACATCATGTGGTCCCTGGAAAACTCCACCATGCCCTCATGAGAAAATTAGAGAAAATAAGGCAAATAACATTTCAGTATTAGTATAAAGATATTTTTGAAAATAGTTATGAGAGGTCTTGAGAACACCCAGGAGTTCCCAAAAAAACTGCTAGTTAGACTATGCCCCTGGCTCCCTCTCTTCCAGGCTGCTGTTGACAGTGGCAATGTGCCCTTATCAAAACTGCATCTCCTGTTGGGCAGCCAATCCTCTCCTGCAGTTATAGGATAAATATTCTATCCCCTAGCCCTCTCTCCAAATCCAAGGGTGATAAAGGCTCCACGCCATTGCTAGTCCTGGGGTGCTTCAGGATTCCTTGACTTGTCTTAATCTTGCCCATACCTTTGTAAGTAGGCCCATCATTAAACTCTCATCAATCTTTATGTATGTACGCCTGTGGTAAACAGAAGTAAGCTGGACCTCCATGATCTCCACCTCCTAGTATTTGCCTTTGGGTAATCTTATCCACTTGGGTGGAGGACTTGTGACTTGCTTCTAACCCATAGAATGTAGCAAAGATGATGAGATGTCACTTCCATAGTTACATTATGTTGTGCAAGACTCTGTCTGGCTAACAGAGGCAGTCTATAGATGGACTTGCTGGCTTGATGAAGTAAGCGACCATGTTTGGAGATGTGACCATATGACAAGAAGCCATAGGCAGCCTTTAGAAGTGCGAAGCAACCTCTAGTCGATAGCCAGCAAGATGCTGCACCTCAGACTTGCAGCCACAAGTAAACAAAATGTGCCAACAATATGAGTGGACTTGAAAGCAATTCTTTACCAGTGGAATCTCCAGATAAAAACACAGTCTCATCAATACTTCGATTGCAACCCTGATAATACTCAAAGCAGAGGAGCTGCCAAATATGCACCCAGATTCCCTGATTCACAGAAACTGTGAAATACTAAATGCATATTGTTTTAAGGTGCTAAGTTAGTGGTAATTTTTTAACACGGTGCCATTTTCTTCCTAAAACTCTAACACATTATATGCCAATTAAAAAACTAAAATAATAATCCTTTTTACTACTGCCTTCCCATTTTTACCAGCCTTTCCCACATTTATTTCCATATTACCTAATGTCTACAAAGTCAGTAGCAACTAAAAATGTGAAGAAGTATGTAGTGGTGTTGAGGTTAAGCATTTTAATCATTTAAAATCTTGCTCCAGTTGACTTTCCTGAGTTAAAAAAAATGAATATATACTGGTCATACATGTAAGGCCCATTTGTATTTTTGTTTTTTTTTTAGACGGAGTCTCACTCTGTCTGGAGTGCAGTGCCATGATCTTCACTCACTGCAACCTCTGCCTCCCAGATTCAAGTGATTCTTCTGCCTCAGCCTCCCATTTATTTTTAACTTAACAATTATTTGTTAATTATTTATTCAACAAATATTTATTGAAAGCTTACTTCAGATCAGGAAGTACTGTAGGAACTGTGGATGCAGGAGTGAACAAAACAAACTACCTAATCTCATAGAATTGATATTTTACTAAAGGGAGACAGGCACCAAGAAAAATAGGTAAACTATATAACACATTGGAAATTGATCAATACCGTCAAAGAAAAAAAAGTCACACCACGAAGGAGCATAGGGTCATTGAGGTGAGGAAAGAGATTACAATTTTAAATCAGTTGGCCAGGGAAGTATTGTCTGAGAAGAGGACATCTGAGTTAAGCCCCACAAGGAGGTAACAAAGGAGCCATGAGAAATCTGTAGGAAGAACTTTCCAGGAACACAAAATAGCGAGTGCAACAGCCCAGATTTGGTAGCACATCTGGTGTGGCTGAGCAAGGGTAAGAGTAATGGAGTTACAATCTGTAAAGGGGGAATGGAGATCAAACAGGGCATTTAGGTCATTGAAAGGACATTGACTTTTACTCTAAATGACACAGGAAGCCATTGAAAGGTTTTGAACAGAAGTGTGGTATGACTTGACATGTATTTTTAAATGGATCACTGGCTGCTGAGTTGAGATAGTCTACAGGGGACCAAATAGGGAGCAGGGAAATGTTTAGGAACTAAAGGCAATAATTCAAGGAATGAATGATGTTGGGTGGACGTGAATCATAACAGTAAAGGTGATAGGATTTCAAAACTGCACAGCAGGATTTGCTGATAGATTGGTTGTTGGTGGAGGAGGCAAATGTGTGAGAAAAAGAGAACTGCTAAAGATAACTACAACTGTTTTGGCTTGAGCAACTAGAAGGCAGAGGTGGCATCAATTGAGCTGGGAAAGGGTGTAGAAAGGGTAGGTTTGAGAAATAGAGATAAGTTTGGGATATGTTAAGTTTGAAATATCGATTAGATGTCCATATGCAGATGTTAAATGCTCACTTGTATATATAAGAACAAACCTCTGCAGTATCGGCATTGGGCCAGTTTTTTGTTGTGGAGTGTTGTCCTGTGCATTGTTAGATATTTAGTGACACCTCTGCCCTATGCCCACTAGAGGCAAGTAGCACCTTTCACCCAAGCCCCAGTCATGACAATCAAAAAGCCTCCAGGCATTGCTAAATACCCTCAGGTTCAGGGGTGAGGGCCATAATTGGCCTGGAGTAAGAACCACTGGAATGAAATAAGAGTTACAAAGAGACGTCTGGCTGAAGATATAAATTTGTAAGTCATCAGCATAAAGATTATCTTTGAAATCATTAGACCACTCGATAACACCAATGTGTAGTCAGAAAGAAAAAGAAGTTCAAGAGCTCCAATATTTGGAATTCAGAGACATGAGGAGGTTACCAGCCGAGGCTCAGCACAGTAAACATATAAACAGAAGTTACGTGTGAGGAAAACCGAGACTCTAAAGTGAAGCATGGGGGAAAAGGTATGCACAAAGGAGAGAAAGTACAACCGTGTCAATATTGTTGATAAATCAAGTAAAATAAGGACTGAGAATTGAACATTGGGCTTAACACAGAGGTTACTGCTGACCATGACATTATCTATTTGTGGAATAAATGGGGTAAAAATATATTCCTAATTGATTTCAGAAAGAACAAATTAGACATTGAGTAAAAACATATGAAAATAATGATAGATATTGAGTATTTTTTCAATGAGTTTGCTATAAAGGGAAAGAGGGAAATCAGGCATCATCTAGAAGGATACGTGAAATGATAGGGAAAAGGAAGAGCACGTTTTGGTACTAATGCAAAGACAGATTCAGTTCAGAGAAAAACTTTGATGATGCAGAAGAGAGGCGAGAAAATCGTTAGAGTGATATCATTGGATAAGCAAGAGAGAATTGACCATGACATGTGAAACATAATATATGCATGCCAATATATATAGTAGATGCCAAGGATATTAAATTTGAGATGCATATAGCAGATGCCCATGTTCTCTTGGCACTCTCCATCCTATACATGCCATGGCTCCTACCTCACTCACAATATGAGGGCTTTCATTAACTGGAAGAGCAAGTTTAGTCCACAGCTGTTGACTTCATCTCTTCCAAGCAGCCCTCAGCCCAATATAGATGGGTACTAGAGTATAAATACCCTAAGGAAGTTTCTGTATAATCTCTTAGAGGTCTCCAGCAGAACTGGACTCCAGTTGTCCATGGCATCAATCTGCTCATTAGCACACACTGTACTAGTTGTTTTCCCTTCCCTATCTCACTTCATCTGCTGATAGTGCTAGTGCTTCCTGGGATCACCTCCCAAATAAGCTGCCTACACTAAGAGCCTTGTCTCTGGGGAACCTGTATCTGGGGAAACCCAACCCAAGACAGTGTAAACTCAAATGATTTTTAACTAAGCCCTACCTGCTACTTCGTAGTACAGTACTTCCTGTAAGAAAAATTGTCATTCCAGGCTAACTTCAAACAATGCCTTTCTGCCTTAACAAATTTCAATCCAGGCTATAACACAATGGAGTATTTATCTTGACTAAAATGGTCCCATTATCTGTGCTTGAGTGTCATTCTCTGTCACATCAGTGTGACAGCACTAAGTGTCTAGCTTGAATAAGTGGTTCCCCATCCTCTGATAATACACCGAGGGTCCATAGTTCTCCTCACTATAATTTTCAGCTTCATCAAGAGTAGCCTAAGACATCTCAGCATTCCCAGAGATTTTAAAACTGTGCTTCATTTGTTCTATTATGTACTCATTCTATCCTGTTCATTTGAACTGGATTCACCAGGGAATACAATTTAGTTAGCCATTTCTTTTCTTTTTGTACCCTCTAGCCTGCCATCTTATTTTTAGTCTAAATTGTTGTGCTGCTGCCTCATTCATCACCCACTCCACCTCACTCAACTTACAGTTAAAATCTCATAGAGTTGGGAAACTATAACGTAGTTTCTTCTCTTTTCTTAACCTCAGAAATTTCAGTTTGCACAGTTTATTTAATACTTCATACATGCCAGACACTTTTTTAAGTGTTTTATATGAATCAATTTTTTCTCTTCACATCAACTCAATGTAGCAGGTACTATTATTATCTCCCCTTTACAAATTGAATTATTACTGATTTTAATTGGGATTTTGAATTTCATAGCACCTAATGGCTAGAAACAACCTCAAAAGTTTACTTAAGTAAGCTTTTCTTGATAGAAATTTATCCAAGCACCCCTAGGATAATCATAGACCTAAATCTTAGAAATAGCCTACAGATTTCTGTAAGACTTAGCCTGGCCTTTCTCTCCTGCCAATCTGCCATAAATGCTCCTTTGCATTTATTCTGTTTTTCCAATGAGAGAAGCTCCCTCAATTTCAGGGCTCAGATGAATGCTTTCCCCTCTGCTTGGCATTCTGTAGTAGACATAATAACAGCCCACAAAGAAATCCATGTCCTAATCTTCAAAACCTGTGACTATGTTACTTTATGTAACAAATGAACTTTAAAATGTGATTAAGCATCCTGAAATGGGAAGATTATCTTGGATTATTCAGGTGGGGCCAACGTAACCACTAGAGTCCTTATGAGAGGGTAGCAGGAGAGTTGGAGTCAGGAAAGAAGATACGATCACAGAAACCGTGGTCAGAGTGTTGCCATTGCTAGAAGAGAGACTTTAGCCAAGGGATGCAAGCAGTCTCTAGAAGCTGAAATAACAAGGAAACAGATTCTCTCCTAGAGCCTCCAGAAAGAATGCTGCCCTACTGACCCATTTTAGACTTCAGAACTCCATAACTGTAAGATAATACATTTGTATTCATTTATGTCACTACGTTTGTGGTAATTTGTTACATCAGCAGGAGAAATGAATACACACTCTATTTCACCAATCTCCCCTTTTCATTTTTACTCTTATTAGTCTTTCAGATTTTGATTCAAATATCTATTCCTCAGGGACACTACCTTTATGGCCACAAACTCACCAAAGAAATGCCCCTGTTGCATTTTCAAAACATCCCATACTTTCCCTTCATGGTACTCAATAACACTGTTTGATTATTTGATTAATATCTGTGTAATCCACCAGACCACGATTTCCATGAGGATAGACAGATTCTGTTTTTTTCTCGTCATTATATTCCAACCCTTCACACAGTAATATCACAAGCATTCAATAAATTATTGTTTAATGAATAAATAAATAAAGTAATTAATATAAGATCTGAAAATGATTTGATAGCTCTAAGGCATGTAAAGATTATCGTTATAACTAACTGGTTAGCCCTCCAAATAAGAATCAATGCTGTACACAAAAGGTATCTTAGGGGGGTGGGGCCAAGATGGCTGACTAGAAGCAGTGGTGATCAGAGGCTCCCATTTTAAAGAACCATAAATAACATCGTGTGAATCCTGCATTGTCAACCAAGGCATCCAGGTTCTGCCATCAGAACTGACTAGGAGGCTGGTATGATCCACAAAGAGGAAAAAAGAGCAGTGTGGTGTGGTGGCCCACTTGAGAGCCACACAGATCAGGAGAGCCCTCACCCCTCAGCTTAGGGAGGTGGTGAGTGAGCATGCTACCCAGCCAGGGAAACTGTGCCTTTTCTATGGAACTGTGCAACCCCTGGATCAGAAGATCTTGCTTGTGAACCCATGCCACTGGGGCCTAGGGTCCCAACCCCAGAGCAACGTAGATTCTCAACAGCCTCTCAGCTAGAATGTGCTTAAGCCTGCTGAGTTCCCAGTGGGGAGGGGGCAACCAGCACTACAGCTGTGGCTGCCTGCTGTCTAAGCCATTTTAGCTCCTTTGGAGCCAGCACTGGGACTCATGACCGCCTAACATGCTAAGTTCCCTCCTTAGGGAAAGGCAGCACCCATCTCTATAGCTCCAGGTCATGCTTTTCCCCTGTTGGAATCAGTAAGGCTGGACTACTTGGTTCCAAGAGGTGTCCTCCACAGCCCAACACACTAGCTGTGGCAAACTGTGGCCAGGGTGCCTCTTTAGGCCTGATCCTGACCCATCCTTCCTCACTGGGCAGGGCTCCCTGCAGGAACTCCAACAACTCTAGCCAGAGGCTCAGGGACAGAACCCTATCTCCCTGGGCCTGAGCCCCTAGTGGGAGGGGCAGCTTCAGTCTCTGTGAACCAGCAGACTTAGTCTTTCATGCTAGTAGTTCTGAGGAATCCAGGCAACCCAGGTGAGCTGGTTTTCCCCCAGGGAAGCACATCCCTTCCACCAAGGGACAGTCAAAGTGCTTCATTAAACAGGCCCTGTTGCCCTTGCCACACAACTAGATGAGACCCTCCAACAGGGTTTGTCAGACACCCTACACAGGAACAATTCTACTGGCATCAAGTTGGTGCCCCTCAAGGTCAGAGATTCCAAAAGAAGGAGCAGGCACCCATCTTTGCTCTTCTCCAGCCTCCTTCAGTGACATCTCCACGCATGGGAGCAAACCAGATGAATAGGGCCTGAAGTGAACCCCCTGCAAATTGCAGCAGCCCTCCAGAAGAGGGACCTAAGGCCTGAAAGAAAAACAAACAGAAAGTAATAGCAACAGCATCAACAACAACAAAAATGTCCTCACAAATACCCCATCCAAAGGTCATCAACCTTAAAGATCGAAACTAGACAAACTCATGAAGATGAGGAAGAATCAATGAAAAAACGCTGAAAAAAAAAAAAGACAAAGACAGGCATTACATAATGGTAAAGGGATTCATTCGACGAGAAGAGCTATTCTAAATATATATGCACCCAATACAGGCGCATCCAGATTTATAAAACAAGATTTTAGAGATCTACAAAGAGACTTAGACTCCCACACAATAGCAGTGAAAGACTTTAATACCACACTGTCAATATTAGACAGAGCAACAAGATAGAAAATTAACAAAGATATTCAGAACTTGAACTCAGCTCTGGATCAAGTGGACCTAATAGACATCTACAGAACTCTCCACCCCAAATCAACAGAATATACATTCTCAGCGCCATATAGTGCTTATTCTAAAATCAACCACATAATTGGAAGTAAAACACTCCTCAGCAAATGCAAAAGAACTGCAATCATAACAGTCTCTCAGACCACAGTTCAATCAAATTAGTACTCATAAATAAGAAGCTCACTCAAAACCACACAATTACATGGAAATTGAACAACCTGCTCCTGAATGACTCCTGGGTAAATAATGAAATTAAGGCAGAAGTAAATCAAGTATTTGAAATCAATGAGAACAAAGACACAAGGTAACAGAATCTTTGGGACACAGCTAAAGCAGTGTTAAGAGGGAAACTTATGACACTAAATGCTCACATCAGAAAGTTAGAAAGATCTCAACTGAACACCCTAACAACACAATTAAAAGAGCTAGAGAAACAAGAGTAAATTAATCCAAAAGCTAGTAGAAGACAAGAAATAACTAAGATCAGAGCAGAATTGAAGAAGATAGAGACATGAAAAACTCTCCAAAAAATCAACAAATCCATGAGCTGGTATTTTGAAAAAATTAATAAAACAGATAAACTGCCAGCTAGACTAATGAAGAAGAAAAGAGAGAAGAATCAAATAGACCCAATAAAAAATGATAAAGCGGATATTACCACTGACCCCACAGAAATACAAACTACCATCAGAAAATACTGTAAAAACTTCTATGCAAATCAACTAGACAATCTAGAAGAAATGGATAAATTCCTGGGCACATACACCCTCCCAAGACTAAACTACGAAGAGATTGAATCCCTGAATATACCAATAACAAGTTCTGAAACTGAGGCAGTAACTAACAGCCTACCAAACAAAAAAGGCCCAGGACCAGACAGACTCACAACTAAATTCTACCAGAGGTACAAAAAGGAGCTGGTACCATACCTTCTGAAACTATTCCAAACAATAGAAAAGAAACGACTCCTCCCCAAATCATTTTATAAAGCCAGCATCATCCTGATACCAAAACCTGGCAGAGACACAACAAAAAAAGAAAACTTGAGGCCAATATCCCTGATGAACATTGATGCAAAAATCCTCAGTAAAATACTGGCAAACTTAATCCAGCAGTACATGAAAAACTTACCCACCACAATCAAGTCAGCTTCATCCCTGGTATGCAAAGCTGGTTCAACATACACAAATCAATAAACATAATCCATCACATAAACAGAACTAAAGACAAAAACAACATAATTATCTCAACAGATGCAGAAAAGGCCTTTGATAAAATTCAACATCCCTTCATGTTACAAACTCTCCATAAACTAGGTATTAATGGAACATATCTCAAAATAATAAGAGCTATTTACGACAAACCCATAGGCAATATTGTATTGAATGGGCAGAAGCTGAAAGCATTTCCTTTGAAAACTGGTACAAGACATGAATGCCCTCTCTCATCACTCCTATTCAAAATAGTATTAGCGGTTCTGGCCAGGGCAATCAGGCAAGAGAAAGAAATAAAATTATTCAAATAGAATAGATGTACTGCTGGATTCAGTTTGCCAGTATTTTATTGAGGATTTTTGCATCAATGTTAATCAGGGATATTGGCCTCAAGTTTTATTTTTTTGTTGTGTCTCTGTCAGAGACATGAAGTCAAATTGTCTCTGCAGACAACATGATTGTATATTTAGAAAACCCTTGCATCTCAGCCCAAAAACTCCTTAAGCTAATGAGCAACTTCAGCAAATTTCAGGACACAAAATCAATGTGCAAAAATCACAAGCATTCCTTTGCATCAACAATAGATAAGCAGAGAGACAAATCATGAATGAACTACCATTCACAAGTGCTACAAAGAGAATAAAATACCAACTAATACA
This sequence comes from Sapajus apella, assembly GCF_009761245.1. NCBI lineage: Eukaryota > Metazoa > Chordata > Mammalia > Primates > Cebidae > Sapajus > Sapajus apella. Next base: position 48,028,830 of record NW_022436944.1, read on the forward strand.
GCTAACAAGTGATGTGAAGGATTTCTTCATGGAGAACTACAAACCACTGCTCAAGGAAATAAGAGAGGACACAAACAAATGGAAAAACATTACATCCTTATGAACAGGAAGAATCAATATCATGAAAATGGCCATACTGCCCAAAGTAATTTATAGATTCAATGCTATTCCTATCACATTACCATTGACATTCGTCACAGAATGAGAAAAAATAGACTTTAAATTTCATATGAAATCAAAGAAGACCCTGTAGAGTCAAGACAGTCTTAAGCAAAAGGAACATAGCTGGAGACATCATGCTTCCTGACTTCAAACTATACTACAAGGCTACAGTAAACAAAACAGCATGGTGCCAAAATAGACACATAGACCAATGGGACAGAACAGAGATCTCAGAAATCATACCACACATCTACAATTATCTGATTTTCAACAAACCTGATGAAAACAAGCAATGGGGAAAGGATCTCCTATTCAATAAACAGTGCTGGGAAAAGTGGCTAGCCATATGCAGAATATTGAAACTGGACCCCTTCCTTACACCTTATATAAAAATCAACTGGAGGTGATTAAAGACTTAAATGTAAGACACAAAACCATAAGAACCCTAGAAGAAAACCTAGGCAATACCATTCAGGATATAGGCATGGGCAAAGTTTTCATGATGAAAATGCCAAAAGCAACAGCAATGAAAGCCAAAATTGACAAATGGGATCTAATGAAAGAGCTTCTACATAGCAAAAGAAACTATCGTCTGAGTGAACAGGCAACCTACAGAATGGGAGAAAATCTTTGCAATCTGCCCACCTGACAAAGGTCTAATACCCAGAATTTGCAAGGAACTTAAATAAATTTACAAGAAAAAAACAACCCCAACAAAAAGTGGGCAAAGGAAATGAACAGACACTTCTTGAAAGAAGACATTTATGTGGCCAATAAACATATGAAAAACAAGCTCAATGTCACTGATCACTAGAGAAATGCAAATAAAAACCACAGTGAGATACCATCTCACTCCTGTCAGAATAGTGATTCTTAAAAAGTCAAGAAACAATAGATGCTGACTAGACTGTGGAGAAATACGTATGTTTTTATGTTGTTGGTAGGAGTGTAAATTAGTTCAACCATTGTGGAAGACAGTATGGTGATTCCTCAAGGATCTAGAACCACAAATCCTATTTGACTCAGCAATCCTATTACTGGGTATATACCCAAAGGAATATAAAGCATTCTACTGTAAAGACACATGCACATGTATGTTTATTGAAGCATTATTTACAATTGCAAAGCCATGGAATCAATCCAAATGCCCATCAGCAAAAGACTGGATAAAGAAAATGTGATACATATACACCATGGAATACTACGCAGCCATAAAAAGGAATGAGATCATGTCCTTTGCAGGGACATGGATGAAGCTGGAAGTCATCATCCTCAGCAAACTAACACAGGAAGAGAAAACCAAATACCACATGTTCTGACTCATAAGAGGGAGTTGAACAATGAGAACACATGGACACGCAGAGGGGAACAACACATACTAGGGCCTATTGGGGGTGGAGGGGAGGGGAGGGAACTTAGATGATGGGTCAGTACATATGGCAAACCACCATGGCATATGTATAGCTATGTAACAACCCTGCATGTTCTGGCATGTTCTGTACATGTATCCCAGAACTTAAAGTTTTTTTTAAAAGGCACCTTCATAGTCTCTGAAGCATTATTCCTCTATTTAAAAGGCACCAGAGGCTGGGTGCAGTGGCTCATGCCTGTAATCACAGTGCTTTGGGAGGCCAAGGCAGGTGGATCACCTGAGGTAGCAGTAGCTACTAGGGAGGCTAAGGCATGATAATTGCTTGAACCCTGGAAGTGGAGGTTGCAGTGAGCTGAGATGGTGCCAATGCACTCCAACTTGGGTGATGGAGTGAGAGACTCCAACTCAAAAAAAAAAAAATACACACAAGAAGTTGATGGTCAGAAACACTGCTGGTTAATGAGAAATTGGAGACTCCTGCCTTGTTTCCCTTGAACACTTATCAATGTTTCTGTTTCTAAATCATGTCTTCTTCTTGTTTCCACCAATTCGAACATATGAAAATATTGAAAAGAACGTTAGCTCTGCAATTGCTTCAATAGCTCTATTAGTCAAGATAATCCCTGCTATTTAGTAGTAAAAAAAAAAAAAAAAATCCCCAAATCTCAGCGGTTTTCCACACAGATAAAATTATTTCTTGTGTTTACAAAGGCTGAAGGGAGTCCACAGAGTTGTCCTCTGTCTGTGATTCAAGAACTCAGAGTCCTTTCACACTGTGATGCCACCATTTCAACCTCTGGCTTCCAAGGCTATTGGGTCAGTACAAAGTACACAGAACTCGTAGTTTTTAACTGCCTTGATCCAGAGGTGACAAAGCCTTCCACTCACAAGACATTGGCTAGAACTTGTCATTTTGGCCCAACCTAACTACAAGACAGTAGGAAATGTAAGGGGACACAGGGAATATTTGGTGAGCATCATTTTATTTTCTAAAATAGTTACAAATGTTTTGGGCAATGTTCCACTATTTATAAGTAAAACAAAATGTTGCTTCCCCAATTATATTTTAATGCACGTAGGAAGTTCCAGTTCTTCAAAGAAGTATAGTGACACATTTATAAAGTCTTTTGTAAATAATCACTTCAAATATTTATCTTTTAATGAAAGACTTGTTCATATTGGCTTTTCTTGAAATAGTGTATGCAGAGAAGTGCTGGAGCTGGTTCGCACTAACTCTGAAGCTGATTTTGCACCTCTTCCCAACTCCCCACTTGTGTTAGGTGACATCATAATGGTAGCTTGAATGTAGTCACAGTGGGAAGTCTTTACACGGTGGAAATCAGCAAAGGCGACAAATCAGGACTTTTGTTTGTTTGTTTTTCAAAGAGTCAATCGTTAAACATTTACTAATATACCACTGTTTACACTGGTATTTAAAATGGTTGTTTGCTCCCGGAAATGACTGTTAACAGTGTTAAAATGACTGAGTTCTGAAATTTTAAAACCAAATTTTTTTTGTGCATGTGTCTGGCAATGCAGCATAGTAAACGGCTCTAGTGGAAGGGTCAGGAAACCAAATCTCTTCCACGTTTTGCCACTAACCATTCATGAGTCCTTAACCAAATCAATCTCTCATGGATGCAGTTTTTCTAGTGTAAAAGAAGGAAACTGTGACAGCTAATCTCCCAATCCCTTTCTTGTTTTAGTATTTAGGATACAAGTTCCAAGCTGAGTCAAAACATGACCTCTTAAACTATGTTAAGATTGAAGCTACCTAGGAACATCTAATTATTTCAAGGTCAGAATGTTGCAGTTTATTTCTGGATTATTCTGTTAGGATTTGTTTTTTACTCTACAAGTAGTGTGTGGAAATAGCACAAATATATATGTGAAATAATGGTGCTGTGTTATTGCAAATTGAATGAAAGATTTACATTGCAAGGAATTCATAAGCTCTGTCATCTTGAGAATTAATCTGCTACAACAGCAGCATTTTATTCTTTTCAGATTATGTTCTGAAAAGAACATAATCAAATAGGATTGGTAGGTGGTATTCAGCTGGCAGTTAGCTGGCAGCTAGGCTGATCTAGACTATCCAAGATGGTTTTACTGATGTGCCTGGTGCCTTGGCAGGAACAGTGGCAGGGCTGGTTTCCCCTTGGCCTCTCTCTCATTCTCCAGCAAGGCAGTCAGACTGCTATATGGCACCTCAAGTTTTTTAGAGACCGAAGCCGAAGCTGCCAGTCCTTGAAAAGGCCAGGTCTGAAATTGACATATGTCACTTCTCCCATACGCTTTTATCAAAGCAGCCACAAGTCAGCCCAGATTCAATGGGAGCAATGTCAAGTAATTTGTGAGCACTTTTAATCTTTTATAAAATCAAGACATATTTTAAATACCACCAAACCTTCATGAAGACCGTCTGCAATTTTGACTTCTCCAAAATATGACACTGCCACCAACAGCAAAGATAATAAATCTCTCTCTTAAGCTCCTACTACAACACAACGATTCCTGTTTTAAGGCCTGTGCTTTTTATTATAGTTACGTTGCATTCTTGCCTTACTGTCACCATTCATCTTATGTGTGTTAACACTATGCTTTGTCCCTCTATATGAGCTTTGTTGCATTTAGCACAATATTGGTATATAGTAATTATACAAAAACATGTTAAGTGAATCAATATATTACAAAAAATTGTCTACAAAATTCTATATATTATGACTAGAAACCCTGGTGCTTTATATAACTTCTAGTAAAGAAAAAATAGACCTTGCCAAAATTTTGACAAAATTAAAATTTAAATAAATCTATATCACAAAATACCACAAAGTTCAAAGAGAAATGAAAGATTTGGAGAAAATATTTGTGATGTGTATGATTAGAGCATGAATTATATCGACAGTTTCCAAAAACATCCTACAGAACAATAGAAATAAACCACACAAGAGAAAAACGTACAAAGGATATAAATAAGCTATTCATAGAAGTAAAAATACAAATGACCAAGAAAAGATGCTAAACTCACTAATAAACAGGGACTTGCAAATTACAATCACTGTAATATCATTCTGCATTTTAAAATCTGACAATATCAAGTGTTAGCAATAAACTAAAGAAATGGGAACTGCTGACAGAACTTAAATTGGTACAGATATTTTGGAGGCTAATTCAGCAGTATTCACTGAAATATATATATATTTGTTTCAGTATATACATATATATGTGTGTGTGTACATATACACACACACATATATATGTATATATATAAAACCTCTGTGACCCAGTAATTACACTTCTCAGTAACTTTCCTTGCTACCAGGCAAAAGGAAGCATTTTTATATTGTCACAATTATTGACAAAGTTATATATTTTACTATACTTTAAAACAGCAGTTCAATACAATGTTGTACTAGCCATAACCTACACATTTTTGTAGGCAGGTATGATCTTGAGTGTATTAATATAATTCATCTGTTTCATACAATTACTATGTGTAAAGAATTATGCTAAGAGTTAGTAGAGTTATATAGAATTATTTTAAAGCACGAAAAAGAAACCCAGAAACAACTTAAATGATCATCAATAAGGGAAGTGCTAAACAAAAAATACTATAATCTCAGTTTTTAAAACTGGAGGTAAATTTTTATGCATTAACATGTACTGGTCTCCAGAACAAATTACCAAATAAAGTAGAACATGATAGAACGTTATATATGTAATCCATATATATACAAATTCTATTTATGTTAAATAAAAACAATACAATAATATATATTGTTATGATTTTGTAATAATTACATGTAAGTGCAAAGAATAAGGTCTGGAAGAATATTTAGACAACTGTTAGTGGTGAACTGGAGAGATAGTGAGAGGGTCTGAAATTAAAAGCAGGGATTAAAAAAGGACTTTAGCCCATGTTTCCATTTCTACTAAGGCAATATATTTATTTGTGAAAAATAAAAATAATTTTTAAAATTAATCACAAATATTTTTATTTCAGAGCATTTGAATAGGTAGGTTACTATACATCAGTAACTAAATGAGATGTCCACATTTTATTTTTAAGTGAACAAAGCATGTTTCAGAGCAATTTGTATAATATAACTTCACCTGGCTAAAGAGAGAAAGAAAATCTGTTACATTGATACATGTTGTATTTAAGTGGGAAGTACATAGAAATGGAAAGAATTCCCGCAAACTGTTAATGGTGGTTACTTTGTGGGGGAAGAGAGTTGAGATGAGAGGTAGAGAGAACAGGAGGAGGTTTTTTTGTTTTGTTTTCGTTTTGCATCTGTACTTTCATAATGAGCATATGCTATTCTTATAATATTTAAAAATCTAATTTAAAAAGTTAACTCAGGGTGGCCTACATGGCTAGTTATAGAACACCCTGAATTTCACGTCTAAACTGTGGACTATTTCAGGTCTCATTTTGCTAAAAAGATGGAAGCATTTGTATATAAGGGACTGACTTGAAGTTTATGCATTAAATCAATAGATAATGATCTTTTCAGTTCATTTGTTCACTGATCGGCCTCCTTCATTAGGAGTGAAGGAAATAGAAAAGTGCAATAATTCTTTTCTAAGGGTTAAGAAAAGATGCTCTAAAAAGGACTTATGGCTGGGTGCAGTGGCTCATGCCTGTAATCCCAACACTTTGGTAAATTGAGACAGAAGGATCCCTTGAGATCAGGAGTTCAAGACCAGGTTGGCACATGGTGAAACCTCATCTCCACCAAAAAAAAAAAAAAAAAAAATACAAAAATTAGCCAAGCATGGTCATACTTGCCTGTAGTCCCAGCTACCTGGAAGCTGAAGCAGGAGAATTGCTTGAGCCTGGGAGGCACCTGGTGAGCAGAGAGCACCCCACTTCAATCCAGCCTGGGCAACAGCGCAGGACTCCGTCTCAAAAAAATAAAAAATATATAAATTAATAAAACAGGCTCATTATGTTTATTATTATTGCTTTGTAAATCTTCAGACAAAGGGTGTAAGAGCTAAATAATCTGAAAAAAAATCTGGATCAAAAAATTAGATATAACCTAAATTAGAAAGCAAGTACTGGAAGAAACTGTAGTAATTGTACAATCACTTTTATTAACATAGTCACTAAGGAGTAAGTGTATAAACTGACATCGTTACTGTCCCACCCCTTTTTGCCCTCAAAAAAAGAAAAAGTTTTACAAAAAGTGTCTGTTTTGATGGTATCAAACATGGTAGGAAGAGCCTCTTCCTTTAATCATTTCCTGTTTGTCAGTTTTCTATCTAGGTGTCAGGTTTAAATTTGGAACATGCAGTATGCAGTGAATTATTCTCAAGCAAAGGAAGGTAAAGAAAAAGGAAGAAACACCTCAGATTACACATTTGAAAATAAAATATAATTTAATGCATAAAGCAATGCTATTTTTTATAGTTTAAAAACTAATCTGCTATAAATTGAGTTAAAATATGTAATGCCAGTGAGTGCCAGAATTAAACAAGGCTCTAATTGTTTATAAATTGTTAGAGTGTGATTTTAAGCTTGATTTAGGAAATGCCAGCATTGCAAGATTATAAAGTAAAACTGATAATGAAGAATGATAAATTCCAAAATGGAGAAAAGTCAAAAGTTGAAATGTCAAGAGAAAATATAAGGCAAGAACCTCCAAAAAAAAATGATAAGAAGTGAAAGATGGCCAGGCACAGTGACTCATACCTGTAATCCCAACACTTTGGGCAGGCCAAGCAGAAGATTGCTTGATCACAGGAGTTTGAGGTTAAAATAAGCTATGATTGCACAACTGCACTCCAGCCTGGGTGACAGAGTTAGGATTCTGTTTCTAAACAAACAAACAATAAAACAATGAAAGAGTATTCTAACAGAAAATAAGAAATACAATAGCAGTGGTCAAATCACATGATTTGTATCAAGATTCACATATACAAAAATGCAGTTCCCTCTTAGCTATTACACAGACAGACAAGAGAGAGAAAAGCCCTATTAAGCCCTCTTGATGACTGACCTTAACAATAGTGAACCACTAAGAGAATTTTCTCTATGCCTGTGATATGGTTTGGCTGTGTCCCCAGCCAAATCTCATCTTGAATTATAGCCTCCATAATTCCTGTGTGTTGTGGGAGGATCCTGGTGGGGGATAATCGAATCACAGGAGTGGTTTCCCCCATATTGTTCTCAGGGTAGTGAATAAGTCTCATGAGATCCCATGGTAGTGAATAAGTCTTATGAGATTGCATGGTTTTATAAGGGTTTGCTCCTTTCACTTGGCTTTTTTTTTTAATTGCACTTTAGGTTCTGGGGTACATGTGCAGATCATGTAGGATTGTTGCATAGGTACACACATGGCAACGTGGTTTGCTGCTTCCATCTCCCCATCACGTACATCTGGCATTTCTCCCCATGTTATCACTCCCCATCCACTGCCCCCCCTGCTGTCCCTCCCTTGGCCCTCCCCAACAGGCCCCAGTGTGTGATGCTCCCCTCCCTGTGTCCATGTGTTCTCATTGTTCATCACCCACCTATGAGTGAGAACATGTGGTGTTTGATTTTCTGTTCTTGTGTCAGTTTGCTGAGAATGATGGTTTCCAGATGCATCCATGTCCCTACAAAAGACACAAACTCATCATTTTTCATGGCTGCATAGTATTCCATGGTGTATATATGCCACATTTTCCTTGTCCCGTCTATCGTTGATGGGCATTTGGGTTGGTTGCAGGTCTTTGCTATTGTAAACAGTGCTGCTATGAACATACATGTGCATGTGTCTTTATAACAGAATGATTTGTAATCCTTTGGGTATATACCCAGTAATGGGCTTGCTGGGTCAAATGGAATTTCTATTTCTAGGTCCTTGAGGAAGCACCATACTGTCTTCCACAATGGTTGCACTAATTTACACTCCCACCAACAGTGTGAAAGTGTTCCTATTTATCCACATCCTCTCTGGCATCTGTTGTCTCCAGATTTTTTAATGATCGCCATTGTAACTGGTATGAGGTGGTCTGTCAATGTGGTTTTGATTTGCATTTCTCTAATAATCAGTGATGATGAGCATTTTTTCATATGTTTGTTGACATCATATATGTCTTCTTTTGAAAAGTGTCTGTTCATTCCTTTGCCCACTTTTGAATTTTTTTTTTTTTTTTGTAAATCTGTTTCAGTTCTTTGTAGATTCTGTATATTAGCCCTTCGTCAGATAGATAGATTGCAAAAATTTTTTCCCATTCTTTTGGTTGCTGGTTCACTCTGTTTCTTTTGCTGTACAGAAGCTCTGGAGTTTAATTAGGTCCCATTTGTCTATTTTGGCTTTTGTTGACAATGCTTTTGGTGTTTTAGTCATGAAGTCCTTGCCTATGCCTATGTCCTGAATGGTAGGATAGGTTTTCTTCTAGGGTTTTTATGGTGTTAGGTCTTATGTTTAAGTCTTTAATGCATCTGGGTCCAGTTTCTGCTTTCTGCACACTGCCAGCCAGTTTTCAAATTATGAGCAAGCTCCCATTCACAATTGCTACAAAGAGAATAAAATACCTAGGAGTACAACTAACAAAGGATGTAAAAGACCTCTTCAAGGAGAACTATAACCCACTGTTCAAGGAAATAAGAGAGGACACAAACAGATGGAGAAACATTCCACGCTCATGGTTAGGAAGAATCAATATCATAAAAATGGCCATATTGCCCAAAGTAATTTATAGATTCAACGCTATCCTCATCAAGCTACCAAAGACTTTCTTCATAGAACTGGAAAAAACCACCTTAAACTTCATATGGAACCAAAAGAGAGCCCACATAGCCGAGACAATCAATCCTAAACAAAAAGAACAAAGCCGGAGGCATCACGCTATCTGGCTTCAAACTATACTACAAGGCTACAGTAACCAAAACAGCATGGTACTGGTACCAAAACAGAGATACAGATCAATGGAACAGAACAGAGGCCTTGGAGGCAATGCCACACATCATTTGGCTTTTATTCTTTCTTCCCTGCCACCATGTAAAACATGCCTTTGGCCTTCTGCCATGATTGTGAGGCCTCCCCTGCCATGTGGAACTGTGAGTCCACTAAACCTCTTTTTTTTTAATAAATTATCCAGCCTCAGGTATGTCTTATGAGCAGCATGAAAATGGATTAATACAGCCTGTATGTCCCTGACTAAATAGTAGAGTATAACCATATCTTGATTTTCTAGTACAATACCAGTTTATTTTTAAATATGAAATAACACAAATGCACAAACCTATCATGTAAGACACAGTTAATTTTACATATGTATACATCCATGTAACTATTACCCAGATTAATATACAAAAGATCCCATCACTATAGGTTTTTTAAAGTGATCCTTTCTAGTCATTTCCTCTTCCTCCAGAAGTAGCCAGCCATACTACACCTTCTATTATCATAGTTTAATTGGCATGTTTTTGAACTTAATATCAATGAAATCATACAATATGTAGTCTCATGTGTCTGGCTTCATTCATTGTTTAATGACATTTGTATTGTTTCTATTTTGAGATCATTATGAATGAAGCTACTATAAGCACTCATTAAGAGTATTTTAGTGGACATATATCTTCATTTGATATTCTTGGAGTATATACGTTAACAGTAAAATTGTTGACTTATAGGTTGGATGTATGGTTAACTTTATTAGAAACTGACAAAGTTTTCCAAAGTTAGGAATTTGTGGTATGCATCATATATTAGCCTCATTCCTGATCCTATTTTCTGCTTGTCCTTGATTTTTCAGATTTTTCATACTTATTTTACCTTATTCTTTATCATGACTGGCTAGGTATTTAATTTTCAGAGGTAGAAAGATAACCAACAACTCAGTGATAAATTTCTAATTCATATGTCATGGTGTTCTGGTTATTATTGTTGTATAACAAACTCCTCCAAAATTTAGTAGCTTGAGATAACAAATATCATTTGTTTTGCTCACAAATCTGCAATTTTTGTAAGGCCCAGTGGAAACAGCTTGTCTCTATTCATCAGCTTGAATGGCTTAACTATGGCTGGAGGGTCCACTTCCAAGACAGCTCACTCACATGGTTGACAGGTTGATGTTTATTTCAGATCAGTGCTTGACTGAAGTTGTTAGACAGGGACCTGAGTATCTTTCCCTGTGGAAAACCCTTTCTCCATAGGGTTGCTTGAGCTTCCTCACATCATGGCAACTAGTTTCTAAGACTAAATGTTTTGGAAGAAAATGGAAATTCCAATTTCTTAAGGCCTGGGCCTAAAACTGTCAAGTGTCATTTCTGTATTCTATTGGTCAAAGCAGTCTTGGAGCCTTCCCAGAAGGGATATAAATGCCTACTCTTCAGTGGGGAGAATATAAAAGAATTTTCAGTCACTTTAATCCACACAGTATACTCTCTGACAAAAAAAAAGTTATTTATATTCTTCCCACACATAAAATACACTCACTTTCTGTCAAGAATGTCTTATTGCAACATCAGCCTCAGGCTCAAGATATTAAATTATTGTCATCTAAATAAGGTTGTATTACCCATTTCAGGTTGCCATAACAAAATACCATAGGCTTGATGGCTTAAACAACAGAATTTTTTTTTTTTTCACACAGTTCTGGAAGCTTCAAAGTTTAAGATCAACATTCAATAATGTTTTGTTTCTGGTGAAACCTCTCTTTCTGACTTGCAGATGACTGCAGTTTCTCAATGTCATCACAATGTCATCACAGAGGGAGATAGAGAGAGCAAGGGCTCTCTTTCTCTCTTCATCTTCTTATAAGGACTTAGTCCTATTGAATCAGAACCTTACCTTTATGACCTCATTTATCCTTGATTACCTCCTAAGACTCTATCACTAGATATAGTCCCATTGAAGGTTAGAGATTTATTATATTAATTTTGGGTAACAAAGTCATCCATAGCACACATCTAGCTGCTGATAAGTAAGTTTTCTTGAGTATAGGTCACTGAATGTAGATCCTGTTGATCAAAGAACCTGTGGGTTAAAGAGAAAAGTATTCTCAACCTATAATAGTGTGAAAGAGATTGGATGACCATAACAGACAGTCCCATTCGAAAAGGAAGGGAACAGAGGCATAGCAGTCACAGATTCATAGCAATTCTGAAGCACAATCTGGCAAATGGCACCAATCCCTTTGATAAAGGTCTAGGTCTGCTGCAAGTGATTATCCGTGGCTCTTAGCCTTGACCTCTGGGCTCTAGGCTCTTCCTTCTGAATTATTATTTCACATCAATTAAAAAAGGTCTGTATTTGCAGCAAGGTAGCTTTCTTAGCCTACTTCTTAACCATAGAAATTAATTTTACATTATCTCTCTTTCATTCTAAGCTGCTTTGATTCCTTTAATAATTGTATAGGTTTTTATATCAATTTATAATAAACTCCAACAAACAAAGGCACATTTACATTTTTCTGAAATGAGCCCTTCTATATTTGGGTCATGTGTAAGTCTGTTATGGGACAGACTTCTAAAATCCATATTCTTTAACCGAAAGGTCTATAAAAGACTGTCTTTAAATCGTTTTGAGATAATAACAAAGGGTCTTACATCTACATGCTTGAAGTATTTACCCTGAGATAATGTTCTGTTGATAGCTCTAGATTTGATCTTGCTGTTTATTACTTTGAAATATTTTACTAGGGGACACGGGGATGAAAAACAGTTTTCCCTTCAAGACAAGCAAGTCCTGAGTATTTTTTATTTTCTCTATATTTGACTCAAAAACTTAACAGTTAATTCTTTATTTCATCTCTCTTCTTATAAGCAGTTAAGAAATTCACTTATAAATTATCACAAGCAGCCAGTTTGAACTTTCTACATTCTGCCTGAAAATCTCCACAGCCAACTCCATGAGCGCTTTATGTATTTATTCTTTTTATTTTCCTAGGTACCACAGATAGCAGTGCTGAGAAACCATGTGACCCAACGTAACAAGGGTCCTATTTCCCTCATTCTCAAATAGCACTTTCCTCCTCATCATAGGAGCCCTCAGTAGTGGCCTCTTGAAGCCCTTTGAGCTTTCATTTACAGTCTTCTTAAGGCTTTCCCAATATCCACCCACTGCCCAGTTCCAAAGCCAATATCATATATTTAATGTTTTTGTTATGGAGCATCCCTTTTCCAGGAACCATTGCTGTATCAGAAATTATACCAAAATGTAATGGTTTTGAACAAGTCAATTAATTATACTTCATTTTTTGCACGTCAGCAATTTTGGCAGGGCTCAGCAGAGTGATTCTTCTGCTCCATGTACACTGACTGAGGTAATCAGTGGTAACCAGTTGTGGCAAATGGGTTGGTTTGGAAAGTGCAAGACAGCTTCTTCGTAAGTCTGAAGCATTCTGATGGGACTGTCTGGAAATTAGGTTTAACTGGATTACCTACATGTGACCTCTCCAGCATAACAGCCTCAGGGAGTTGAAATTCTTTAAAGTACATTAGGACTTCCAGGAAATGTATTCCAAGGAACCAAAGCAGAAACTCCTAAGCTTCTTCTGACCTGGCCTTGGAAGATCTACAATGTATTCCTTCTTCCACATTCTACTAGCTATGAGCGAGTCACAGGATCTGAAGGCCAAAGGTAAGGGGGTAAGGAGAAATAAGGAGGGTTGGTTCATTGGGGAACAATCTTTGGAGACTTGATACCATATATGGTACAAAATTAGTATGTTACTTGAAGACTAATAAGAAGCATTGCAATGTCACTGTTCTTTATCCAACCAACAAATTAGCATGGCCTACTTTTTAGCTATTATGGGTATTCTCTGTATTGTGTAATCATGGGTAAATGATTTCAACTTTCTGTAATTCATTTTTGTCATTTGTTATGTATGCTTGATAATACCTATGTCATAGATTTGTTGGGAGATTATAAAATGTTCAGTGGAGTGTTTAGCACAGAGTAAATGTGAGGCGCAAAAATATAAATACATAATATTATTTGTCATTATTCCTATAGGAATTCTACTGAAAAGGAATTATGTGTAACATATAATAAACAAACAAAAAACACAGAGAAAGTACTGAGAGCTACTAACGAAAGTGATTTTGTTTTATTGTTGAACCTCAGATATTTAGAAATGGTATTTATAAACAGTGAGTAGAAAGGTGAAAGAGCATTGATATAGGTAAGCTTCCCTTAGGGCAATACTGATTTATATTTCTAAATCTCTCAGTGATGCTGGTAAGTCTCAAAATTGTTCTGTAGAATGTTTCAAACATGAGGTGAAAAGAAGATTTGTGTCATCCATAGAGTCTTCTCTGATTTAGACTATTCCTAAGAATGAAAACTCATCTGTTTTATGCCCCCAGGGAACCATTCTGTTTCAGAGCAAATTGTGAATTTAAGAGGAACTTCAGAGTTATTAAATCTTTTTGCCCCAAATTTGAGAGCCTATAGACAACTAGGCCAGCCAGTGTTTGGTTCTAATGGGTACATTTTAAATGTGATGCCCTTATGAAAGTGTGTTCTACTTTTGGAGCTTGTCAAAACATGCATTCAAAAAATATATATAATTTTTTTTTTTTTTTTATGGAGTCTCGTTCTTTCTCCAGGCTGGAGTGTAGTGGCGTGATTTCGGCTCACTGCAATCTCTGCCTCCTGGGTTCAAGCAATTTTCCTGCCTCAGCCTCCCGAGTAGCTGGGACCACAGGCATGTGCCACCACATCCAGCTAATTTTTGTGTTTTTAGTAGATATGGGGTTTCATCATGTTGTCCAGGATGGTCTCAATCTCTTGACTTCACAATCTGCCAACCTCAGCCTGGCCTCCCAAAGTACTGGGATTATAGGTATGAGCCACCACACCCTGCCAGCATTCAAAATCTTAGTCTTCAAGATCTCCAAAGAAAGACATCTTCGTTTCCCAGACCCCAACACCCACCTTTCTTTCAACTCATTTGCACTTGCTCTTTCTCAGGTCTGCAGATGGGCAAGTAGTAGCGTTGAAATAAGCCCATGAGGGCATGCTACTCCCCTTCCTCAGGAGACATGTTCAATGAAAATGAAGGTTTCATTTCTGGAATCTCTTTGAGAAGAACAAGTCTCTGGTCTTGATCGCATTTCACTCTCTTCAACCAATTTTCTCCCAATACTGACATGTTTGCTGTTATAAAGTTGTAAACGTACCAGTGATGCTGCTACGGCTAAACATTTTCAGGAGATGTGTGGTTAACTGAGGCCTTCTAGGAAGGTCAGATTAGTCCTGAGAACTAAAGTATCCTACATGTGAGTGGGGTCATGGTGATAAGTGACAGTCATTCTTATTTATTGACTGGAGAGTGCAGTAGCATGGAATTGAGAATTTGGATTAGGAAAGAATAACTAAATATGAATTGACTAGCCCATATGCAATGATGCAAAACAGTATGTTACCAATAGACTGTTTAGAAATATTGGAATACTATGCTCCCTGTGCAGCTACTGGGATTTTTATCTCATTTTTCTTCTACCAAAAACCCTAATGGCTTGAATTTGCTTGACCCATGTCATGCCCAAACCAAAAGGAAAGGAGCAATTTGTGGCTATGTATTTATAATGAGAGACTTAAAAAACAGCTTGAAAGGCATTGATAAAAGCTTGCAGATCTCTCAATAACAACCTTGTTTAAGTGTCTGTCCATACAGAACCATGCCTGGAAGAATGTTTGCATCCACATATCTAAAGAAGCAAAAAAGCAGATGAGATCAAAGTGTCATTTTTCTGAATGAGAGAAGCAAATTTTACTTTATTTTCAGTGCTTGGTTTACATTTTAAAGAAGACTAACAATATTAATGATCAAGTGTAGGACCAAAGCTAATACTAACCTAGAAATTATTATCTTTCATGGTGGATTAAAATCTGAGCTTATATTTACTTCAAAAATGAATGTGGTTAAAGATCGACTTCAATCCCTTAGTGTCTCTTTTCAGTAATGATACCCTTCACATCAAAGCTAATTTACTGAAATAGAAAAATCAGATCTCCAAAGAAGTAGTGAGGTAGATTCTAAATTAACAGACTTCATCATTAGGGTAAGAGAGCAGCAGCAAATCAAAAGTCAGTTAAAGAGCTTCTTCGTATTATTTAACTTACAAGTCTTCCATTTATTATTATTATTTTGAGTTATCTGACTGCTCAGAAGTTTCACTGTATATAATTAACCTTTCAGAGGACAAGTGTATGATTTCTGGCTTTGCCTTATTGAAGTTATAGCAATTGTGAAAACCTGAAAAAGAGTTTCTGTTCCATTTTCTAATTCCATGAAAGATTGACTCATTTGTAAAATGCCTCCACTTCATTCACTCATTTGTAACTGAAGATATGCATCAATTCACTCAGGAAACAAGTCTTGTTATACATGGGAGATCAATTGTTTTATGAAATGAAATTAATAGTGTAAATGCTGTTAACATTTTAAACACCAATTGAAAGTATTCCTTAAGCTCATTTGACCAAATAGTGTTTTTTTCCCATATTTTGAAATCACACCTGTGCTAAGACATGCACTCTTTTCCTCTATCTGGTAAGCACAAGGTGTGGTAACTGGTGCAATAGATAATTAATCTCTATTGCTATCTATAGTTTCATAGTTAACACTGTCTTAGCAGAAGTGTGAAAACACATTCACACCTTTGAAAATGGATGATTAACTAATCAAATGACAATATGAATGTTAGACAAAATTACAGAAATGACTGCAAGGCAGAGCTATTTATGATTATAACATTCTATTTAATTATTAAGGGTGTATTGTTCAGTATAATCTGTGCTTCTCAAACATCTAGGCAGATTCTCAACTTTTTAATTGCAGAACTCCTCAAAAAAGAATGAAGAAAATTTCAGATTTTCCCCTAATTAAGGAGTTTTAAATACAAGAGATTGAAAAGGAAAAGAGAGGTACAGTTAAAGGGTACCTGCAAAAGGGAGCCAGGAAGGGAGAATCACATTTGAGTGAACTGTCAACTTTTTTCCTCTGGGCTTTGTAATTTCCATTTAAAATGCAGAATAATCTGAATACATAATTGAATATTCAGTCTATCACAGCAAAGCCTCTTTTGATAGTCTGATGTATAAAAATCCAAATTGGGAGGTTTATAAGTTTGTTTTCACATTGCTAATAAAGACATACCCAAGACCAGGTAACTCTTAAAGGAAAGCGTTTAACTGAGCCACAATTCCACAGGGTTTGGGAGGCCTCAGGAAATTTACAATCACAGCACAAGGGGAAGCAAACATGTCCTTCTTCACATAAGGGCATCAGAGTAGAGCAAAGCTGGAAGCCCCTTATAAAACCATCAGATCTTGTGAGAACTTACTCACTATCACGAGAAAAGCATGGGGGAAACTGCCACCATGATTCAATTACCTCCCACCCAGTCCCTCCCACCACACATCGGGATTATGAGAAGTACAATTCAAGATGAGATTTGGGTGGAGACATAGCCAAACCATATAAGGCAGGCCCTTATATTCATTATCTTACTAATTTTCTAAGTTACCTGTGTGTACACTTTAAGAAATGATAATTGGAAAAAGGCAATGATACTCTTGGAGGAATGCAGATCTAAAACTAAAGGTTGAAAACAAATATTCCATGTACATTGTTTTAAAAGTCTTTAGAATAAAATTATCTATCCATATTTATATTTTAAAGCCAAAGTGTATATTAGTGGCACATATCACATCTTAACTGCCCTCTAATGTCTTGAAATCTGGCTACATATCTGACTAATTACCCTGCCACTAATTGGTAGTGTTTTATATTAAGTAAGCATTCTTATCTATTGAATAAGTGTTAATAGTAAATGATGAGACAAAAGTTGCCATCAAGTTGCATTTTTATGAAAAAAACTTGGTTATGGAAAGCATTGAAAAGCATAATTTTCAATTTATAAATTAGCCACACATTTCTTCATTATATGGAAAATAAAAGTCATATTAATTATCAATCATTTATCATCACCAAGTGAATATTCTTTTGAATGACCTTGTAGTTACTATTGCCCACCTTGAATGTGTGTAAGGGTGTAGGTATATTCACACACCTATTTTCCCACCTGCAACCTGACTTCTTCTTTGAAACCACCTTGGTCCAGATCTTTCCCATTTTTCTTCACCTGGACTTCTTAATAACATTTAACACCACCCAATATCCTTCCTTTTGAAATACTAGTTTCTCTTGGTTTCCATGCCATCACATGCTTTTGATTTTCCTCTACATCTCTTCTTGGGAGATCTCACTGATTCCTGGGATTTAATTACTGTATGTATTCTTATGTCTGTCATGTTTAAACCTCTAGTTCAAATCTCTGTTCATCTTCAGTCATTGATGTACGTATATGAATGTATGCACACACACATACTGTATTAGTCTCTTCTCACATTGCTATAACAAAATACCTGAGACTGAGTACTTACAAAGACAAGAGGTTTAATTGGCTCATGGTTCTGCAGGCTGTAATGGAAGCATAGTGACTTCTGCTTCTACGAAGGCCTCAGGAAGCTTCTAATCATGGCAGAAGGCAAAGGAGAAACAAGGTATCTCACATGATGGGAACAGAAGCAATGGTGAGGGGGGTGCTACACACCTTTAAACCTACACATCTTTATATAGCCAGATTTCACAAGAACTCACTCATGATCATGAGGGCAGTACCAAGGGGGATAGCTAAATCATTCCTGAGAAATCTGCCCCCATGAGCCAATCACTTCCCACCAGGCCTCACCTCCGACATTAGCGATTATAATTCCACATGAGATTTGGTGTGAACAGATCCAAGCCATATCACATATACATATACACATGCATGCACACATACTTAGGGCATCACTCTCTGTCCCCCAAGGCTACTCCTTCACTAGGCTTTCCACTCTTGGTAACTGAAAAGCTACTCATTCAGCCACCCAGGTGGAAACCTGACTGTTGCCCTTTACTCTTCCCTCTCATGCACCCCCACACCTAATACCTCACCATGATCTATTCGTTCTGCCTCCAAAACATTTGTTGGATTTGTCCCTTTTCATTCATCTTCACTGACACACCCCGGGTTGAGCAATACCTGTCTTGCTTCATGTATCACAACATCCTACTAACATACCTTGTTTCTTACATTTTGCCCCTTTCTGTTCATTCTCATTCTGTATTCAAAAAGATTTTCTAAACTGTGGTCTTCAAGCTTTTCTGCCTACAAACCCCCAACGGAAATTTTGAAAATTATATATAATGTTTAAGTTGGCATAAAATGATTTTACTGTAAATTTAGATAATTTCATGCCATGTATTCAGACTATCTGAGACAATGTAAACATTGATACAGGAAATATAAAGTACATTTATTTGGATACATTCAAAAGAGGGCACAGTTATGTCCTCAAAAGTCATTTAATACCTGCCACTGCCTCCTTAAAAATATCTGAACAAGTTCACAAGTTCTTCTCTAAAAGTTGGTGATTTTATGGTTTCTTTTCTTGAACTTATATTTCTATTATACTTCCTCCTAAAATCTTATTCCGTTAAGATTTTATCTTAACAATCAATAAAAGACTGAAGAGTAAAATCTTATCTTAACAGAATAAGATTTTACTCTTTAGTCTTTTATTGATTATTATGTAACTGCAGCAAAAGCATATATATAAGCTGAAGTTTTCATTTCCTGTATCCGTAAGACTCTAAGTCTTAAATAATTTCTTACAGATTGATTTACTATTATATATATCATTCAATATAATTAATGAAAACAACAAATACATATCTAGAAAAATGCTTACTAAATATAAGTAAAATCTTATAAGAAAACCACTCTTAGTGAGATAAATGCCTTTTTTTCTATTAGTTTATGTGCCTATTGATAAACATTACTTGTTTCTAGAATTGGCATTCAGAATAAATTCTATGCCTATGTTTGACCTTATATATATATAATTTTTGAGAAGTGTTGATCCCATAAATAACTATATGGGCCAAGAAAGAATTTTATTATAGCAATGACAGCTATTTCTTTAAATATTTTCCAAGTAACATAGCAAAAGTCACGTTATTAAAAATTACTTTACAATGATTTATCAGTTAGCAACTTAATTAGATCCTGCTTTAATCTTACGAAAAGCAAACAACTGGACATCCTGTAACTTGTGAAAGGATGTTTTACCAGTCATTAGAGTTATTTACTTGGTCAATTCTGAGAAGTATTCTAAAAAACCTTTTGCTAAACTTAACATATGGCAATGAATTTTACTCCTTCATTTGGAGGTGCCTTATTCATGAATATAAAATTAGTCAAAGTCAGACTCATGCTTGCGCCCCCATATATATATATATATTTCACATTAGGATAGTTTCTGTCATCTGTCTAAGAAAATGTCTTAGCATTTATGCAATGGTTTAGTTTTCCTGGTCATTTCATGATGTTTTAAAAAGCATGGCAGGTTGACACGAGAATTATTATATATAGATAGTAATGACATTTCACGTTGAAAACAAATACAGAACTAGAGTAGCAAATGCATATTTGAAATAGTAGAATTAATCATAATAAATGGATACTGATTTTAGGTTCAGGAGATTGGAGAAATGTATTTTGGAAAAATTAATAGTAAACAGAAAAGAAGGTATTGCCATGTATTGATGATGGCTGGTCATTATTTATAGTAGAAGCTATGACATATTTGTTATTCTCATTGTAATAAATACTTAGGAGGAATGTATAGATGACTAAAGATATTGATAACTAACAGCAGGAGACTTGGTCAAGCAAAAAGTGTGTTTACAGTATTCAGTAATTTCCTAGGAAAGGTAATGAAATTGTTTTTCCACAATCTGAATCAAAATGTAAAACACAAGCTTACCTTTGTCATATATTTCTTTCCCTGAAGCTGTAAAATTTTTTTGACAATAAATCAATTATTTTCCATTTTTTTTTCCCTTTGAAATCAGACCAACTACGCAGCTGAAACACAGGTGAAGGGGAGTTCTCTTATTGGTATTGGAGGAGCTCTTTCTCCTTACCCAGGAGGGCAAAATTATCCAGAGATTCACTTTGTTGTAGATTCTTATTTCTTAACATGATTTTTACAGTTTGTAATGCTCCAATTCTAAAATAGATAAAGCAGGGATCTTTAACTTGAGTTACTTGCCTGGATGAGGAAAGGTGCCACCCTCATCAATGTATTTTAATACTTGTTTTGTTTTGTTTTTAGGTGCACTGCATTCTTTGATGATAGTTCGGGAATGAAATAGACAAAACTGATAGGTAAAAATGTTCATGACTCCAGCATCTTTGCTCTGCAATGTATCTGATTTGAAAACATGCTAATACCCCATTTCTGATACCACATTTTGCCCCGAATAAAAACATTTTTAATACAAGAGCGAATCTCAAATCTTACAAGTGAGTTTATTGTGTCTTAATAAGAGAAGCCTTCACCAATATCAATATTTTGAATTGTCCATTTGTTTGGTGCCCCTGGATAACCCACCAGAGCAAGATTCAGAATGAATATGTGACATATCTCTAAAAAAAAAAAAGAGGGAGAATGATAATTATGCTAGGGCAAGAGGAAAAGGAAAACCATATGATGTCTTCATCACAAGTATGTAGTAGAAAGAGTACAAAAGAAGATGACCACCTTAAACTTAATTATAGAAAATTGTTCATGCCTGTGACACCTTAAACCCCAGTGAATGAGCCAACCCCAGTCAAAAATCTTTTGTCCCAAAGATTATTTGATGTCATTTCAATGCTTAACATTTAAGTAGCCTCTCTTTGCTCTCAGAATAAAGACCCCATTAATTTTGCCTATTAAAAGGCCCATGTTAACTTCTGCCTGTGTTTGCAACCTCACATTTTACCCTTGCACTTAATGATCAGCCAGATTGAAATTCCTCAGACTTTCCCAAACCCACCAGGACTTCTTTCCTTCAGAGTCTTTGCATGCTTTCCTCAATTTGGAACATTTTTGTCTCCTGTTCTTTTTAGCTTGACATGCTCCTGTTGATCTCGCATTTTCAGCATCAATTCGTCTTGAAAACCTTTCTGAGCTGCCCACCTCCAGCCTCATCCCAATCACTGAGCTGGATTAGGCACTTATCCTATGCACTATGTGCTATTATTGCTTCTTATCCTTTTAAGACCTTACCCACTTGTGTTAGTCCACTCTCATGCTGCTGATAAAGACATAACCAAGACTGGGCAATTTACAAAAGAAAGACAGTTATTGGACTTACAGTTCCACATGGCTAGGAAGTCCTCATAATCATGGTGGAAGGTGAAAAGCACATCTCACATGGCGGCAGACAAGAGAAGAGAGATTGTGTGAGGAAACTCTCCTTTTAAAACCATCAGATCTTGTGAGACATATTCACTATCATGAGAATAACATGAGAAAGACCTGCCCCCATGATTCAATGACCTCGACAGGGTCCTTCCCACACACATGAGAATTGTGGGAGTAACAATTTAAGATAAGACTTGGGTGGTTGCATAGCCAAACCATATAATCACTCATCAACTTTATTATAATAATTAAAATCTTACTTGTAGACATAGTATCTTAGGGCCATGAGCATTGCTTTATTCACCACTCTATCATCAATTCCCATGCCAATGTCTAGCATATGAGACATGTTCAATATTGAACATAGTTTTTCAACAGACATAAAGAATTTACATATTCAAATAAATCCAGACATTCAAAGTGGTTACTTTTTTTTTAATTTTTGTTGATTTTGTTGTTGTCGTTATTAGTATCAACAAAAATGAGCTTAAAAGAAGTGGTAACTCTAACATCTTTTTTTTTTTTTTTTGAGATGGAATCTCACTCTATCATCAGGCTAGAGTGCAGTGGTACAATCCTAGCTCACTGCAACCTCTGCCTCCTTGGTTCAAGTGATTCTCCAGCCTCAGCCTCCCAAGTAGCTGCGATTACAGGTGGGTGCCACCAACCCCAGCTAATTTTTGTATTTTTGGTAGAGACAGAGTTTCACCATGTTGGTCAGGCTGGTTGCGAACTCCTGACCTCAAATAGTATACCTGCCTCAGCTTCCCAAAGTGCTGGGATTACAGGCATGAGCCACAATGCCTGCCCTCAAACTATTGTCTTACTGCATTGCTTAAAAATGGGACTTCCTCAGCATAAACATATACAACCAGTTACAATGATCCCAAGAATGCCTGTCAGGAATTCTGGGTTCTAGGCTTGACTTTATCACAGACTACTTTTACATGGGTAAGTCATTTTGGATGTAAATACCATTCCACTTTTAAGTCCTGTAGTTTCTTCCTACTGTTTTACTTTAATGAATACGGTCACTGAACTCATCTATGGGCCATGAACAAAGACTGAGATACCTACACGTACATGGAGAGACTTGGTAGGTAACATGGTGTTAATTTGTATTTGTAGAAATAGCTGGGTCTTTAAAGTAGGGTTTGTAATCATTACGAAGTGTACTGGAAGAAAACAAAGTATATCAAAAATGTTTTAGAGCTATTTCACTCTTCCTTTTAAGAGCCACCACTTTTCTGAAACTTTCTGTAAATGCACTGAATTGGGGGTCCAGAGGCATAGTGATAAGTAAGAAGGAGTAAGATTATAAAATAAGGTTAAGCCACATGTAGGCTTGCTGGGCCTGTAAGTTTGGAAAATCTGGAATCATTGAATGGTTTTAGCAAGTAATAACATCATGAGGTGGAAAAGGATTTTAAAAGCTTTAATATGGCTGGGCATAGAATGAGTTGGAGAAAGAAAGTCTGGAGGTCTGAAATAGTTGGGAGGCTACAAAAATAGTCCAAGTGGAAAGGGGTGTGGTCTGCACAAAAACATTGACTGTGAGAAAAGAAAAATACATGGTATTAGAGAAGGTTATGCAACATGATTTGGATTTAGGGAGTGAAGTGCAGAACTTAGGTTCAAAGATAACTGAGGATTAAAATATGGGTTGAGTTGAGACTATTGAGAGAAATATGGATGACAGAGGGTAAGATTTTTTTCAATGTGCTAAATTTGAGGTATCTATACAACATTTATTCAGTAAAGAGCTAGAAATGCAATCCTTAAACTTGAGAGAAATCAAAACTTGAGTATTATTTTGGAAACCTCCACATAAAATGCAACAGTTGCACCCCCTAAGATGAATCAATCTAAGAGAAAGACCACAGAGAAGGTCCGATTTCTCAAGACAAAACACAGTAGAATGGTCAAGGTTTAAAAATAAAAAAGGTTGAGTCAGAGAGTAAAAAACAAACAAAAACCAGAATTCATGGTAGAAGTAGGTAAATCTAGTTCAGAGGAACAAAAAAGTTTTCAAAAAGCCCAGGCCTGGTGGTGGTATGTGCCTGTGGTACTACTTACTCAGGAGGCTGAGACAGGAAACTTGCAAAACCCAAGAGTTTGAGGCTACAGCGAGCTAGGACTGCATTACTGCACTCCAGCCTGGCAGCAAAGCGAGACCTTGCCTTTAAAAAAAAAAAAAAAAAATGGGGGAAGGGCAATATTGTTGGATGCCACAGCCACACATAAAGGCTGAACATGAGGCTTGAAGAAAGGCCCTCAGCTTCCATATGCATTCACTGAAGAAACAATTTGAGTGATTTCCTACTTGTCTCTTCTCTTGATAATAATCCTCCTCCAGTGAATGTGATTCTGTTTTCAATAACGGAAAATGCACATTCTCCAAGATGCCAAGCTTCTCCAGCTCCCCTCCAACATCAGATAGTATGGAACTGGGCATTTACCACATTCTAACATTCTTCTCAGGACTACTCCAAGGAGAAATTCACTTCATTTTGTTGGAAGATATGACCATTTATCACTATTTCTACTTCCTAAGAGTAAGCCCATGGATGCCTAAGATACTTCTGGGATTCACAGATTACAAAAGTACCCTTATAAAACTTCTAACATCTATTGGCCACCAATTGTGTTCCATGCTTTGGCTAATAATTCCATAACTATTTTCTTATTCAGTATTGAAAACAGTACTGCAAGCTGAATATTATTGAAAATTCTTATTTCCATTTTTTAGCAATATTCCAAAATTGTCTTATTTCCCTTATAGTAGAATATAATAACTCTTTACCTTTAAAGACTGAGACAATGGCCCACTCTTGGACCAAGAGGTCAAAGAATCAAAATTAGAAAATCATTTCAGCACTAAAGAATAATGTTCATTAAGCCATATATCATCTATTCTTCTGGTTTCCAGTAATTATTTGAAATTACAAATTATGAGGAATTTTTGTCTAGTAGAAATAACATCAGCTTGGACAATGGGGCAAGACTCCATCTCTACAAAAAATAAAAATTAATAAATAAATTATCTGGGTGTGGTGGTGCATGCTTATAGTCCTATTTACTCAGGAGGCTGCGGTTGGAGAATTTCTTGTGCCCAGGAGGTCAAGGCTGCGGTAAGCGGTATTCATACCCCTACCCTCTAGAAAGAGTGAGAGAAAGAAAGAACGAACGAACGAACGAACATCAAGCTCCCTATATAACTGAGAAATGCCATAAAACCTGAGAGTAAGGACTTTCTAAGTCAATTGATTTGGTCCAAGTATAGTTAAAACTTGTAGTTTGAAACATGATGTTGTGACTTAGCTGTCACCACTAACATCTAGTTCACTAGAAGTTGATAGTTTTTCTTTATTTCTTTTTAAAGTTATTTAGCTGATAGGGGAAATATACTACGCTTTATACTGATTATATATACAAACTAACATAAATTTAAGATTCATCATTGTTATCTGTTTCTTTATATATCACAAGTTCCAGGATGGAAAAGGTAAATTATTCAGTAAATATATCTAGAAAAATTGTGTCAGAGAAATTGGGCAGTTATTTGGGAAAAAATTGTCACCATAAATAAAATGAAATAAAGATAAGAAGGTAGATGTAAAGTAGAAATCTATTTTTTCTTATCTGTCCGGTTTTTAAAAATTCTACTTAAAGTTCTGGATACATGTGTGCTGAATGCGCATGTCTGTTACATAAGTATACATGTGCCATGGTGGTTTGCTGCACCTATCAACCTGTCATCTAGGTTTGAAGCCCCGCATGCATTAGGTATTTGTCCTAATGCTCTCCCTTCCCTTGCCCTAGAAATCTATATTTTTATAAAAATGAAAATAAAATACTGGGGACAGGATAGGTTATCTCTAAGAATTAAATCAAAGTATCAAAAGAAAATATTCTATACTTGTCTGTCAAATTAGTGTAAGTAAAGGAAAACAATTACAAAAAATTAATGCTACAAACAGGATAGAAAAAGACTTAATACCTTTGATATAGAAAGAAAACATAAAAATCAGTAAAAAATAGTAATAGTATAAATTAAAAATGGGCAAGAATATAGGTAGGCATTTCACAGAAGGCCAATTAAAGTGCTAGTAAATACACCAAAATGTTTATTAGTAATAACAAAACGTAAAAGGTTGTAACACTATGCCTGTTTGTATTAATTTTACAAAAATTATTAAGATGACTTTACCTGTTGCTAACAATTTATCTATAGTAATTAGCAAAATAATTTCACTTCTAAAAATTACCCTTTAGAAATAAACAGAGCTAAAGGTAAAAGCTTTATTTTTAGAATATTTATCACTGTGTTAATTTTGAAAGAAAACTTAGAAACAACCTAAAACATCAAGAATAAGTAGAAACTGAAATAAATTTTGGTATCTATACACTGCTTTGATGAAGGCTTTAATGTTTTCTTAACATTTAATAAGTAATACAAATAAAAGGAAGTATGTATGGGTGTGTTCTGTATATGTTTCGTATGATTGATAATGATTCAAGCATAAAGCAAGTGTATGATCATTTCCCTTCTAATCTTTGCTTTTAAGGACCCAGAAATTAATACCTTTATAAATTTATCCAACAGATATTTAGTGAGTGGCTTCTATGTCTTGGGCACTGGGAGAAATGCTCGGTGGGGTGCTTTGGCAATTGTGGGTCTTTGGGTCTAGCTTATTGACCAGCATATGTTATGGAGCTAAACTAGGTTTCTAGAACCATATTGAGAGACATATGACTGTCACACCTGGAGCATAACACATGGGTCTTCAAAGAAAGAAGGCCTGGCATGAGAATCGAGAGCTGAAGTATTGAGAGCTAAGGGATTTCCAGCCAGAGAAGATGAAAGCAAAGAAGAGCAGATTACAACAGGCAAAGAATAGGCAAATAGTAATATGGGGTAATTACGGTAAAGTAGTAGGCTGCTTCCTGTGCCTGGATTTTGATGTATTCTCATCCAGTTCTGTTGCTTGTATGATCTTATTCTATGGGCAATGAGAGAACCACTGCAGGTCTTATTAATTATGACAATGTTTTTGAGTAGCAAGGGGCAGGAACCAACTTAAACAAAACATGGGAAACGATGAGCAAGTGCTCTTTTAGACTAGATTGCATGCAGGTTGATTGTCTTGGAATATAATCTCAGGAAACAGGAGTGAGGAGGAGGGAAGAGTGAAAGAGGGAAGCTGGGAAAGATAATACATAAATGTATCACTAAGTTGCCTACTTCACAGGTGACTGGTGCTGTTTACCATGAGGCCTTTGCAGAAATATTTAAAATGTGTTTGAAGACTGGCTGCCTGGGGAATTAAAAAATGGCATACATTTATGTACTGGATTCAATTCACTATTAATCAAGGTAGTCCCATTGGCAGTAACTTCCCCTGCACTTCTAGAATACAAAAAGCTACTGAGAGGGTCCCTGTGCATGTTCCATGGTGTAGCATCAGAGAACCAAGTGAGAGGTATAAGGCTGAGGCAAGGTGCTGTCAACTTGCACCTACATGAAGAAGGTTGAAGGAAGCTTAAAAAGAACTAGGCCCAGGTGCAAGAGTTGGGGCCAAGCGTATTTGAAGTTGTGCACAAGAGGTGTCCTACATTTGTCTGTTGTGGCTCAAAGAAGAGCAAAGCCACAGAAAGGCAGATATAGAGCTGAGCCTCACAGCAACTGCGACTAGATACACAAGCTTTTTCTGGACTTTCTCAGTCTTGAGTCTCTGTAACTCTTTGGTTGGGCTTCACCCTTTTTCTCTACCTATAGGTAGTTTTCTCTACATGGCAAAAACGAGTTTCTTAATGACTTCTACATATTTTGCATCTTACAATTTCAGTTTTAGAAAACAACGATAAAGGATATCACCATTGACTCCACAGAAATACAAACTACAATCAGAGAAACAAAAAACTCTATGCACCTAAACCAGTAAGCCTGGAAGAAATGGATAAATTCCTGGACACTTGCACCCTCCCAAGCCTAAACCAGAAAGAAGTTGAAACCTTGAACAGACCAATAACAAGGGCTGAAGTTGAGGCAGCAATTAACAGCCTGCCAACCAAAAAAAGCTCAGGTCCAGATGGGTTCACAGCTGAATTCTACCAGACGTACAAAGAAGAGCTGGTACCATTCCAAACAATACAAAAAGAGGGAATCCTTCCCAAATCATTTTAAGTGACCAACATCATCCTGATACCAAAACTCGGCAGAGACTCAACAAAAAAAGAAAACTTCAGGCCAATATCCATGATGAACACAGATGCGAAAATCTTCAATAAAATACTGGTAAACTAATTAAAACAGCACATCAAAAAGCTTATCCATCACGATCAAGTAGGCTTCATTCCGGGGATGTAAGGCTGGTTCAACATACACAAGTCTATAAATGTAATCCATCACGTAAACAGAGCCAAAGACAAAAACCACATGATTATCTTGATAGATGCAGAGAAGGCATTTGACAAAATTCAACAGCTTTATGCTAAAAACTATCAATAAACTAGGTACAGATGGAATGTATCACAAAACAATAAAAGCTATTTAGGAGAAATCCACAGCCCATATACTGAATGGGCCAAAACTGGAAGCATTCCCTTTGAAATCTGGCACTATACAAGGATGCCCTTTGTCCCCACTCCTATTCAATATAGTATTGGAAGTTCTAGCCAGAGCAATTAGAAAAGGAAAAAAAAAATAAAGAGTATTCAATTAGGAAAAGAGGAGGTCAAATTGTC
The DNA here is from genome assembly GCF_009761245.1 of Sapajus apella. Classification (NCBI taxonomy): domain Eukaryota; kingdom Metazoa; phylum Chordata; class Mammalia; order Primates; family Cebidae; genus Sapajus; species Sapajus apella. The sequence continues at coordinate 48,057,363 of NW_022436944.1, forward strand.
TCTATTTGCAGATGACATGATTGTATATTTAGAAGACACTATCATCTTAGCCCAAAATCTCCTGAAACTGATAAGCAACTTCAGCAAAGTCTCAGGATACAAAATCAATGTGCAGAAATCACAAGCATTTCTATACACCAATAACAGACTACACAGAGCCAAATCATGAGCAAACTCCCATTCACAATTGCTATACAGAGAATAAAATACCTAGGAATACAACTAATAAAGGATGTAAAGGACCTCTTCAAGGAAAACTACAAACCACTGCTCAAGGAAATAAGAGAGGACACAAACAAATGAAGGAGCATTCCATGTTGATGGTTAGGAAGAATCAATATCGTGAAAATGGCCATACTGCCCAAAGTAATTTATAGATTCAATACTATCCCCATCAAGATACCAATGACCTTCTTGACAGAACTGGAAAAAATCACCTTAAACTTCATATGGAACCAAAAGAGAGCCTGCATAGCCAAGACAATCCTAAGCAAAAAGAACAAAGCCGTAGTCATCATGCTACCTGATTTCAAACTATACTACAAAGCTACAATAATCAAAATAGCATGGTACTGGTACCAAAACAGACATACAGACCAATAGAACAGAACAGAGGCCTTGGAGGCAACACCACACATCCACAACCATCTGATCTTTGACAAACCTTGCAAAAGCAAGCCATAGGGAAAGGATTCCATGTTTAATAAATAGTGTTGGGAAAACTGGCTAGCAGTGTGCAGAAAGCAGAAACTGGACCCCTTCCCGACACCTTACACTAAAATTAGCTCCAGATGGATTAAAGACTTAACCTTAAGACCTAACACCATAAAAACCCTAGAAGAAAACCTAGGCAAAACCATTCAGGACATAGGCGTAGGCAAGGACTTCATGACTAAAACACCAAAAGCATTGGCAACAAAAGCCAAAATAGACAAATGGGACATAATTAAATGCCAGAGCTTCTGCACAGCAAAATAAACAATCATTAGGGTGAACAACAACCAACAGAATGGGAAAAAAATATTTGCAATCTACCCATCTGACAAAAGGTTAATATCCAGAATCTATAAAGAACTAAAACAGATTTACAAGAAAAAAACAAACCCATCCAAAAGTGGGCGAAGGATATAGACAGACACTTTTCAAAAGAAGACATACATGAGGCCAACAAACATATGAAACAATGCTCAACATCATTGATTATTAGAGAAATGCAAATGAAAACCACATTGAGATATCACCTCATGCCAGTTACAATGGCGATCATTAAAAAATCGGGAGACAGCAGATGCTGGACAGGATGTGGAGAAATAGGAACACTTTTACACTGTTGTTTGGAGTGTAAACTAGTTCAACCATTGTAGAAGACAGTGTGGCGATTCCTCAAGGAACTAGAAATAGAAATTCCATTTGACTCAGCAAGCCCATTACTGGGTATACACCTAAAGGATTATAAATCATTCTATTATAAAGACACATGAACATGTATGCTCATAGCAGCACTGTTTACAATAGCAAAGACCTGGAACCAACCCAAATGCCCATCGACGATAGACTGGACAAGGAAAATGTGGCACATATACACCATGGAATACTATGCAGCCATAAAGAACGATGAGTTCATGTCTTTTGTAGAGACATAGATGAATCTGGAAACCATCATTCTCAGCAAACTGATACAAGAATAGAAAATCAAACACCGCATATTCTCACTCACAGGTGGGTCTTGAATAGTGAGAACACATGGACACACAGGGAGGGGAGCATCACACACTGGGGTCTGTTGGTGGGGGCAAGGGAGTGACAGTGGGGGGGTGGGGTAGTCGGGGAGGGATAACAAGGGGAGAAATATCAGATGTAGGTGCCGGGGGGATGGAGGCAGCAAACCACATTGCCATGTGTGTACCTATGCAACAATCCCGCATGATCTGCACATGTACCCCAGAACCTAAAGTACAATTAAAAAAAAAAAAGCTAAAAAAAAAAAAAAAACAAAAACACTGACATGCTTAGACCCACATCTAAAATTTCTAGGACAGAATTTCATCAAACTTTCATAGGCCAGGTATTCATTTTTGGACCAATGAATACATGTAAGGAGAGATGTCATGTAAGGACACGAGGATACTGGTAGAAACCATATAACTAATCGGGGAGGAATAGTTTCCAAAAGAAGAGCAAGATGCCAAGCAGACAATACCAGAAATGTATACCACATGTCCTGAGTTAAAAAAAACACTCTTTAAGCATATGGATCCTCGAAGTACCTGTACCAAATAACCAGAAAATACAAAAATAGTGTCAGAATTCAGGCAAGAGTTAGGAACAGGTAAAAGAATAGAAATGGTATTAATGAGAAATAATTGGTGGGTCATGTGACCCACTTTAGTTTTACACGATGCCCTTACATTCTCCATTAACAGGAATTTGTTCAATAAGCATTTGTGATGCCAGGTCCAGTGAGAAATGGAGGAAATGCCATAGCACGTAAGACACAATCTCTCTCCTCAAAAAGCAGATCATCATGTGACTTAGTAACAACAGCAATACCTTATTTTTATAGGACATCTTTAATCCATACCTTGAGATCCCTGGCTCCATGACACAGAATCAAATTAACAGAACTCAATGTAAACAAACTCTTCTTTACTGAAGGTCAAGGCCCGAGTTCTTTGGGAGGTTTTCATCTGGGCTAATGCTTCATGTCTAATTGGTAAAGATACCAGAATCAGTGATATGGGATTGTTTTGTTTGGGCACAGCACTTGGAAGAAAGCATTGAAACTTGATAGCAGTACTCAACATTAGATTTTTTTTTTTCTTGTATCTTGTTTGACTCCAAATAGTAGTGGATAATCTAAATATTTTAGCCACCTTCATGGGGCATGAAAGTAATCCCACACTTATTCTACATGGGAAAAGCTTTGTCAACGAGAACTCTATTTGTCTTTCTCTTGTTGAAAATTTAGTTATTCTTTAAGACCTACTTCAGACATAAGCATGTACATAAAGTCTTCTGGAAGTCAAATTAATTTCTCCATTCTCTGGGCTCCCATATCATCATCTATCAGTTGAGCTGTAATTATTCATATGTTTTTATCTCTCCCTCTAGACTTTGAGTTACTTAAAGGCAGGAACCTCAACTTACTCATCTTTATTTTCCCAGACTTCAGTACAGTACATGGCATATGGAAAGTTCTCTGATCTGAAGGAGGAATGGTGGTAAATTAAGACATTTGTCCTCTTTCAGATTAGCAGGCAGAGATACTTGGTGTTAAGTCACTAAAGCTTTCATAACTTTGTTTCCTTTAAATGAGCAAAAGGTCCCTACATGTTTTTGGTGCAGTTGACTCACTAACTGGTATGTCACTGATATTTAAGGCTCAGTGTGCAACAAAAAGCACTCCTGTCTTTTGTCAGTTCTTATGAGAAATTCTACAAAGGATCATAGCACCTGCACAAAGCCAAGATAGGAGAAATCCAATATAAGTCATGTCATAGTATTATTATTATTTTTAAAAATTATTTTATTTTCTAGGAATAGAGCCTCTGACCCCAGAGAATACTGTGGTCTGTCTCAAAGGAGGCCACCAGAAAACCATACACAGTGAAAACAAAACATAAAATACAGAAAGCCTTCTGCAGAGGTGAGAGGTGATATTTCACACTTTTTTTTTTTTCTCACCTGATGAGTGATAGGGCACACTGCTAAATCTCCTTTGTTCATTTGTAGGTTGTTTCACATAATACTGATTTAAACCCATTATTGCCTAGATTTCAGTCCTTGAATGCAGATTAGCTCTGAATAAAAATTTTTAAAACCTATATATCATGTAATAATAGTTCAGAAGAACAGTTTTTCAACAGTGAAAATAGAGAAACAGAGGATCTAAAGGATAATCATCATAGCAACAATAGCTACAGTTTAAGAATGGCCTACTGTGTGTGAGACAGACACCACTGTCAGTGTAACAGGGCATCATTAAGGTTTAAATTAATCATGCAGAGGTAGGTTATATTTTTACAGATAAAAAAATTGAGGCCCAGGAAGATAAACCATTTACCAAATGTTACATTAAAAGTAGCAGAGCAGCTATCTTTCTCTATACAACAACATGAATGAATCTCATAGCCACAAAGTTCAGCAAAAAAAGCCAGATATGAAAGACTACACACTGTATGATTATATATGAAGTTCAAAAACAGGCAAAACTAATCAATGCTCAAAGAAGTTACAAGAGTAGTTAATTTTGTGGAGAGAGGTTTTATTAAGAGAAGAGCAGGAGAGAGGTGAGGTGTCACACTTTTAAACAGACTTCACAAGGAACCTTCTGGATGGCTAGAAATGTTCTATATTTTGACATATGTATACATATGTAAATACTCATTTAGCTGTACAAAGATTTATAATCTTTATCGTAAATAAGTTATATCTCAATAAAAGCAGTTAAGTAAAGTAGGGGAGAAAAATGAGTTTAGCTCTGTGTATTAGGCCATTCTCACATTGCTTTAAAGAAATACCTGAGACTGGGTGATTTACAAAGAAAGGAAGTTTAATTCACTCACAATTCTGTAGGTTGGACAGGAAGCATGAAGCTGGTATCTGCTTGGCTTCTGGGGAGGCTTCAGGAAACTTGCAATCATGATGGACTGTGAAGGAGGAGCAGGCATGTCACATGGCCAGAGCAGGAGCAGGAGAGAAGGGAGGTGCCACACACTTTTAAACAGATCTCACAAGATCTCACTCACTATCGCAAGGACAGTACCAATAGGATGGTGCTAAACCATTCATGAGAAATCTGCCCCCATGATCCAATCACCTCCCAACAGGCCCCACCTCCAACACTGGGTATTACATTCAGCATGAGATTTGGATGAGTACATATATCCAAACTATGTCAATCTGTTTAGTTCCAATGGTCCTCTCTTTTCACTAGATACTTTTTCTGCAATCAGTTTCAAGTTTTTATATTAAATACAAACTCTTACCCATTTTTCCAGGATAGTGCAAAGAAGTCTTTACAGATAATTTAACAAACTGTTGCATGTAAATTAACATAGCACAAATTGCAGATTTCAAAGAGGTTGGTTAAGAAAAGTTGATATAGTAATCTGGGACTAAGTTTATAAAGAATTTTATGAACCTTGTTAAAAGAAGGTGTTTGAATTTTATTTACATAGGGAAATACGGAGGATTTATGTATGTATGTATGTATGTATGTATGTATGCATTTGTTTCAATTGGCAAGTTAGATAGTATATATTTATAGGGTACATCATGATGTTTTTAAATATATATATTATGCAATGGCAAAATAAAGTTATTTAACATATGCATTACTCCACATAATTTTTTTTTGTAATGGGAATACTTAAAATCTCTTAGTAGCAGTTTTCAAATAGACAGTATATTGTTACTAACTGAAGCGACCATTATGTACAGTAGATCTCTTGAACTTATTCCTCCTGTCTGATATTTTCCATTTTTTTATTAACGTTTCCCCGAGGTCCCCAAACCCTTAGCTTCTGATTACCACCATTTTACTCTCTAGAAGTTTGGCTTTTTCACACTGCACATATAAGTAAGATAATGGGTATTTTTCTTTCTGTGCCAAGGCTATTTCACAGAAGATTCTTTTAAAATTGAAGGATACATCATGTCCTCCAGGTTCATCCATGTTGTTGCAAATGACAAAATTTCTCTTTTTAGAGTGGAACAGTGTTCCATTGTGTATATATGCCATATTTTCTTTATCCATTCATCTGTTGATGGACACTTAGGTTGATTCCATACCTTGGCTATTGTGAATTATGCTGCAATAAAACATGGGAGTACAGATATCTTCTCAGCAGGCTCATTTCATATCCCTTGAATATATACCCAGTAGTGGGAATGCTGGATCATATGGTAGTTCTGTTCTTAAGTTTTCGGGGTGCCTCCAGACTGTTTTCCATAATGACTATACTAATTTACCTTCCCACCAGCAGTGTGTAAGTGTTCTCTTTTCTCTATATCATCATCAACGTTTTATTACCTTCCTGTATTTCTGCTATTCTAACAGATATTAAGTAATATCTCACTGTGGTTTTAATTTGAATTTCCCTGATGATGAATGACATTGAACATTTTTTTCACATACTTGTTATCATTTATATGTCTTCTTTTGAGAAATGCCTGTTAAGGTTCTTGGCCCATTTTTAAATTGGGTTGTTTTCTTGCTATGGAATTGTTTGAATTCCTTATATATTTTGGATGTTAACCCCTTATCATTTGTACGGTTCTCAAATATATTCTCCCATTCCATAGGTTGTCTCTTACTGGGAATTTTATATAGGAAATTTTATGATCAATTTGCTGTTGTGGGTGAAATGGATTAGAGAGAATAAGTGGGAAGAAGAAATGCCTAGGAACAGAGAGCCATTTCAGAACTATTATAACAATATCAGCAAAAATGGGAAGATCTTGCACTAAGAGTTATGATTATGTTTGGCAGATATAATAAAGATATCTTAAGGAAGGAGAACTGAGTAGATATTCTGATCAATCAGATGTAGAGAATGAGGGACAGACAGGAGCTGACTGCAGTGGACAGGTGAACTGAGTCAGATTAAAGCAGGCCCTATTTAAAAGTCAGAAAAACAGGGACAAAGTATTTTATTCTGGTGAGAGATGAACGCTAGGCAGGTTCTCAGGGCTCTAGCCAAGTGATCTGGGATTCAGGGAATAATTGTAGTCCTTATAAAAAATTTGAATGTAGCCGGGCGCGGTGGCTCAAGCCTGTAATCCCAGCACTTTGGGAGGCCGAGGCGGGTGGATCACGAGGTCAAGAGATCGAGACCATTCTGGTCAACATGGTGAAACCCCGTCTCTACTAAAACTACAAAAAATTAGCTGGGCATGGTGGTGCGTGCCTGTAATCCCATCTACTCAGGAGGCTGAGGCAGGAGAATTGCCTGAACCCAGGAGGCGGAGGTTGCGGTGAGCCGAGATCGCGCCATTGCACTCCAGCCTGGGTAACAAGAGCGAGCGAAACTCCGTCTCGGAAAAAAAAAAAAAAAAATTTTGAATGTTTTTATCAGTTGAACTGTGTCTCCCAAAATTCTTGTGTTGAAGTCCTAGCCCCCAGCACCTCAGAATGTGACTGCATTTGGAGACAGGGTTTTAAAACAGGTAGTTTAGGCAAAACGAGGCCATTAGGATATTCATTAGAGTGGGTCCCAATCCAATATAGCTGGTGTCCCTATAAGAAGACATTAGGACACACAGCTACACACAGGGAAGACCACATGAAGACACAGGAGAAGATGTTATCTACAAGCCAAGAAGAGAAAGAAGCCTCAGGCAAAAGCATCCTTGTTAACAGTTTTGATCTCAGACTTCTACCCTGCAATTGTGAGAAAATATTTTTGTTGTTTAAGCTACCCAGACTGTGGCACTTTATTATGACAGTCCTAGCAAATAATATAAATGTCAAGATGGGCCTAAGTCCTTTCAAACCACAGAAGGCACAAGCCATGCCAACCGGGTGCTAAATAATACAGCTCAGAAAGTAGGCAGGGCCACCAGGAACCCTTGGTTATTGATCTTCTGGCCAATAACTACTTCTCAATCCTATCCTCTGGTAGAGATGGGGCTTCTAATATTCTTTCAAGTTTGATTCTTATTGACTCAAGTGTGAAATCTCATTGATTTCAAGTTTGATTCTCATCTGTAGCAGAGCCGAGCTACAGATGAAAAAGTCTTTAATTTTGATGCTAAGAAGAGTCAGAAGCAAGCAGGGGCTGACTGACAATCTCAATTTCAAAAAATAACTAACTGAATATCAACATATAGCACAAAAGAATGTTAGATCTGGTCACAACTGACTCAAAAATAATTAAGATATTTGTTTCCACTTGCACATTCCTTTGCCTTCACATGCAAAGAGAAATTCACTGTGGTTCAACTGTTATTACCCTGGATTACTGCAAATTTCTCTGAACTGACCTTTCTGTTTCATTATCACCACTCTTAGCCCCCAATAATGAAGATCAAGGGCAGATCATTTTAGGCATGAATAGGCACATTGCCATGATTTTCTCATTTGTCTGTATATATTTGCCAAAAAAAGGAATAATCTGGAAATCTTGACTCTTGGTCCTAATCTCCTAAATCCAATTTTGAAAGGTAGTTTCTTCCTTTGCAATTACTCCCACGTTCATCCTTTTATATTTTTATGTATCCCAGTTTAGGCTCTTTTCAGATCTTGCCCAAACCAGCACAATAGCCTCCTTACTTTTCCGCTTGCCTTTTAGCTCTTTCCTTGCTACCTAAATCAATCCTGCACAAAACTTGCGTAAAACACCTTTAGAAAATTTTGACCACAATGCTCCTTTCCTGTATGTTAACCTCCAATGGAGTCTTGTTCCTTATAGCAACACATTCAAACACACCTCTGTCTAATGTTTAAGGCTGTGGGAGTCTGGCCTTTTCTAGCCAATGCATAATTGCCCTAGCTTTCCAAATCCTCAAATATATTCAAGTGATTTCAAGCACTGCCCACCACATGCCTGCCACACAGCACAGTGCTTCCCAACCCTGTGCTTTTGTTCATATGGTTCCATTCCTTAGCCTGCATCTCTGCCATGCTCCACCATGCTCCTTTAAGAGCAGTTCAAATCCCAGAAGATTTTGATCTCATTTTTCTCCTAGCACGACATGCCTTTTTTTCTGTCTGCTCATTCTGCCCATCTTTCAAGGCCAAGCATAACTTATAACTTATCTTTGAAGTCTTTCCTAACCATTCCAGCATTCAGTCTTTTGAGAAAGGCTTCTGTGGGGTCACCAGTGACCAGACATTGAGCTCTAGGGATCACAATTGAGTAAGACACTGTTCTTAATTTCCAGGATGATGTCCTCTGCTATTTCCTTGAGTTTCTATTGCAATTACTACCCAAATAATTGTCTACTAATAAGGCGATGCCTCAGGAAATTTCTTGTTGTTAATTGCCAATTACATTTGCTTAACTTAAAAAATGACTCATCTTACCTAGTTAGGTTGCGAAGATTCAGTTTTCCCCAAAGTACCTAGTTTTCCCCCAAAGTATCTAGTTTAACATGGGAGTAGAGAGAGATATGCTATTATGTATTGGGTATTGGGCTATTACTTTTGCTAGTGCTTCTCCCAGTGTGATATGGCTAGCAGTTCATTTTATGGGACACACAAAACCCATGATTTTACAGATACTGTTGCTGAGGATAAGGCTAAATAGTGCCTATGTAAGTGTTTTTAAAAAGTGAGTTGATTTAAAAACAAATGTTAAACAGTAATGTTTCAAGTGATAGCCATGGCAAAAACGGTAGAGGTGGTCCTTCAATGTATTTCAAATGCATTATATGATGTCACATTTATTCCTCAGAACAACCTTGCAAATTAGAAACCGAAGTCCAGAAAAATGATAGAACTTATTGAAGTCACTAAGGTAACAGATCATGCTACAGGCTTCAAGTGAAAAAAGCCAGGTCTTTCTGACTGAAGCTCTTCAAACTTTCCCTCTTTACCATAATACCCTTTTGCGTATAGAAAGATTTAGCTTAATCTAATACTTGAATAGAGGTGTCTGACCTGTGTTTTAATACTCGATATTCTCAAAAAGATTTGCTTTAGCTTTCTAAATCAAATCCTTCGCCTTCAGAACAATAAAAGAGACACACCAGAGGCATGTTGGTGTATTTCTAAGCATATTTACAAAACATAAAAGGAAAAGGACCTGATTCCCCGGCTGGGTGAGTGAAACGTTAATTCTTCACCTTGGCACCTCAACCTACAGCTGTAATAAGGGCCGTTATGCCCAAATAGGCCCTTAAACGGAAGACCTGCTGAGCAGAGACCCACTTTCCCAGCCCTGCTCAACTGCCTCAGCTTTTCTGCCAACTGACCAGGCGGAAGCAGCAGCAGGGGAGGAGGGACTGCAGGTAGGTGGGGAGGGGATCATTTTGAAAGCCCTAAATCCCTTGCAGGGAAGAAGCAGCTGCTCCTTGTTTTTCTAAACATCTGTCCCATCTGTCCCAGGCCGCACCTCACCCTTCGGTGGCTCGAGACAGTTAAACATAAATTTGACAAGGAGGCACTTCTGAAGGCTGGTTTGTGAGTGGAAATGAACCTTAGTACCAGCTAGAAAGTTTCTTCCACTGAGAAGAGGTTAGTAGGGGGACTTCAGCGGGACGGCTATTACCTTTCTTCATTTTACTCTCACAAAACATACAGCTTTTACGGTAGAGGCGGGTTTGTAACATCACCCAAATCAGCCCGTACGCCCTGAGGACATGATTTTACAACACAGAGGTACTTCTAGAGCCCGCATTTTAACCTCTAGGAGAGCCGTAGTCTTTGATTTGAAGGAGAAATAACGATATTGCACAGACCACAGCACCTTTATGGAGAACAAGCTGTGCACACCTAGCGTGTGTGACGTTTACCACATTTAACAGCGTGTTTTTATTCGTCTCCTCCGCCACACCGCTCCCTGAGAACAGGGACGTTATTTTTCTGGTTATTTTCCTCTCGCATTCAGAACCGTGGCTGGAATTTGGCAGCCATGGAACAGACATTTATGAATGAATGAACGTTACCGAAGAAAAAAATAAAGGAACTGAATGATTCATTGGGTTCTCCGAAGGCGGGTATGGGGGGCGGGGCTCGGACTTGGACCCAGTTACCGAGTGAGGCGCAGTCCCAAAGTCCTGCAGCTCCGGCTCCAGTCACCGCAGACTCACGTCAGCAACCGTTGCTCAGGCCTCACGAAGCTAGGCTGCGCGCGTCCTGCGCGGCCCCGCCCCGAATGAGCGCAGCCACGCCCCCTTCCCTGGTCATTCCCTCAGCGAAGTCAGTTCCACTCGCTACACGATTGGGGCGGGGCCAGGGGAGCGCAGGCGCAACGGGCGGCGGAAGTAAAAACCCGGGAAGGAAGAGGGAAAGGGGCCTGTTGGTGCTTTGCAAAGGGCGCCGCGTTTCTGCTGCGGGAAGCTCCCGAAGCTCCCGGAGGTCGCTCGCGCGTCCGATCCCAAGCTCCTCCCCTCTACTTCCCTCCCCTCTACTCCCCTCCCCGCTTGCCCTCGGAGCCGCTAAGGGGCTGCCTTCTTCTCCGCCCGCCGAGATGGCGCTTGACCCCGCAGGTACCGGGCGGGAAGCGGGGTTTGCCGAGGGGCCTCATCCCAGGTCTCACGCCAGGGGCCGTAGGGGTTGGATGCCGACCTGGGAAAGGTGCAGAGCTCTGAGTGGCACTGCTTCCACCAGCGTCTCCTCAGGCTGCTTCACCCGGTCTTACGTCATCTTCTCATTTGTTGGGGGTTATGGTTAGCTGAGGTTGCGTTTGATGTCTAAACTCTCGTCCATTGTGGTTTCCGAGTTAACTCGACTAGTCTCTTCATTGTCACCCTCTTTTTCGCCCCTTAAGGGCACAGACTCATTTAATCTCTGGTGCAGACAGTCTGGCCCCAGAAAAATTTGCATATTCTTTCCAGCGCACAGTTTTACATTTCTGTTTGGGAGTTCATCCTTGTAACCCAACTTAAAAATACATTTCAAAGGATCCATCACGGTGGCAGGAGTCAGGTTTTTGAAAGAGATCTTCAAAGTCTTGAATGTTGTTTTAATTTCCTTGCTTCCAACCACTTCCGTTTACAGCAGTAGTTTAATTTCCCTGGATTTCCCATCCTTATGGAAGGTCACCTGCAGTATCTTTGCTTTAGGCTATTGTTGCAAGGGTATAGATAGCATTTTTGGAGGGAATGGTAATTGGTTTAATACATTTCTACGAAAAGTCAAAACATTGAGAGTTGAAATGGCGTCAAACCTTGGGAGATTGAGAAATGGAAAATGCTCTTTCGGAGCCTTCAAAAAGCATGAAAAATAGGTGTAGCACAGAAATAATGCTTAAATTGAACACGTTATTACCAAGCTAAATGTTCTCAATTATCCACCAATAGTATGTGGTGTGGTAGGTCCTTTTATCTCCATTTTACAGATTAGGACGCTGAAGCGAAGAGAAGTTAAGTGACTAGTCCAAGTGAGTAGTGGTAGATCAGGGAGTACTCTAATTTGAAGCATAGGGGAGTTCTGAAACATAATGATCGTATTCATTTTGGACTATGTGATTATGAAGCAGTTAGCAGTTGACCTGGGCTTTGAAGGATAGAATTTCCAGTGGTTGGAGCTGAAGAAGAGGCAGCCCCATGAGCACAGATGTTGATAGTAAAGTGCACTGTGGGATGCTTGGTTTCAGGATGAATACTATGATTTGGTTCTTGAGAGTAGAATGGTTGTCGGTGAGGGGTGGGTAAGGCAGGTTCAGGTTTAGGCCCATATAATTTATGACATTTCTTATTTTATTTTTATTTTTTTGTTACTGAGACAGAGTCTCACTCTGTCACCTAGGCTGGAGTGCAGTGGCACAATCTTGGCTCACTGCAACCTCTGCTTCCTGGGTTCAAGCAATTCTTCCCCCTCAGCCTCCCCAGTAGCTGGGATTACAGGTGAGTGCCACCGTGCTCGGCTAATTTTTGTATTTTTAGTAGAGGTGGGGTCTCACCCTGTTGGCTAGGCTGGTCTGGAACTCCTGACTTCAAGTGATCCGCCTGCCTCGGCCTCCCAAAGTGCTGGGATCGCAGGTGTGAGCCACTGCACCCAGCCTAATTACGGTATTTCTGAACTTGAAGTGACAATCAAAGAAATCTCATATAGATGAGGAGACTGAGACTGAGAGAGGTTAAAGATTTCCATATATTTATAATTTTTGAATTTAGACAGGGAAATTTGGAAAAAAATATCTTCATACTTGCTGTCTTCACTTGCTTACCTTCCAGTTATTCATTATTCATAAGCCACTCCAATCTTGTATTGTACCCAATGCCACACAACTAGCTGCTGGTAGAGCCAAGTCTGCATAAAACCTAGGTAATTTCATTTCCAGTCCAGCACTGTAGACCATGCCACCTTTTGAGTATTTATTGATTAAGCAAATACTTGTTGAGTGCCTGGCATATGCCCCATATTGTTCTGGGCCCTAGGGAACAGTAGTATATAGGACAATTAATAGCCCAGTCCCACTCTACACAGATGTGTGTGTGGGCATGCGTGCACGCACACACACACACACACACACTTTTACAGATTGTGATAAAAATGAAGAAAATAAGCAATGTCATGTGGTAGATGGTGAAGATAGTAGTCAGTGAAGAGCTTTATGCGGGAGTGACATCTGTATTGAAAACTGAGGGATGAGAGGAAGCTAAGCAGAGTGTGCAAGGCCATTGGTAAAAAAATACTGAAAATATTTAACTTGAATGTGGGTCAGAGTGTGGAGGGGATCCATGAGGAAAGATATTGTGAAAGTAGGTAGTAGGCAAATGCCTAGATATTGCAGAGGCTGCAAGGCCTCCAAGGCTGGCTGTGATAATAAAGCATTTGAATTTTTTTCTAATGCCACCAATAGTATGTGGTGTGGTAGGTCTTTAAAAGACTCTGCCTTTGGAGTCTTTTAAAGAGGGCAGTAACATAATTTGTGTGTTTATTACCCTGGCTACAGTGGTAGCATGCATTGTAGAGGGATTAGGTCTTAAGTGGAAGAAGAAAGACAGGTTAAGAGATGGGAGCAGTAGTCCAGGCCAAATATGTTTGTGTCTTGGCCTAACATGGTATTAGAAAATGGAAAGAAATATGTAGCATCATGAGGAGAAATTGACAGGACTTGCTGTTGCATTGAATAAGGATGGTGAGAGAAAGGGAGGAAATAGCAACTGGGCACAGTGGCTCATACCCATAATCCCAGCACTTCGGGAGACTGAGGCAGGCAGATCGCCTGAGCTCAGGAGTTTGAGACCACTCTGGGAAACATGATAAAACCCCATCTCAACTGATACACAAAAAGTTAGCCAGGCATGCCTGCAGGTGCGTGCCTGTAGTTCTAGCTACTTGGTAGGCTGAGGCATGAGAATCGCTTGAGCCTGGAAGGCAGAGGTTGAAGTGAACCAAGATTGCATTACTGCACTCCAGCTTGGGCTACAGAGTGAGTGTCTCAAAAAAAAAGAGAAAAAAAAAAAAAAGAAAGAGAGGAAATAGGGATAATTTTAGCTTTTTACATCAGCAACTGAGTGGAAAGTCATGGTTAAATCTAACAATGTGATTATTGGAAACTTCAACAAAGGAAGGAATGGAAGCAATGGAAAGTAAAAAAGTAGAGTCAGCAAGTAGGAAGATTTTTTTCCCTAAATTGTTTTGTCTAAATTCCAGAATGAAATGCATGGAAACCGGGTTTTTTTTTTGTTTGTAATTTTGTGTTTATCTGGTTCATACATTGAAGCTTAGGTTCACATTTTGATGTTTTTCTGCTTTGTACGGCCCACGATGCTATTTGCCCATATTGGGTAAATGAATAATAGATACACTAAATGAGGTTTATTTAGCAAAATCTGTTTTCCCCTTGGTTTATTTTGCGTTTTTTGTGATCTTTACAGAAGCTTGATTTTCATTTGGCAGCAACTTTTAATTAACTTTTAAGGGTCTGTTTTCCTAAAGAAACTGAAGCCAACAATGAAATGCAGATTATATACTTACACATAGTTTTTTTTACACTATTTTTTTTATAGTAGCAGTAAAAATAGCACTCTTAGCTTAGTGCCATGTTCTAGACACATTTTCAGACATGATTATATTCTCAGATGATGGCCCATAGTAACCTGCACCTGACAAATTTGATTTTTCCCTTTCTCTATCAACTAGAAGTATTTCCTTTCTCCCTTCTTTGACTTTTCTCCTTATTAGTAAGGTTCTCTTCCCTCTGCCACCATGGATTCATTCTCTACTTATACAGGATGGGGCATGGCACCCTAAGGGAATTTCCCTATATGTGTGTCCCTGTGTCCTTCTATTGCTGTTTTCTTCCAGAAACCTAATAAGAGGAGGAAGATGGGACAGAGACAGGGTTTAGGGGGTGGAAAGTGGGGTCAGGAATTTCATGACATTCCATGAGAAGGTGTTGAAAGTATATGTGTCTTCGAGGATTTCAGTATGGATGCTCTGGAGTATTTGGGTTGCAGTACTCCAAGTTGCGGTTCTTTTAGTGGTTCCTGTGGGGATGTAGGTAAATTAGCTTTAGGGACACTGGCACAGTACTAGCACTTACATTTACTAGAAAATTTTACTTTTTAAGTTAGACATCTAAACAAACTTGAAGAATCTCTTTTGAGCATTGTGTGTTTAATATGTAAAAGGTTATGGAGTTGATTAGAATTTTTTTTTTATTTTTAAATTTCTTTTTAGTGATAGGGTTTTGCCATGTTGCCCAGGCTGGTCTTCAACTCCTGGGCTCAAGCGCTGCGCCCGCCTTGGTCTCAAAGCGCTGGGTTTATAGGCATAAGCCACTGTGTCTGGCCAACTAGAAAAATTTTGATTTTATTATTGCTGCTGTAGCTCTAGAGTATCTTAGACATAAATTACATTGGTGGCACAGAACAAAAGAAAAAAGACTTGTTTAATGTCTACATTTTGTATATTTATAATTTAAAAGTGTATTTGCCATAGAAAATACATTGTTTTTGTCTCACTATGTTTTTGTCTCACTAGATTAATTTAACAACTCTCTGATGTTTCTCTGTGAAATTTGAAAAACACTGCCTTAAGTGAAGACCATAAGAAAGAAGAATTAAGATCAAAGAGGAGTATGTGGCATAGCAGTGGGGTGGGGGTGGGGATTTCAGTTATGAAGCATGAAATGACCTGTAAACCATTTCAAGGATTTTGAATTTTATACTAAGAACAATGGGAAGATACTGCAAGTTTTTAGGGAAGGGAGTGACAAATAGAACGTTCCTCATTTTTTGTTGATCTGACTTTTGTTTAGATTAAGAATAACCTTGATCTCAGCCAAATACTGCATGCATGATGTGTCTTTCTCAGAGAATCCCATCTGGTGGCACACGGTATCTGTCTCTCATAGGTGATGTGAGTTTTGATTACCCACTCAAGGTTTTGCCCTGTTTTATTGTCATATTTTCCCTGTTTTGCAATTAATAACTAATCCGTGGGAAGATTAAGACCTTGTAAATATTTGCTTCTTCTCAAAAATTTCCCTTTGATTTAGGGTCCATTAATGTTTTTTACTTGATTCAGTCTTTCCATAATGGTTGCAAAATAATGATTTTCTACCTCCAGCACACTCCCTTCACATTTACTAGATGGTTGTTGACATTTTGCTCTAAGCAAGGGACTGCTTTGTTTAATTTTTATTTATTTATGAATTTATTATTGGTATTATTCATAAGGACTCATGAATACCTATATTTTTCAATGGTTTATACTCTGTTAATGTACATAATTAGTTTTTGTGCTTGAATTTCCCCAGATTTGGCCAGAGTTTCCTTCAAGCTAGCTTTTGAATCTTTGTCATATGCTCTCACTGTTTTTTTGAGCATTTCCTTTTTATTCCCTGAAAAAAGATATCATTGCTTCATCTTGTACCTACCCTGGCCAATCCATTGAATTAGTTATTTCCCTGAGAAGCCCTAGTTTCATTTATTTGGCCACAGTATTAGAGAATAAGATCTGGTCACGAGGACTGCATATAACTTGGACGTTTTACATGAAAGTGATTTATTAATGGATTGCCTTTGGAAAAAAACAAAACAAAACCCTGTAACAGGGAGTAAGGAAAATAGGAGAGGGGAGGGGAAAAGTCTGAGCAAGGATGTGGTTTCAGGGAAGGCTAGTCTCAGCCTAATCAGCTGTTGTGTACCGCATGGTACATAGAATTTTTGTGTCTTGGAGGCAAGGGAGCTGAGCTGTCATGCCATTTTGCAGCCATTGGTTACTGCAGGAGTTGGGAAGAGGGACAGCAGCAAGGAAGACTGCACAGGGCTTCCATGTCCAAAGGCAGTCTTGAGAAGTTGCAGTTATGAATGCTCCAACATTCTCTGCTGCAGGAGGGATACCATCTCTATCCTAAAAACAATTCGTTGGAGTCTGTTAGGAATCTAGTTGGGTAGTGAGAGTTTAGATAGTAGTGAGAGTTCAGATAGTAGCACGTCAGATAGGAAGGGGTACTTGCACACATGTATACATATATACAGGTATGTGTACTGCAGCTAGTAAAGTGTCACAGGTTGTGGTTAACAAGTTTGAATAAAAATGGCTTAAGATATACCTAAGGTAGGCGAAGCTGTACTTTTTTTTGTCTTCTAGGCCATCGTACATGCTGTTCTCTCTACAATTTTCCTTGTCTTCCCTATCCCCAAGTCTACTGTATTCTTGTTTATTTTTCAAAACTCAATTTAAAATCAGTTTCATAGGAGGCTTTTCCTGATTGTCACCACCTCCAGTTAAAAAATTTTTTTAATGTTTAAAATTAAAAAAAAAACACCAAAATATCATATAACCTATGTATAGAGTTGTTTTCCTTCTAGATATAAATTCCTTTCCCTTGATAAATAAAAGAAAACCTACAGATATGATGCACCTGTATTAACAAATAATTGGAGAAATAAAGAAAAACATGATTTGGAGAATGGGAATATCCTACCTATGTAATAAATAGTAAATATTTTTCATATGAATCCACCTCTTTAAATTTATTAGAGACTAGATAAAAGGATAGGTCATTTAATTTCACCTAGATTGTAGAAGATTACCCACCTACTGCCAGGGAAGTAGTGTGTGGTTGTGGAATCAACACCAAATTTGGCAGTTAATAAGACTGACTTCTTGTTTCAGACTTTGTCATTAACCTATCTTTAATGACATAATATGAGATTTGAGGATGAGAGGTAGAGAGATACATCAGATAATTGCTAAGGTTGCTTCAAGCCTTAAACTTTTATGATTTTAAATATTAATGCTTGTCATAGGTCCTAAGGGGTTCTTGACTCAGCACAGAAATAAATTCAAGTTTATGTGTTGTTGCCTGGATTAGTATCTTTATTTGTTAATCACATATGTGTAAAATTCTGCGTTTTTGACATCTGTGGACATCTGTGGATGTCAGAAATTTGAGAAGTATTACCTTGTACTTGATATAAGTGGAGCAAACAAAATTGTACCCAGGTAAGACTATTGATGCCCAAGTTAACATTCTCCCCCACAATCACCTGTTCTATTTTTGCATTAAGTAAGAACGTTGAAGGAAAAAACTGTTAAGAATGTGATGTTTACTATCCTGCATTATGTTTTGCTAAAAAAAAAAAAACTTACTGGGAGATTCTTACAGATCAAAAGATATGTTAATTACCTAAACATGATTAATTGGAATGTAGAGTATCACATGTTTATGCTGCAGAATAAGGAACCTTGCTTGTCTGATTCATTATTGTATACACAATCCCTTGTGTGGTGATTGGTACATAATAGGTATATAAGTATTTGTTTACAGAGTATCTGTAACTGTCAAATATTAAAACTCTTTTCAATATATGTGTCATTGTTAAACAGTTAAAACAATTTTATTGCATATTTATATACTAGGATTTAGAGGGAATTATAAAGATGAGTTAGATGTGGTCTCTGACCTCTTTAAATTTAACTGTTACATATAGTAGTTCTCAATCTAGCTGCTTATTATTATCGTTTGGGGAGCCTTAAAAAACACCAATACCTGGCTTTTACCCCAGCATTTTTTATTTAACTGGTCTGGGGTGGGGCCCAAGCACTAAGCATTGTGTACAGTCCTCTCAGGTGGTTCTTTGTTACAGCCAGAGTTGAGAACTTCTGGTACCAAAATCTGTCTTAGTCTACTCAGGCTGCCATAACAAAATCCCATAGACTGAGTGACCCAAACGACATACACTGAGTGGCTTAAACAACGTACATTTATTTTTTTACTATTCTGGAGGCTAGGAAGTTCAAGATGAAGGTGCAAGCAGATTTGGTTGCTGGCAAGGACCCATGTCCTGATTTGCAGATGGCTGCGTTCTCCCTGTGTCTTCACATGGTAGTGAGGGGATAGGGATAGGGGAAAGGGGGTTGGAGGAGGAGAGAGGGCGAAGGAGAGAGAGCCCTCTGCCTCTTATGAGGCCACCAATCCTATCAAATTAAGGCCTCACCTTTATGACCTCATTTGACCTCAACTACTTCCCAAAAGCACTGTCTCCAGATACAGTCACATTGTGGGTTAGGGATTCAACATATGAATTTGGGGAATGGTAAACACAATTCAGTTTATACCAACCACTGATGTGGCAGGTATATAGTGTGATGCGATGTGATGTGTTTAAGTCCAGGTGTGATACAGCAACAGAACTAGTGCAGGCAAAATCTTGGGGTTAGAGAAAGGAGAAATCACTTTTTAGTCCTGGGGATCAGGGAGAACTTTGGGATGGAGAAATGTTGAGTTGGGTTTTAAAGAAGTAAACTTTGGTAACAAAAATAAAAGATAGAAGATGTAAAGTGAAGACCAAGATTGAACTAGAATTTGGCTTTACCTGTTACTTGCTGGGTAACACTGCAAGATTGCTTTGAGCTTTCTGAGTCTTAGTTTCTTTATACCTGCTTCTGAATGAGATGATGTTTGTAAACCAGTTTCATTCACCACCCTTTTCTTCCTTCTGTAAATGTTTATCATGTTGCTTCTGTGTGCTATGTAATCATAAGCTGATTTTTCAGGTAAGAAGGGTAACATAACCACTAGGTTGGCAAAATGAAAGTTTACATTGTAGAAAATTTATGTTGGAATTGAGATGCTGGTGAGACATAGAAACGACCAGTAGATAGTTAACAATGTGGAGAGTTGGAGATGGAGATGAGCACTGAGAACTCTGCATAAATGCCGCCTTTAAAGGTGGAACCTCGTGGGATTGCTCCAGGAGGATTAAGTGCAGATATTACCTTGGAAATGTGTATACTTCTAGTATTGTTTACATTGTTCAGGATATTTTTGAAACTCCTTTAAGATTTCCTTCAGATTCTTCAGTATACTCATCTTAATATCCCTATTTTGGAAAATCTTTGTTCTGAAAATGAATTTGAATTTCAGCCAAAGTTTAACTAGAGACAGTTTGGTGAAGGTAATAGATGATTATCCTGGGAAATGCTACTTCTTCGCTTGTCTCAGTTTGTTTTGTGTTGCTGTGAAGGAATACCTTAAGATGAATAATTTATAAAGAAAGTGATGTATTTAGCTCACAGTTCTGCAGGCTATCCAGGAAGCATGGCATCTACTTGGCTTCTGATGAGAGGTTTTATACTGTGTCTGAACATGGCAGAGAATGTCAAAGGGGAAGAGGACATATGTGAAGAGGGACCAAACCTGAGAGGCATCCTGATTTTTACAACAAACCAGTCTCTTGGGAACTAATCGGTTTCTCTGAGAACCAGTCCACTCTCGAGAACCAGTCCCTCCAGGAAGAGCAGGAATTCATTACTGCTAGAAGGGCACAAAGCCATTCCTGAGACGTCTGCCATTATGACCCAAACACATCCCATTAGGCGCCACCTCCTTACACTGCCATATTGGAAATCAGACTGAAATATGAGATTTGTGGGGACAAACCATATCCAAACCATATTGCTCCCACTCCCAAAAAGTTAAATTATGGAACTGGTTTTCTTGTTTACTTCAGACTAGCTCTGAAGCCATACCAAGAAAGAAGATGTGATTTGAGCAAAGGCTGAGTCTGAAATAAGTGAAAAACTCTTCAGTATAAACATAATTCTCCTATCCCATTATCAAAGTACTATATTTTCTTTATAGGAATTTTACGAAATACTGTAAGATGAAAGAAGAATGAGTAGTAACCGGGTGGACAGAGGCACTGAGGAACATTCATAGGGTTGAGAATATTACAGAATCTTCTAGGTGTATTTGAGAAATAAAGTAAGTAAGGCAATATATTGCCAAGAAGGCCAGAAGTATGCTGTCATTTATTCCTTTCTCAAATGTCTGCACCTGTCCCATAACACTGCTGATTTTCTACCAGATATCAGTGGGAAATTGTGCTTGTAGGCAAAGATGGTCTTGAAGTTTTACCAAATAAAGTAAATGTGAAACTTGTTCATTTAAGAAATTATGGCCACAGTGGCGGTTATAACACATTTCTAAAATTGGCAGGTCTTATTGCATAAGTTAATTTCCTGCTTTGGTGTACTTTTAAATTTGTTGTCCCTTTCTGGCCCCTTCTTGCTTAAATCAGTGTGGGTAGAAGAAGAAGTTTTCACACCTAGCAATCTGCAGAATCTGAGGTCCAAGAAATAGGTGCTATTGGGAAATGGGCACATCTCGTGTGAACAAGGTGGTTAATTAACAGTGAAAGCTGATAGGACAGAGGAGCTCAGAGGAAGCATAGTATTGTGGGATATGGGTGGTACCTGACTCAGAAGCTAAGCAGAAATCTTAGAGACACATCTGTCTCACTGGTGTACTTTCCATATTTTGTAAGCATTTGAGCATATACAAAATTAGATTGTTAGTAACTGACCTAATATTTGATGTTTATTCTCTTTGAATGTGTTAGTTCAAACAACTGACGAATTGCCCCTCTTATTTTTTAAAAATATTAAAAAATATATTTTTAAAAACATCTTTTTCCATGATAGGAAGCAGAATCAGAATTCCCTTTGATTTTACTTTCTGATAAAAAAAATTGAGAATTGAGAATTTTTGAATTTTGTTTGTTCAGATGATGATGCCTCTGAAACACAAATTTACTATCTAAGTGTTGTTTCCCTGCTTCAGCATAACTGTGGAAGCTCATTTAGCCTTGTTTGCCAAAGTCCCCTTAAATAGGCCACTACTCCATGTGCATGGTGGTGTCATTGAAGGTTTAGAACCTAAGTTACGTGATCTTGGCATTGGCACTTTATCAGAGGCTCGGATCATTTCACGCCACTTCTTTATCTGCAAGATGAAATCAAAGTACTTGAGAAAACTGTTAAGAAGACTGTATGTATTCATTGCCCTTATCTCTAGGTTTCACAACCAGAGGCAGGCTGAAGCATTGGGAGGAAAATCTCTTCTACTCTTGATTTCCCTTTCTGTTTTTGTTTTGTCAGTTCAAGTATTGCTTCAAAGAAATAAGGTGAATTTTCCTGTTCTAAGATGTCTCTTCTTCTGCTTGTCCTCATTTTACTCTGTCATAGCAAGAGGGTATGAACAAAATTGCCAGAGGAATATCTGGTCATGAGCATGCATATCTTTGTGCTGTTGAGAAAAACTGGAGTTTACCTAGATTCCTGGTGTGAATCACTTAGAACTAACAATTGAGGACTCTGGTCTCGTATTGTATATCATGCCTTCTTCCTGGGGCTCTGTCTTTTGAGACTTTTTGTAGCTAGTAAAGAAGAGGGACCAGTCAGACGTTGTAACTCATGCCTGTGATCCCAGCATTTGGGAGGCAGAAGTGGTTGGATTGCTTGAGTCAGGGAGTTTGAGACCAGCCTGGGAAACATAGTGAGACCACATCTCTATAAAATATACATAACAACATTAGCTGGATGTGGTGGTGCATGCCTGTGTTTCCAACTACTTGGGAGGCTGAGATAGGAGGATCACTTGAGCCTAGGAGGTGGAAGCTGCAGTGAGCTGTGATCACACTATTGCACGCTATCCTGGGTGACAAAGTAGGACTCTTTCTCAAAAAAACAAAACAAAAACAAAAACACCCCCACCCCCCGCAAATAGCTAAAACAAACAAACAAGAAGGACCCAAAGATAGAAACTATTGCTAATAAGAACACTGTTGCAAGTTTATTACAAGCATTTTTCATGTTTTTCCTGCACAGTAAACAGTAGCACCAAACCTTCAGAAACAAGTAAGTGTAACCAGGAAATTTTTTAAAAAGTAGCATTACTGAAGTAAGTATCAAATTAGTTAAATTAGAATGTTTTCATTATTGAAAAGGCATAGCTTGCCCCTTATATATCACATTCTTTCCTATTACAGATTCTGTAATATTCTGATTTCCTTCACTGTTTCTTTGTGGATTCACAGCAAGTGCTGCTGTCAGTAGCCTTATAATCTACTACGGCCATATTGCAAGAACACATGAGCCCCAAAGCAAAATATGAGCTAACAAATTCAGCCAGTGAAAAAGGTGAAAATTGACTTTCAGGTGATGATAGAATGTTGAGAAGTTAGAGCTTTGGAAATTTTCCCTGGTGATATTTTCCTGATTCTTTAATTCAGCATAAATTTATGTGACTATGTAGTAGTATACTTTCAAAATTTAATTTTTAGTTTTGCAATCTCTGTACAAATGTATAACATATATATACCAGATTAAGATTAAGAGAATCACTTTGTAATTTGTGAATAAAAAGTGTCATATCTATAATATTTGTAATGTTGAAGATAGCTTTTTCAAAAATTATAATTAATAAATCATTGATACTTAGTGGCAGCTATTCTATCAAGTGGGAAAACCTTTAGTAGAATTTTTATATGTTTAATACTGTCATTTCTAATTTAATACCAAGAATTTAGAAAATTTTAATCAATATTAATACAATTCGGGAATTATATATTTGCCCTAGGAAGTTTAGAATAATGATCACAAGTCTTGACAAGCGTTTTAAAAACATGTTTGATAGGAATATTACAACTTAGAATTCATAATATAGGTAAATTTCTTTTATAATTTATTTTTGGAAAAATCTATGTCTGTATTCAAGGAATTGATTCAAAATAATATTGACTTAGCTATTTAAGACCATTGGAAGATTTATAGAGCAAAGAGAAGATTCATCAGGACGCTTTATGAGTAAGTTGTATAGATTAAAATTATATACGTGAAAAAAAGTAACACTTTGAAATTGATTTTATAAATAGATGAGTATAATCCAACGTCTTCTAATCTGCTTAGTAATAACACTGAACAGTTATTGAAGTCTAATTATGATTTATCCTATAGGCAAGGCAAAAAGGAATTTGTGGATATAGTCTCAGTTTTATTCTTTTCTCTGTAAATAAGCATCAGCTTTCCACTCTACAAGATGCCACAGTCTCTTCAAATTCAACATGTCCACAACTGAATTTCTCTCTTACCTGATCCTTCTTTTATATTCCCTTATCTCAATAAATGGTCATATCCTTTTACTTGAAGCCAGCAAACTGGGAATCCTCCTTGAATCATCCCTTTCCCTCAGCCCCCTTAGGTACTGTCAGTCCTTGTAGGGCCTCTCTCTGAATTTGTTCTTTTCTCTCCATCTATGCTTCCAATCTCAGTGCTTTGTTATGTGTCCTCATTTGTTTTTTTTTTTTGTTGTTGTTGTTGAGACAGAGTCTCACTCTGTCTCCTAGGCTGGAGTGTAGTGGCACGATCTCAGCTCACTGCAACCTCCACCTCCCTGGTTCAAGCAATTCTCCTGCATCAGCCTCCCGAGAAGTTGGGATTACAGACAGCACCACCATGACTAGGTAATTTTTTTTTTTCTTTTTTTTCATAGAGACAGGGTTTCACCATGTTGGCCAGGCTGGTCTTGAACTCCTGGCCTCAAGTGATCCACCTGCCTCAGCCTCCCAAAGTGTTGGGATTACAGATGTGAGCCATTGTGCCCGGCATGTTTCTCATAGCTTCTGCAAAGCTAAGGAAAAAGAGAAAGTGCAAAGAGTTCAGCAGATATTGTCTATGGGCCAAATCTGGAAAGGCCTATCAGCTACGAATGGCTGGTAACATTTTTAAAGGGTTATTTAAAAAAATAATTATATATATATACTTAACGTGTGTATATGTGTATATATGCCATATATACATATACATATATGTATATATGACAGACATGTAGCCTGTAAAGCTTGAAATATTTATACTCTAGTTCTTCACAGAAGAAGTTTGTCTATCTTTACATAGGCAGTGAAAATTGGAATACAATTATGGGTGTGGTAAAGAGAAAAAAAGTCATGTGAACACCTTCATATCAGTTTTTTTTGAAAGTTAGGTGAAACAGTGTCCTTGAGAAATACAAACTTGCTAAAATTTCAACTGCCTCTAGAATAAGTAAAAAGAATTGTAAGAATTTTACAAATAGTTAAAATTCTCTTTGTGCCTGTGTGTCTTACATATACAAACATGCATACTCCAAAACACAAGCCCTGATCGGTGGTATATTGGTCAGGATTCCACCATGGAAATAATCAGTAGGAAGAAAAACGTGTGTGTGTGTGTGTGTGTGTGTGTGTGTGTGTGTATGTATGTGTGTATCTTAACATGTGTATCTTAACATGTGTATATGTATACATGTTAGGAGGTCTATTACAAGAAATTGGTTTATGTGGTTGTAGGGACCAGTTGGGTAAGTCTGAAATGCACAGGGCATATCAGGAAAGGCAAGCTTGGAATTCTTGATCTGAAGTTGAAGCTGCAGTCAGCAAATATAATTCTTCAGGAAAAGCTCAATTCTGCTCTTAAGGCCTTTGAACTGATTGAATTAGGCTCACCCAAATTATCTTTGATAATCTCCTTTATATGAATCTGCAAAATACCTTCACAGCATCACCTGAATTAATGTTTGCATGAATAAGCGGGGTCTGTAACCTAGCCGAACTGAACTATAAAACTGACCGTTACAGGTGGTTTTTAACAAACTTTCAAGGAACTGAGAATAATCTTTGTTTTATACATAGTGTTCTGGATAATATAAAGGGAGAGGAGAGTCCCTAATTTATTGTTTAAATAACGTAACTTTAACACCAAAACAATGCAAAGAGAGGAAAGTCATAGGCAAATGTCAACATGGTGACAACTGAAAAGATTCTAAATAAAATTTGAGCATCCAAGACAGAGGTTTTGCTAGTTACTACTCACCACTTTTCTAAAGGACTTAGCCAGTAAGAATTTAAAACGAGGATACAAAACTCTTTTCTGTGTTTGTCTGCATATAAATTGGAAGATAATCTATTGTCAAATTATTAAAATTGAGAGAGGTTGTATTGATTATAAGGACAACATAAAAAATCAATTGAACCTGTACACTAGCAATAAACAATTACAACAGGTTATATATGGAAAGATAGATTTACCAATAGAAATCTAATGAAAGATGAACAGTATCATTAAGGAGAAAATTATGAATCTTTTTGTCTACTTAGTAACCTTATTTCTAATGGTTGTGTTGAAATCTCCCACTATGAGAGCAGATTTCTATAATTTTTAAAGCTAATCTGTTTTAAATTGAGGTAAAATATACAGTGAAATTTACAGATCTTAAATGAGTTTTCATAAATATATATACTCTAATGACATTTTTCAAAGAGTACTTCTCAGCTTCCATATATAACCACTGTTGTAATTTTTATCACCATAGATTAACTTTACATGTTCTTGAATCATGCAGTATATACTCCTATGTCTGCTTTCCTTTTCTCAAATGTTTTTGAGATTCACCTAGGATAGATCACCTATCCTACTGTTAATAGTGATATACCAACAGTATCATTATTTTTTTATTGTTAAGTAATTTTTGGCTGTTCTGAATAACACTTATATTTTCATTTATCATGCGTAAGTGGATACCTAGGAGTGGAACATTTTTAACTTTATAACTCAGCAGTTTTCCAGAAAAATGTATCATTTCACAGTCCCACTAGCAAGATATGAAAGCTCCAGATGCTCCACATTCTTTCTAGCATTTGGTGTTGTCACTGTTTTTAATTGTAGTAATTCCTCGTTTGTTTGAAATGATGTGAAGCGTTTCATTTGCAGTTTCTTAATGATTAATGATTTTGAACACCTTTTTATATATGTATTTTCAATTTGTATATCACCTTTTGTGATGTGTCCATTGAAGCCTTTTGCCCATCTTTTACTGAGTTGTGTTTTTATTATTGATAGATGGGGTTTCTTGATATATTCTGGACTCAAGTCCTTTGTCAAATATATATGTCTATGTATATATTAGAATATATCATATATCTATATATATATATGAAGTGAATTTTTTTCTCCTGGTCTATGGCATGCCTTTTAATTTTGTTAATTGTATCTTTTGATAGACAAATGATTTTATATTTGGTGAAGTCAAATTTATAATCTGTAAAATTTCTTTTTAGTACCTTGTGTTCTCTTTAAAAAACGGTCTACTCCAAGGAATTGAAGGGTCTTTTTTGTTTAATAGTTTTAGTTTTTACATTAGGTTTATGATCCATGGCCATTTAATTTTTGTGGTTGCTGTGAAGTAGGGGGTCAAAGGGTTTAGGTATTTTTTGTTGTTAATACAGTTCTGCCGCCATTTGCCAAAATACTTATTCATTAACTAGTCTTGGTGCATTTGTCAGTAAATTGATTGTATATATATGGAAGTATTTCTGGATCCTTTTGTTCTCTTGTGTTACATTACTCTTTTTGGTTGCCCGAATTATGCCAACACTACATCGTCTTGACTTCTGTAGCTTTGTAGTATGGCTTGTAATCAGGTAGTTGCTGCAAAGCATCTAAATTTGTTCTCCTGTTTTAGTGTTGTTTTGGCTAATCTATGTCCTTTGTTCTTCCTTACACATTTTTTTCACTTTTTTTTATTATAACTTTATTTTGCAACAATATAATAATAATAGAAAACTGCAAAATTGTACAGTTTCCATGTACCTACAATCTTCCCAGCTTCCTCTAATGATGCTGTCTTAGATAATCATGATATGTGTATTCTTAATGGGTGTAATATTGTCTTCAAAAGGATAAAAATTGACATTGGTGAAGACAAAAATCTTACTCTTTTAATATATAAAGCACTGTTATACCCATAATACATAAACATATATATCTGCAGCATTAAAATTTTATAGGGACATTAGGATTAAAATGTTAGAAAAGGCTCCTTTTAGGGCAAAAATGAAAAAAGGTTGGGACAGACTTCTATAATTAGTTGTGAGCAAGGAAAGCGGGAATGGGCATTGGTGTAATATCATTGATTCAGGTATTAATCTTAGTGGAATTTCACCAGTTTTTACATGTACTTTTTTTTTGTCCTGGAGTTATGTGACATCTGGATCGTGCTGATTTTCTCCTGTGATTGTTTTTTAGAAGTTGTTTTTTAACTTTTTATTTTGAAATAATTATAGACTCACATAAAATTGCGAAAAATAATATATAGTCTTGAGTGTCCTTCTCGTAGTTTTTCTCAGTGGTGACATCTTATCTAACTGTAGTATAATATCAAAACCAGGAAACTGAAGTTGGTCCAATACTGTTAACTAGATTATAGACCTTTTCAGTTTTCACCAGTTTCTACGTGTACTCATATGTGTGTGTATGTAGTTCTATGTAATTTTATACCATGTTTCTCTTTTTATAGGGAAAGCGTTCAGAGTTTTACCATTAAGTATGATGTAAGCTATAGCTTTTTGTAGATGCCCTTCATTTAAGAAGTTCCCTTCTGTTCCACGTGTACTGATTGTGTTTTTTATGAATGCATGTAGAATTTTATCCAGTGTTTTTTGGCATCAATTGATATGATTATATGGCTTTCCTTTTTTAGACTTTTAATGTAATCTGATGGATTACATTGGTTGAATTTCAAATGGTGAACCACCCCTTCCTCCCTGAAATAAATCCAACTTTGTTTTTATGTATCTTTCTTTTTGTGTACTGCTGGGTTTGATTTGTTAAAACTTCATTGAGGATTTTTGCATCTGTGTTCATGAGGCATAGTGGTCTGTGGGTTTTATGTGTATGTGTATATGCTTTGTAAATAGCGTTCTTGCTTTTGGTATAAAGGTCTTCTTGAGTGGGCTTTGGTTGTTTTGTGTTTTTTTAAAGGAATTCGTTCATTTTAGTTGTCAAGTTCACTGACCTAAATTTGTTAATAATATTCCCTTATCATTTAAAAATATTTATTGTTTCTGATTTTTGAAATTTGTGACCTTTTTTTCTGATTAGTTTGGCAAGTGGCTTATACATTTTATTGATCTGATCCTCTCAAAGAACCAGATTTAATTTCATTGTTTTTTTTCTTTCCTTTGCTATTCTTTATTTCATTGATTTATATTTTGATATTTATCATTTCCTCTTTTGCTTGCTTTGTGTTTATTTTATCCTTTTTCTGGTTTCTGAAGACAGAAACTTAAGTTGATATAAAACCTTTTTTTCCTTTTCTAGATAGGTTTTTTAGTGCTAAAATTTCCTGCCAAGTACTGTTTTAGCTGCATCACATAAATTTTGATATATTGCATTTTTACTTTCATTCATATCAAAATACTTTCTAATTTCCTTTTTGATATTTTCTTAGATCCATGGGTTATTTAAAAGTGTGTTATTTAGCTTACAAATATTTGGAAATTATCCAGATATCTTTCTGTTATTGGTTACTCCTATCCTTCATGGTTTTCTGTAATGTAGTTTTGTCACCAATAATGGAGTCTGATTTCCATCCACCTGAGTGTGTGCTATCGTTAATGACTTAAAATAAGCATAGTGCAAGATAAACAAGTGGTGTTGAGTGGCTCCAGGTTGAGAGGCCATTGGGAGATGTTCTGGTTTACAGTCCTAACTGAGCACTTCTTTTGGCCATTCCAGGCCAATGTCAGATATATATATATAGAGAAAGAAATAATTTTGGAAGTAAATTATTTTGGAAGTAAGCAAGTCTACAGCTACAAAAGCCCTAGCATTTGTAGCTGTAGAAATTAAGACCAGAACCACCAGAACTTTGAGTCTTCCCAGATCAGGCCCCTCAGAACCATAGTAACCCTAATCACAACAAAATGTTTATTGTTCCACATCACTAAATTTGATTAGTGGTTGTTGCACATCGTAGTCATTTCTCAGTACACCCAGGGGTTTGGTTTCAGGAGCCCCATATTTACCAAAACCTGTGCATTCTCAAGTCCCGCCCATGGGCCCCTCAGAACCCATGTGTGTTAAAAATCAGCCCTCTCTATGCCATATAGGTTTGCATCCCCAAAATATTGTATTTTCAGTCTGCATTTGGTTAGACAAAATCTGAGTATTAAGTGGACCTCCATAGTTCAAACCCATGTTGTTCAAGGATCAACTGTAGTAAGGCGATTACTTCTTTTTTTGTAGGGTTTGAAGGTGGTAAACATTTTAGTTCCTGTATATCTGAAAATGTCCTTAACTTCACTCATAATTGGTAGTTTAGAGACTCTGTAATTTTTTATAAAGTAATTCTCACTCAGAACTTTGAAGTTATTTCTTCATTGTCTTGTTGCATCATGTCTTGCCAGTGAGCTATGATGTAAATCTGACTCCGATTCCTTTATGTAGGCAGTGTTTATTCCCTTTTAAAGCTTTTAGGATTTTGGGATTTGAGACATTTCACCAAAGTGCATTTAGGTAATCCATGGTCCATTGCTGTCTGAGGACTCATGTCTTTGTATTTGCCTCAGTATATTTATTATACTTAACAATAATCTAAAATCTTCTTTACTGAACTCTTTTAATGGAAACTTTCTGGTCTTTTAGGGATAAATACCTATATATCCTTTTTCACCAATGGCCCAAAGGCAGCAGAGGAGTTGACCATTTGGTTCCTACTGAGTCACTTTAGTTAATAACTGTGTAGTTTCCTCTCGGAAAGTTTTCTTGCTTTCCATATTTGCTGCTTCAGAGGATGGAGCAACGCCCACTTTTGGCATGTGTTTTTCCCTGGATACTCTGTAGGAATATGATTACCTCTTTTAACCTGACCTAATCTGCCTTTTTTCTTTCAGAGATCCCTCTTCATTTTTGGTTCACTGAAGACACTTATCCCATGTTTATTTTTCAGGACTCTCTTAGCATTTAAGGAGCAGGTGGAACTCTAAAGCAGGTGTTCAATTTGCCATTTTAGTCTGATTGTGAAAGTTGTGTTTAAAATGCGTAGAAATTACACACGCTTTGTTTTGTATATAGACTTGTAGTTCCACTTTTTCTTCTGCCAGTTCTTTTTTAGGCTATTCTGTTAGTAGGTAGCAAAACAGCTTGTGTGTCTCTTAATCTTTTATCTTTTCATCTATTCTTGGATCTCAGTATCAATGAAAATCCTCTTTTTGTGGATTATATTAATAAGGGAATGATGATTTAGATGCTAACTTAGACACGACTGCATGGAATATGTTATAAAGTAAAAATGTTGCAGTGTAGTTTGCAGAAATTTTAAGGAATGTTACTCGTGTTCCTCACAATTTTGTTGTTGTTTATTTAAAAAATCATTGAAAATATGATGGTTTTCAAGGACTAAAATAATCACAATTTCTTAAGGTTGTAAGTTTTGGGTATATTTGCATAGGTTTTTATTTTGAGTAAACCAGAGTCTTATTTTTCCTTTAATCTGGTGATTTGCTTGAGACTTTATTAAAGAAAGACCTTTTTTCTGTTTTTTTCAGACCAGCATCTCAGACATGTCGAAAAAGATGTTTTGATCCCTAAAAAAATGAGAGAAAAGGCCAGAGAGAGGTGTTCCGAACAAATTCAAGGTAAGATTCAAATATTCATGTAAAGATCAAATTTATTTTTAATAATACAATCTGAATTTAATCCTTAGCCCCAGAATCAAGTAGTCAATGAATTAATATGTATGAATTGCTTCTCACCCTTTCACTGAAATACCAGTATTGCAGCTTTCAGAACTTCCAGTGATCTTCAATTCATTTCCAGCTTAAAAATATTTCCCTAAATTACTAGTAAAAAACATTTTTTTAACCCTCAGAGGTACAGTTATATACATAGAAAAACTTGGTATGAGTAATTTGCAGAAGCAAGTTATTCTGATTTTTATAGGGAAGAAACATCAAATCTAAAATATACCCGTTTTCCAGCTGTCACCTTATTCATATATTTGTGTATGTGTCTGTGTGTGTGTGCGCGCGCATGTGTGTGTGTGTGTATTCTAAGGTGATTTTCATTGGCATCGTTATCTGTTACTGAATTGTTAATAGAATACCAATAGCACTTACAGGGAATCTGGAGTTTTTGTTTTATGTTTCTAAGTGGAATATATTTATGTAAATACATACACTAGACAGCTACATGTGTATGTTTTCTTTGGAAAATGTTTTTTACAGGAAATACTCCTATATTCTATAAATCTAGAGATGTTAGTGATTAATATGTGATATTCTGGTGAAACATGTAAACAAAGCAGTGAAAGGTGAAAAATGAGGCCATAATAGGTTTGTAAATGATGAGTTATTAGACAAGCAGATGGCAATATTACTGTAGAAATGTCTTTAAAAAAATTCTACCTCTTGGAATGGCCCTCAAAAGAAGTAATAAAATTTTACTGACATAGGCTTTTTTTCTGGCTTTACTTCTTCACTTTCCCTGTGGTCATCTTTATTGAGGGACCACAGTAATTTTTAGTGAGGATGCTGGGCTGCACTTCAACTGCAAGCATCTCTATAGGGGAGCAGGGCTGGCTGTGTCAACTCTAATTTCAGGACTGGGTCAGTAACATTTGGATACTAGGAACACTTGTTTCTTTCCCTGTCCTCTGCCCTTAGCACCTTTACAATTGATGAATGGAGGCAATAAATTAAGAGTAGTTCTTTGGACCCAACAATGTGTGATGGTCATTTCTGTTGCTTCAGTAACTTATTATGACCTATTCCATTTTAAAACTCATATATATAATCATTCTATGGTTTTACTCTTGCTTTCCTATGAATTAGTTTTAATTAGAGTAACTTTCTTTAACACCTACCCCCAGTTGTCTTGAGAAGTCAACCTGTTGACAACAGCGGGTAGTGCATGTATGACATTGACAGGGGTCATGTTCATGGTCACAGAGGTACATCCTGCACATTCCTCATAGAACTTTAAAAATAAATATCCTAATTCAGGTGAGGGGAGATGAAACTTTAAAACCCTATAATAAAGTTGTAGGGCTTTTTACTACTAGGAAAATTTTCTTATTACTGTTACAACAGTCTAAAGTTACACAGATAAGTTGTATTTATGCTGTCTTGTAGCATATTAACTTTATACCTAGAATGGAAGAAAGCTAGCTAACTCAATTATAGATTTAATTTTTACTGATACAATTCAAATGAAAATGCAGAATGATTGTATGGCTTTGGGTTTCAGAATTGTCTTTCATTGTCTCTTAGACAATGAAACTTTGCTTTTTGAAATGAAAGAGTACAATATAACTTAAAAATATTTATTTGTGTTACAAACTAGTGTTTTATAGTGGTACAGAAAATAAAGTGTTTAATTTTCACTTCGTCAAAAGTTGTTTAGGATGTTGACATAGTTAAGTTTTTGCTTTTTTAATATACTTAAGTCTTCTGAAGACTGAAAGCATCTTAAAATCTGTGATTCATTGTATTATTTAAATGTATTCATCTATATTAGAATGTATATTATAACATAATTTGAATCTCTTATACATAACTATATATTGGTTCTTTAGGCCATGTGATTCAAAACACTGTTTTAGAATCTAAAATTGATAAGGGAATAAGGAGTCTTTAGTATTTTCCCTATTTAACCGTATATATTAGGAAATGATGTGCATTAGAATTATTCAAGCAGCAGAAGAAAACTTCATTTAAACTAAACAATAAGACATAATTTAGAATCAGGACACTTCACCGTAATTTATTTACTTTGCTTTATTGAATAATTATAGGATTTTCTATAAAAGCAATTGTATGTTTCTTAGATAAAAGATACAGGAATTTTAATAAGTAATCTGACTTTTGCTAAATGCCTAAAACATGATTATGTGGGAAAGCTTTTCCATTTGATTTTTTTTTTTAATGTCATTTCAACCCAGCTGATCATAAGAATTGGGTCAGACTGCCAGCAATGTAGGTTTGTAAAGGGAATAGAACAGCTTTTCCAGGGACAAAGAGAAATGAAATCACTTTCAGTCAAAGAAAGATGCCTCATTATAGTCACCAACAGCAGTTATTGACAGCTACACTTCCTATTAACAAGGAGCATTTAACTAAGAGTTTGGCTGTTGGATCTTTGGACTTGATCTAA
This sequence comes from Sapajus apella, assembly GCF_009761245.1. Classification (NCBI taxonomy): domain Eukaryota; kingdom Metazoa; phylum Chordata; class Mammalia; order Primates; family Cebidae; genus Sapajus; species Sapajus apella. The sequence goes on from NW_022436944.1 coordinate 48,091,243, forward strand.
TTTGCTAGCATTAATTAGTTTCTTTTGAGCACAGACACTTGGTGCTCACAGCTATAGATTTGGAGGGCTAATTAGGATAGAAAATTGAACAGAATTGGGTAAGGCATTAACCTTCCACCATTACCAGCTGGGACACTGATAAAGACCACAGACTCCAAATGTTACCTATTGATGTTAGGCGTACCCTAATGAATATCAATTTCAGCCAGGTTGCTATATTCTTACTAGTTCTCTCTTCATTATAATTTTTTAACTAGCTTACATGATACCCTCTTTATCTATACACTATTGATTTTTACTTACTGTACACTGATTTAATCTGAGTTGCATATTTTACCTAATGTTTAAATACACTTAAAATTTGTCTTAAGCAGTAGATAACATTTAGAATGTTTCGTTGTTATATACCCTTGTACTTCTAAAATTTAATATTAATCTGAAATTACAGGATGCTAATTCTATAGTGAATATGTATAAGTTACAGTAACTATGCCATTTTAATGTAATGAAAACTATAACATAATACAAAACAATTTTAGCTTTTCGGTGACAAGTAGTATTCATATTACTCAAATGGTGTCAACTCTTGAATCTTGGTCTTCATAAATTATATTTTTAATAATGTAAAATAAGAAACACAAAAGCATATGTTTCTTTCTTTTTTTTTTTTCTTTTTCTTTTTCTTTGAAATGGAGTCTCACTATGTTGTGCAGGCTGGTCTCCAACTCCTGGGCTCAAACAAGTCTCCCGACTGGCCTCCCAAAGTGCTGGGATTGCAGGCATGGACAACTGCGCCCGGCCTGTGTTTCTTTTTGAAGAGAATAGTGCTTAGCACCTTTCTTTTGAACTTTGGTTTGATTAGAAAGGTGGCTTGACTTAGAGGTTAGATAATTACAGAAAGGAGAATCCTGATCTTGCTATTCGAGAAACTTTGACAAGATTATAAATTCTGTTGGCATCTAAAGGAAAATTACTGATTTAAATATAAAATTTAATTTTATAGTATTCTTTCCTTGCTTGTGATATTATTGGCAGTGAATAAAGCCACTAAAATAAATGACTGAAGTATACTGGTGGACATTAACACAGTGAACACTGAGTACATTGGGAATGGAGCTGAAAGAAAACTCTAGAATGGCCAAATCACTTTCTTCCTCCGCCTTTCTTCACCTTCTAAAAGCCAAAATAGTAATCTCTCACCAACTGTAGTGATGAAATCATTGCTTTTTCTTGGATCTGAGAGTTAGCAACTTGTGTCTTAGGGAGATGGTTTGACAAACTCTGAAGGTTGATTTCAACTCTCTTGTCTTTTTCCAGCTGTTTGACTTCGCTAATATAATGATTTTTGTTTTCTGTGTTGGTAATGTTTAAAAAATATTGTTTGCCATGTATAGGGAGAGTATGCATACTAGTATTACACAGTTTTCTCCATAAGAGGAAGAGTCACTGAATTATATAGTGTTTTGTAAAAATTTCTCATTATATTTCTTTGCTATTTTGAAGTGCTTAGTTGACATTTGCTATAAAGTCTCTATATTAGATAATGACATTTGCTTTAGAAATAATAAGAACTTTTTCTTTCTTTTCCTTTTGCTATCACAGATCAAGACAAAAAAGTATTTTGTCATCAGGGATGGCTTGGAACTTTCTTTAACCTAGCTGTATTCTCTTACTCATTGACTCCTTTCATCTCTTGGGGCTTCTTTTCCCTTATTTTAGTGTTCCTTTTGTATTTATGTTGCAGTCTTTTGATCTTTTGTCCAATATGTGGGGTATAGCTCTGAAAGAATTATATAAAGTACAAGGAAGCATGAGTGACTTGTTTGAAACATCACAGAGCTGTATGTAAATAACAAAGAAGCTTGATAAAATGCCCTGTTTTGTTACTCACACAGAAGTGAAGTATGTTATATTTTGTGAAATTCCAAAGATAAGTGAATAGACAAAAAAGAATCAAATTAAGAATGCTTAGGATGTTCTTTAGAAAGTTTACAGGCAGATAATTATCAAAACAGCATTGAAATAAATTAAAAAAAAAAAAAGAAAGAAAAAAAGAGAAAAAAAAAGAAATAGTTTGGAGGGCTGCAGACTATATACATGGTCTAAGTAATCAATCTTCTGTCCAACTATATTATTTGAACCTGCCAAAAACCTGCCTTTTTATTTTTGTTTGAAGTGTACCATTCCTATTACATGTATTTTTGTCATTAAACCAGTTTGTTTACCAGTATTAACTAACACTGAAGTGGATATGCAATGCACCTTTAGACTGGTTTGGATATGTTAAATCACTGCATAGGATGCATAGCTGTTATATATATTATACAATCTAAGAAATACAAGTAGATATAAGGCACAGTTTCTGCACTTTTGTCATGGGTTCCTAAGACCACCATTGGATTGATTGATTTGCTAGAAAGACTGACAGGACTCAGCATATAATCCTATTCATAGCTAAAAATTATTACAGCAACAAGATAACAAAGCAAAATCAACAAAGGGAAAAAGCATGTGGGAAAGTTCAGAAGAAATCATGGCACTAGCTCCATGAGTCTTCCCCTGGTAGAGACACTCAGGGTATGCTTAATTTCTCCAGCACTGGATTGTGACAACACATGTGAAATATTGTCTACCAGGGAGGCTCATTAGAGACTCAGTCCCCAGAATTTTTATTCAGAGTTGGTCATTTGGGAACTCTCTGCCTAACAGTTGTCAAAATTTCAGATTTCAAGAAGGAAAGCAGGTGTTTAGCATAAACCATACTGTTTGCACAAACAGTTTGGGCACAGTGAGCCATTCTTATCAATTAGAAAATGGTGAGGGCACTCTTAAAATCTGAGTTCTCAGATGCCATCTAAGGGCGAATCTTACAATCAAGCTTTTAAGGATAGCAATGTTATGCCTGCTATGTTAACTCTTTTCTGCACGTGGACATAATAAAAATTAATTAGCAGTAACTATTTGTGTATGGCTATCATGATGCCTGATATACCAGTGGAATCATGAGTAATAGATTTATATCAATCATAAATACAGCTGAATTATTTTGAAAATAACTGAACAAAGTATATCGTAGTCTTCCTTATCTATGGTTTCACTTTCTATGGTTTCAATTATCTGTGGCCAACTGAGGTTCTAATTATTTTATCATTTTATGTCACCATTATAAGAAGGGTTAGTACAGTAAGATATTTATAGTACAATAAGATATTTTGAGAGATACCACATTCACTTAACTTTTATTGTTATGAACATTCTATTAGTTGTTGTTAATCTCTTACTCTGCCTAATTTATAAATCAGATTTTATCGGGGCAGGCATATAGAGGAAATAAACATAGTATACGTAGGATTTGTTGGTATCTCCAGTGTCAGGCATCTACTAGGGGGCTTGGATCCCCCATGCATGATGCGAGAAAACTGCATAATGGTTATTACTTATTGATCTAGTGGTTCTCAGTTATTTGTGTTAGCTCATACTCTCATTAGCAGACTTAATAGCTTATTATGATTATCTTATTTCTGAAAACAGGACAACTTTGCAGTAAAATTGTATGTATTTGGATATACATACCCGTGAATAAAATGGCTAGTTTTCTTCTCACAGAGGAAGACACAGTATGTTTTGATTTTAGAAGTAAATGAAATCTTACTTGAAGATCTGGGATACATGTGTAGGATGTGCAGGTTTGTTACATGGGTAAACTTGTGCCATGGTGGTTTGCTGCACCTATTAACCTATTACCTGGATTTTTTCTTCTATGAAATGGAGTCTCTCTCTGTTGCCCAAGCTAGAGGACAGTGGTGTGGTCTTGGCTTACTGCAACCTCCACCTCCTGGGTTCAAGTGATTCTCCTGCCTCAGCCTCCCAAGTAACTGGGACTATAAACATGCGCCACCACACCTAGGTAATTTTTGTATTTTCAGTGGAGACGGGGTTTTGTCATGTTGGCCAGGCTGGTCTCAAACTCCTCACCTCAGGTGATCTGCCCACCTTGGCCTCCCAGTTGCTGGGATTTCAGGTGTGAACCACCATGCCTGGCCAACGTGTCACCTAAGTATTAAGCGAGGCATGCATTAGATATTTATCCTGCTGCTTTCCCTCCTTCCCTACTCCCAACAGACCCCAGTGAGTGTTGTTTCCTTCCCTGTGTCCATGTGTTCTCATTGTTCAGCTCCCACTTATATGTGAGAACATGTGGTAATTGCTTTACTGTTCCTTTGTTAGTTTGCTGATAATAATGTCTCCCAGCTCCATCCATGTCTGTGCATCCATGTCTCTCATTTCTTTCTGTGGCTGCATAGTGTTCCATGGTGTATATATGCCACAATTTCTTTATCTGGTCTGTCATTGATGGACATTTGGGTTGATTCCATGTCTTTGCTATTGTGAATAGTGCTGCAGTGAACATACACGTGCATATATTTTTATCTTTATAATAGAGTGATTTATATTCCTTTCACTATATACTCGGTAATAAGATTGCTGGGTCAAATGGTATTTCTGGTTTTAGGTCTTTGAGGAATCACCACACTGTCTTCCACAACGGGTGAACTAATTTAAATTCCCACCAACAGTGCAAAAGTATTTCAATTTCTCCACAACCTCACTGCGTCTGTTGTTTCTTGACTTTTTAATAATTGCCATTCTGACTGGCATGAGATGGTATCTCATAGTGATTTTGATTTGCATTTCTCCGATGATCAGTGATGTTGAGCTTTTTTTTTTTCGTGTTTGTTGGCAGCATAAATGTCTTGAGAAGTGTCTATTCATGTCGTTTGCCCACTTTTTAATGGAGTTGTTTGTTGTTTTTTTTTCTTTTAAATTTAAGTTCCTTGTAGATTCTGGTTATTAGACCTTTGTCAGATGGATCAATTGCAAAGATTTTCTGCCATTCTGTAAGTTGTCTATTCACTCTGATGATAGTTTCTTTTGCTGTGTGGAAACTCTTTAGTTTAACTAGGTCCCATTTGTCAATTTTTGCTTTTGTTGCAATTACTTTTGACTTTCGTCATGAAATCTTTGCCTGTACCTATGTCCTGAATGATATTGCCTAGATTTTCTTCTAGTGCTTGTATAGTTTTGGGTTTAATTTTTAAGTCTTTAATCCATCTTGAATTAATTTTCTTTTTCTGTTTTCTTTTTTTTGAGATGGAGTCTTGCTCTGCTGCTTAGGCTGTAGTGCAGTGGTGTGATCTTGGCCTCTTGGGTTCCAGTGATTCTCTGGCCTCAGCGTCCTAAGTAGCGGGGACTACAGGTGTGTGCCATCACACCCGGCTAATTTATGTATTTTATTAGGGACAGTTTTTTGTTTGTTTATTTAGCACTTCCTTCAGGAGCTCTTGCAAGACAGGCCTGGTGGTGATGAATTCCCCCAGCATTTGCTTGTCTGAAAAGAATCTTGTTTCTCCTTCACCTATAAAGCTTAGTTTGGCCAGATATGAAATTCTTAGTTGGAAACTCTTTCCTTTAAGAATGTTGAATATTAGCCCCCAATCTCTTCTGGCTTGTAAGGTTTTTGTGGCCACTGTTAGTCTGATGGGCTTCCCATTTTAGATGATCTGGCCTTCTCTCTGGCTGCCCATAATATTTTTCCTTCATTTCAACCTTGGAGAATCTGATGATTATGTGTCTTAGAGTGTTGATCTTTTTGTGGAATATCTTACTGGGGGTTCTCTGAATGTCCTGAATTTGAATGTTGGCCTTTCTTGCTAGATTGGGGAAGTTCTCCTCAGTGATATCCTGGAGTGTGTTTTCCAGCTTGTTTCCATTCTCCCTGTCTCTTTTAGGTACCTCAGTCAGTTGTAGGTTCATTTTTTATGTATAGTCCCATAGCTCTAGGATGCTTTGTTTGTTCCTTTTAATTATTTTTTCTTTGATCTTGTCTGCCTGTCTTATTTCAGCAAGATAGTCTTCAAACTCTGAAATTCTATCTTTCAGCTATGGATACTTGTTGCAGATTCTCAGGTTGTATTTTTCAGCTCCATCAGGTCATTTATGTTCCTCTCTAAACTGGTTATTCTGGTTAAGCTCCTGTAATGTTTTGTCATGGTCTCTTAGCTTCTTTGCACTGGGTTAGAAATGCTCCTTTAGCCCAGTGAAGTTCATTATTTTAAAGTTCAAAGTCCACCTTCTGAAGCCTACCTCTGCCTGTTCATGCATCTCAGCCTCAGCTCAGTTGTGTGGTTTTGCTGGAGAGGTGTTGCAATCATTTGGAGGAGAGGAGGCACTCTGGGTTTTCGAGTTTTCGGTATTTTCTAGTTGATTCTTTTTCATTTTTGTGAATTGATCTAGCTTTAGTCTTTGAGGCTGCTGTCCTTTGGATGGGGTTTTTGTGCTGTTATACTGTTGTCATGTTGCTGTTAATTTAGTTTTGTTTTTTTAAAGCCCTCCTCTGTAGGGCTGCTGTGGTTTGCTGGGGGTCCACTTCATACTCTGTTTACCGGGGTCCCTCTTACCTCTGAAGGTGTCACCAGTAGAGGCTGCAGAACAGCAAAGATGGCTGCCTGCTTCTTCCTCTGGGATCTTGGTCTCAGAGGGGTACCGACCTGTTGCCAGTGGGACTGCTTCTGTTTAAGGTGTCTGGCACCTCCTGTTGGGGTCTCACCCAGTCAGGAGGCACAAGATCAGGGAGTCACTTAAGGAAACACTCTGGCTGATTCCTCAGAGCCAGCAGGGGGAAAGACTAAATCTGCTGATCTGAGGAGATCACAGCCGCCCCTGCCCCCAGGGGCTCCATCCCAGGGATATCAGAGTTCTGTCTATAAACCCCTGAATAGAATTGCTGAGATTCCTGCTGGGAGGCCCTGCCTGGTGAGGAGGGATGCATGTGGGTTTCACCTAAAGAGGCAGTCTGACCACGATCTGCCACAGCCATTGTGTCTGCTGTGAGGAATTTCTCCTGGGTCCAAACCACCCAGTGTCCCTGGCACTGGTAGGGGAAAATGGCATACTGGAGCTGCAGTGATGGCTGTTGCTCCTTCTCCTGGGAGCTCAGTAGTCTTAGGCAGCAGGCATCTGCTGTGATAGTGGCCATCCCTCTCTCTGGGAACTCAGTAGTCTCAGGTAGTCTCCAGCTGAACCACTGCCCAGAATCTGCATAGCTCTGTGCTTGGGACCAAAGGACTTGGTGTGGGCTCATGAGGGGATCTTCTCATCCACGGTTGCAGAGATCCATGGAAAAAGTGTAGTTTCCCGGGTAGGGTAGCACAATCACTCACTGTCTCCCTTGGCTGGGTATGCGAGCTCCCCTTACCCTGTGTGGCTCCTGGGTGGGCTGTTGTTTCACCCTGCTTTTCCCCTTTCTTTGTGTACAGTCACACCAACCGCCTAGCCAGTCCCACTGAGAGAACTTAGATACTTCAATTGCTGGTGTAGGATTCACTCACCCTTTTCATTCTTCTTGGTGGGAGCCTTTGACTGCAGCTGTTTCTAGTCAGCATCTTGGCCCCCATGAAATATGTAAATACTAAAAATTTAAATGACAAAATTAGCAAGAATTTTGTCAGGATAGATGAATATAATTTTTTAAACAACCAGTTTATCTAAGTCATCTATGAAGGTATAACAGTGTAAAAAATTGAGTACAAATACAAAGAATTACATGTCTTGAAATTTTAAAATATTGTTAAAATGAATATATATTATTATAAATGTCATAGCTTTTTTACCAATATCCCATTAACAGGATTTTATTGTTCTAATCTTCCTAGACATTAACTTTGAGTTATTTTGCTATAATAGACCTAAATCCTTTCCTCTTAATGAGAAATTAATCTAAAATTAAATATGGCTGTTAAGCAGTACCATGCGCTCGTACATAAAATCTGAGTAGAAGATCACATTTCACTTAAGTTACCTGATGAGCCTGCGGTTACAATTAGCGTTTTTTCCAGGTAATCAGAGCCTGACACTGGTAAACGTTTTACTGAAATACATTTTTATAGGAATCTTGTATATCTGTTGGAAAAATAACAAAGGAGGCAATTGGGTTTGTGTAAAACTCTGGAATGTATTAGACTCTCAGATTTAGAGCCAGTTAATAATAATCAATCCATTTTTGGAGAGCTGGGGACAGAATTTGCTTTGAAGCCTACTGTACAAGAGATAAAAGCAGTTTTATTGTATCGTGCTTCATTTCATTACATTTACAGAGACAGTACGTGTCAACAATGTTGTGTGATTTTAATGAAGCAGATTTTAAGTCAGAAGTTACAGGTGACAATTGCAGTCTAGTATGTATCTCTTTCAAGCACTTTCCTTTTGTGGTTTTCTCTTTTGAGAGATACAAAGTATAGAATAAATTCTAAATCACATAAATCAGCAGTTTTAAAGATTAATGATTTCCTATGATTTATTCAAATTTTCAGAAAATTAAATAAAGATGATAGAGATTTTATTCTGAGGCCCATAAACAAGTTTATCTGGTGTCATATTTTAATATATTGGTTGTCTCCATTGTGTTTGCATTTGGTAATGCTGTTTGCATATATTTTAGTGTTAGTCAAATATTACATCACTAAAAATACAATTTTACAAAGCAAATAAAGAATTTTCTGATTCCTTTGAGCATTTGAACCTTAGTGTTATATAGAACATAGTCATTTAAAATATGTATTGTTCCTTGTATGTCACACACCATTTTATGAACGGTAAATGAAATAGACAAAAATCTTGAAAGTTATGAACCTTACACTTTAGTTGAGGAGGGGAGGATAAATAATAAACATTATAAGTAAATATAAGCGCCTTGGAGAAAAATAAATTTCAGTAAGTGCAGTGGGGAGTGCTGGTGTTGAAATGCGGCTGCAGTTGTTAATAGGTGATCAATATAGGTCTCACTGAGAAAGTGACATGTGGACAGAATTCTTGAAGGAGGTGAAGGAGTGAGATAATGCAGATACCTATGAGAAGAATGATCCTGGCAGAAGAAATAGCATGTGCAGAGACCCTGAGGTATAAGTGAAGCTGGCATGGTTAAGGGACACCAAAAAGGTCACTGTGGTTAGGTTGGAATGAATGAGGGGTAGAGTGAATAGGGAGGAGTTCAGCAAAATGATTGGAGGTAGAATCTTTCAGGGTCTTAGAGGTACTGAGGACTTGTAGCTAGTAGGGAGACAAATGGAAAGATGAAGATTGCTTTGAACATGGAAAGAGACAGGGTCTGATTTATAGTCAGCACTCACTGCTATATTAAGAATAGGTGGAATAGGGACAAGGGCAGAATTAGAGACGCTAGTAATTGGGTGATTGATGTTATTGAGATACTCCAACAGACAGATGATGGTGGATTGGGAGGCTGGTAAAAATGGAGGTGGTCAGAATGAGCATATTTGAGAGATATTTTGAAAGCAGAGGCAACAGAGAAAGATATGACTCCTTATTTGTCCTGAACAAGTAAAAGGGAAGGAGTTATAGTTAGCAGAGATGAGGAAGACTGAGTGTGGAGAAATTTTATTATTTTATTTTATTATTGGTGGCAGATGGATTCGGAATTTAGTTTTGGATATGTTAACTTTGAAGTGTCTTATAAGTTATTTCAATTTGAAACCATTTTACCAGACAGTAGTAAACATCACTGTTTTAAAGGGAAACAAAGGAATAGAATGTACAATTATGGTGGCTTTAATGTTTTTGTGCACGTTATACAGATTCTCTTTTATATTAGTGTGCTATCAGTAAACATGTTCAACTTTGATAGTGATAGATTAAAAACTGACATTTGTATTCCTTGGCCTTTCTCTTAAGATTTCACCTAGACCACTTCCCCTCCAGAACAAACCATAACTACACTGATTTGTTAATTCAACAAACTATCCATCAGTACTATTATGTGTACTACTACATGGTGTTAGGTACAGTGGGGAATAGAAAGACATGGTGTCATAGCTCAATAAAAAGAGTAAATTACCTATCCTCCCCTCCCCAACTAAAGTGTACGGTCCGTAAGTTTCAAGATCATCTGACTTGTTAATACAGCAGGAACATTATTAGAATTCAGCTATCTTTATTCCCAGCCTAGTGTGTTTTCCATTATAATGTACCATTTGACTATGTCAAAGATAGCAAATACAGTTCGTCCTTGTCAGCTTTAATCAGTTGATAGTGTTTGTCTAGCATATTGTGAATGGCGTCCATCAGAAGGAATGTCATTAGATCAATGAGCCATTACTTTATATTACCAAAACTTAGTATGATTTAAAATTTTATAATAAGCTTATTTATAAAGAGTTCTGTTTTTGGCATGGTCTACTAGCTCTATTACACAATTCCTTCTGTAGAAAACTACTATGACCTATGAACAAAATAGGAAAAATAACTACCTGAAAGCATTGGAAAGTAAGTAAACAAAAGCAGACAGAAAATACAGGGGCATCAAACATTGAAGGAAGGAAATGGTAGTGGGTGAGTCTCTGCCAGGTAGGGTGGCTGAAACTCTTGACAAACGAAACTCCTCAGTCTTGTTGGTCTGAGGAACCAAGGATAGGGTTTGGTGTAGCTGCAGGCCTTGGAAAGTGTGTGTGCATGTATACTCAAAGTAAATTTAATTGCCTGCTTAAATAAAGAAAAAAATTATTCAGAGAAAACAGAATCCAAACTTTGTACTCATATTACTCACAATGTTGCAGTAGAATGCAAAATTATTCAGTGCACACAGAAACAAGAAGACATGAACCATTTTCAAAAGAAATCAACAGGGGCTAACTTCAAGATAAGTCATATGTTATTAGCAGACAAGAATCTTAAAGCAGCTGTTGTAATTGCTTAAGAACATATGGAAAATATGCTTGCAATGAATAAAAATAGGAAATCTTAACAGAGAATTTGAAGCAGTAAAAAACACCCAAATGGAAATTCTAAAACTGAAAAAAATAATATCTAACATAAAACTTTTAGGATGGGAATGAGTAGGAATCATAACCTAAAGATATATCAATCAAAATATATAAACAGAGAGGGGAAAAATATTTAAAAATGAGCAAAACCTTGGGGACTTGTAGGACAATAACATAAAGACAACCTTCATGTATTTGGAATGGCATACTTTCCAGAATGGCTGCAATTAAGAACACTAACAATATTCACAAAACACAAATCTGCCCAGTGACCTAGCAACTCTTTCCAGGAGAAATGAAACTTCTGCAAGCAAAAAGGCCTAATAGATACTGATAGATACACTACTTACAGTAAACAAAAGCAATTTGTTACTGTATAGTACTGTGTATAGTAGTGTGTCTGTCAGTAGCCAAAAATTGAAAATAGCCTAGAATCCTCTCAAAAAAAGAAGGGATAAGATATAGGGATTACTATTCAGCAATAAAATGGAACAAACTACTCTTTTGTACAACAATGGAGATGAATTTCAAAATGATTATGCTCAGTGAAATATAAATATAAGAGAAATAAAAAGTGTATATTCTTTTAATATTATTTTCTAGAACAGGCCACATTTAAATAGCGTTTTAGAATAGACAAAACTAATATGAACAACAGTTGACTGTGGGTGTGGAACAAGTAAGTATTGATTGAAAAAGGACATTAAAGGGACTTTCTGGAGTGATTTTAATATTCTGTAGTTTTTGGTGGTTCATATAGCATAGAGGTATACTTTTGTTTCATTGAATGATATATGTTAATACTTGTTTTTTTCATTTTAGATCACTGCTATCTAATTAGAAAAATGTAGACAAATATTGAACTCTTACCATATGCACGATGAAGTATTTGTGGATAAGAAAACATTTGTAATGTCTAGTGTTGACAAGACTTTGGAAAAGCAGGCATTTACACTGCTGGCCAGGAATAACAGCATGAAAGGAGTCTTGTTTTTAAAAATTCACCAAATTCATAAATAAGCAACTCCTTTACTTAGCCATTCTACCAGTAGGATTTTATCTTAAGGAAATTGTCAGAGATGTACAATAAAATATGCATAAGGATGTTCAACATAGCAAAATATGTAATACGGAATATTGCCAAAAATGTAGATGTCAGCAAAGTCTGATTGCTTATATAAATTATGGTACAGCCATAGGATATGATAAGATATATATTTGTAGTCACAGTGTGTTGATCGATAAGAGAAACTAGTTTTTGTTCAAGAGTTGGTAAACTACAGCCTATTGTCCGAGTTTGGTCCACCACCTATCTCTGTAAACAGTGTTATTGGAATACAGCCAAGCTCATTTACTTATGTATTGCCTATACCTGCCTTCACACTACAGCAGTAGAATTGGGCGCTTGCAGCAGAGACTACCTGGCCTACAAAGCCTAAAATGTTTACTCTGTGGCTCTTTACTGAAAACATTTCCTGACTCTTGGTTTAATCAAATTAAATTCTAGAAACACAGGAAGGGCTTGCCTAAATTAACTAACTCCATAAATTTATGAATGTTACCATGTGTTCAGCACTGCACATAAGCTGTCTACATAAATGTGACTCAAACAGATTCAGTCTGCATTCTTACTGAGTTTAAGTATGGTAGGGGGCATAGTTATATAAATATTCAAATTAATACTTTCTATAAAGGAAGAGTGCTGTGAGGAAATTTTAACAGGTATTATTTCAAAGTGTTGGTAATATTGGCAATTTTAAAACTTGATTCTTTAAGTTTTTTCTAGGATTTAAAATATATTAAAATATATTTATATATTTTTAAATTTATATTTTTTCTAGGATTTAAATATATTTCTTTGGAAAAAGATAATAAAGTTTGAGTAGCTAACTAGACATTGCTTCAGTAATTTTTAAAATTTTCTGATACTGCTCTGAATGCACAGAATTAAATTAAATTTACAGAATTAAGTTTAATTGCATTTCTGTTAAATATTAGTGGATGCTTATCACACGTTCAATATTGTGAAAAGTGCTATAGAGACAGGGTTGAAGTCTGAGACTTGCTTTTAAGTACCTTTATTGTATGGTTGATGAGAGAGAAACCAGGCACAGAAAATAGAATTATACCATATAAAACAATTTATAATAATCAGCTATGTTAGTTTAGAAAAAAGTAAGCAAGTGAATTCTGATTTAGGCAGGTGAGACTTAATGAAGTATGTGGGATATCAGCTGGACCTTGAAGTATGGCTAATTATTTGGCTAAGTATAGGGAAGCTGGAAAAACATTTCAGACCAGAGACCCAGAATTTAAGGTACAGAGGTGAGAATGGGCATGTTTGTTTGTACAGCAGCAAAGAGATTGACCTTGGGAAACCAGTGGTGCATTAGGGGTTAATGATACAGATAAAGACTGGGAGTCGAGGCTGATTTTGGAGTGCCTTAAAAGCCTGAAACAGAAGTTTAGATTTGATTTCTGGTAAACCAAAAAAAAAAAAAAAAAAAAAAAAAATCTGAAATCTGTTCTTTCTACCTCCCTTTATTCCTTTTTTCCTCTTTCTCTTCTTTCTATTTTCCTTCCCTGGAGAAGAGTTCATACAAATAAAATTGAAAGATTAATTTTACCACCAAATAAAAGACAGATTACAAGTTTACTTTCTAAATTTTGGCTTTCTGCATTCTTTTAAAAGTAGAAGCTGTTTCTCATCAACAGTGACAGACAACAATGGAACCATGTGTGTTTGCTAGAACCAAAGGGATGAACCTGTCTCATATTGCTGTAGCATAACCCCTGGCATTTATTTAAAGACTGAAGATGTTGTAAGAGAATGAGCATTAACTGCATAGTCTTTTTGTTACTGCTTTTCTTACAGGTGTCCTAAGGCATTATTCCTTACCTTCTTTGGAGAAATTAATTCACCAGATTTTTCAGGTTTTTGAATGTGACATTTTATCTTATTGAAGTCCTCAAAGTTAAAGAAGTACGTTCTTTGGTCTAGGAATGGCTAAATAGCTAAACGCAGTTTAATCTTTTAATTCAATGGCGACTTTTGCTTACGTAATCTGAAAGTTCACATTGTTAGGCTGCTTTTTTCCTTCTAATCAACACCAGTAATTTTACCCTGCATTCTAACATATTACCTGTGTCTTTACCTTTAAAATGCATGCACAAGTGATCTGTTTACATTTAACTTTTTTATCCCTTTGATTCTTCATCGTAACCTTAAAACTTCCGTTTTAATGACAAACTCAAAACAAATGTAACTGAGTTCATATTATTAGGTATCATTCCTTATTTCAGCTACCTCTTCCAGCAAAGCTTAAAAAAAAACTGATTTGACTTGACTTACTAGGACATATCTTTCTGTAGAATTTCCAGGTCATTACACACATCTTAGCTTCTTTTTGACTTTCTGAACTTTGCCGTGTATTTATTGCAAAGTATTTCTATAGTTCAACCCTGTACTCACGCCTCCTTAGTCAGTGACATTGCCAAAGAACCAAGTCTTGCATAGAATTAAAGTGATGGACAGAATCTTTATAATAATTTTCAAAGTTCTTTATGTAAAATATTAGGTAATCGACAGGTTTTAGATCATACCATGGGTAAATATTAAGCACATGATTGGAAATCAGTTCTCGGCCAGGTATGGTAGCTCACTCCTGTAATCCCAGCACTTTGGGAGGCCGGGGTGGACAGATCACTTGAGGTCAGGAGTTTGAGACCAGCCTGTTGAAACCCCATCTCTACTAAAAATACAAAAAAAAAATTAACCAAGTGTTTTGGAGCATGCCTGTAATCCCAGCTACTAAGGAGGCTGAGGCAGGAGAATCGCTTGAATGCAGGAAGTGGAGGTTGTAGTGAGCTGAGATCGTGCCAGTGCATTCCACCTGGGCAGCAGAGTGAGAATCATCTCAAAAAAGAAAAAAGACACCAGTTCTCTGCAGTAACATATTGTCTTGCTTCTATAGTTGCCTTTCTAAGCCTATTGGATCCTTGAGCTTTTTATGTGGTGATTTCTTTTCCATTCTGTCTTTTCCAGGCAGATGATATCCCTTTATGGTGGCAGAATACCTGGTTTTATTGACTCAGTAGGAACAGTTGTATTCCAACTCAATGCAGATAACTGCAATTACAGTCTTTGCTTATTTCTTGTCACTCACCTACACAAACTGAACTAGAGAAAAGTTCAGTTTTCTCTAGTTCAAGGCTATATTTGGAAATAAGGAGAAAATGCTGTATTTGGAAATTAGGAGAAAAGTCAAGGCTATATTTGGAAATTTGAAACGCTCTTTAAAAGCAGCTGGACATTCATTGAGTCCTAGATTGTGTCAGTCCAGTGTACAAATTTGAATTTAGGATGTGTTGCATTTTCTTCTTTTCTGGCATATCTTCCATAGATTTATGCCTAGCTCATTAAATTTAGACTTTCAGAAATTAGAATATGTGATCTCATTGAAGATTTGACTAACTGTACTTTGTGTTGCATTAGTGTGAAAAGTCTTAATTGTTCTTTTTCCTCTTGTTTTAGCTTCAGAAGATCATCTGTGGTTGACTTATATATCATTGAGCTTATTGAGGAGTTCTTTCATTTAATTAGTGCCCAGTGATTTTCAGAGTAGACTTTAAATAGATCTGCTATTTACTGCTTCAGTGATTAAGGCTTCATGCAACTTTTTTTGTGTTATCTTTTTCTTTCATATCTTCCCTGGTAAAGTCTGTTTAGATGATAAGATTCAAATTGTCATATTCTTACAGTAGAACCTTTATTTTGCCTGTGTAATTGAAGTGTTTTGGATCTTCATGTCTCACACATAGGCAAAATCAGTGGTCCTCAACCCTCATTGTACCTCAGAATTATCTAGGAATTAAAAACAAAGCAAAACAAAACAAAGTAGTATTGCACAGGTTTCTCTCCACAAAGAGAGATAATACACTTTTTTTCCCAAAGCTGTCAAGGTGATTTGAATGTACATCTAAAGTTGAGAAACAATGGATTAGCCAAAAGAACAGAATTTCTCCTTAAAACAGCCCATATAGATTTTGCTCATTTGTATACCTTGAAGTTACATAATTTACTACCTAAAGCACTCTTCTATACAAGCCATAAGTTTTTGACTGTTTTTGTTGTTAGATTTGTGTGTGTATGTGTGTTTGCAATTTATTGACCTTTACTTTACTTCCATCTTGGGAGGTTAGACCCCAAATTATCTAGGCCAGATTTCAGGTTCTTTTCCAGTAGGCCAAGGAAATTCTTAGGAAATAATAAAGTATGTTCTGGCAGCCTTAAACCTTGACCTCTTTGTATCCTGTAAATTATATGGCTGCTTCCTTTACTATCTCTGTGGCACAAAAACTTCACCTACCTTAGCAGCTTCTTACTAATCTGTGTTCCATCAGTGCATTCTTTGATTTTGTGGAATTCATGTATGGATTCTAATCCAAATGAGCAGAAATTGCTTTGTGAACATTAGATTCCTAAGTACCTAGGATGTAATACTAATAATTAATTGATGAATTTCATTAAGAAAATGACTGTGACATGGAGAAAGAGTCTTTAACCAGCATGTGTTTATAGTCTCTGTCCTTACCAAGATGATGGTCCTGTCGCTGAGCACAGTAAATAAGGAGGTACTGGTGACCTGCTCTGCTGGGGAGGAAGGACTTGTGTGGTGACACACAATACATATTTACCTTCAAAAGCTGTTTCTGGATGGAATTATAATTTTGTTCCAGTTAGTGAATACATATTGTAGAAAATATATACAGATAAAGAGAGTTGATCATGTAAAAGTCTTATTTGGGTTTTTAAAGAAACCATGACTTTCTGTTAAATATCACATGTTCTCACTTATAAGCAGAAGCTAAATAATATGTACGTATGGGTACAGAGAGTGGACTAATAGACATTGAAGACTAGGAAAGATGGGAGGGTAGGAAGTGGGTAAGGAGTGAGAAAATATCTATTGGGTACAGGGTACTCTATTCTGGTGATGATTACACTAAAAGTCCGGACTTCAGCCCTACACAATGTATCCATTTAACAAAGCTGCACTTATATACCACCTACATCTATATAAATAAAAAATGAAAAAAAAAATCACATGACTTTGGGACCAAGTTGTCAAGTAGCTATTCTGTGTATTGTCCAGTTAAATTCTCAGCATTTCTTTTATGCTACCTTTTTGTTGTATACATTTTATGCTTGTATATGGCTAATTTTTGAGTTTCATTTAAAAAGGCTGAATCTAAGATATTTTTGTTGGCCTTGCTAGCTGGTACATTTTTATATTGATACAATAACTTTTTTTTTTTTTTTTTTTTTTTTTTTTTTTTTTTTTTTTTTTTTTTGCTATGTCAGTATTTTCTGTGGGCCTATTTGTAGGCCCTCATGAAATACTTCTTCCTCATGAAATAGAGTTAACTTAGTAGGGCAGTCAGGAACCTCTCAACATTTTGACTTTGAAGAAACATTGTTTTTCCTGTAGTGGTTTATACTGAGTGGTTTATATAGGGTTAATCGTTACTGAATTTGGATTCTGCACTTTTTTCCCCTGCAAATTTTAGCATGTCATTTAGTGAATGTGAAGTTATGCAAAGCATTTATGTTAAATAGACTTGTTAAGTATGTCTTTCCTATCTGCTACATGATTCCTACTGAGAGTGTTAATATTCAGATATTCATTTATGATTCTATTTATTCAGGAATATACCTGTTTGTACTATAGTCTTCATCATTGAATTATCACTGTTAAGGAATGTATTCCATATGATATTTTTCACTAGTAATGGAATATATCAATTTTCTTCTTTCCATTTCCTTTTTGTGTTGAAGGAAAAGTTCCAAGGTATAAGGAAGTAGGTCATGGTATCTATAAACTGCTGAGGAACTGAAGTATATTAAGAAGTAAAAATTGAAGCTCAGTTGCCCTCTAGGGGTTTGGTTTTAACACAGCACATGTAGAAGCAATTTACTGAGATCTTCGGGGAAGGGTAGATCTGCTGAATGTAGGAGCCTATTTTTCATTTTCTCTTAGAGCCTGGCTGGCATTAAAAAGCTGGTTTTGATTATTTATTGCAAAAGAGAAGACTATATCCCAGATTGGTAATATACAGACAGTTTAATGAAACATCCTTTTTGTTTGCTTAATTTTAAAGTCAGGGCTCTTGTGCCGGAGCAATCCAACCATCAACACATTTTCAGGTATTATTTGGTGACCAATTCTCAGATTCTTTTCTAACACTCTTTTGTCTTCTCCATGTCACCTCTGTAGCACTTTTAAGTCAGCTTCCTCCCTTTCTCTGCCCAAATCCAAGAACAGTCTCCGGTGAAGTGGCTGCTTCTTGAACCCTCTCTTATGTTTTATAAGATGTGATCATCATGAAACTTTTCCTTTTGGTTTCAACACCTTTAATTGGCGTCTTTATCTGGATAAGTAAGACTGTTTCTCTCGGTTTAAAACAGAATGGCAATTGGCTGTCTAGTTTAATTGATACCGAACTTTGCATTGATTGAGGTCCACTTCATTTATATTGGAATCTGTCTCTGGTGCAAAGTGCTCTACTTTGTAATTTCAGAGTTAGACTCCTCCTGTTTTGGTAAGATGTAGCAATTTTTTTCCCTATTATTGGAAATGTTAACTTTGAACTTATGTAAATAGTAAATATGTTTATTTTATGTGCAGATATTTAAATATTTAAGCACATTACTAAATATGAAAATTCATGTGGTTATTGGTATGCATTAAAAAGATTTGTGTGTATACATGAGTGTGTGTTAATATATGCTCTTTTAATGCCTTTGAAAGATGCTGTAAACTTTACTCCTTTTAATACCTATTGGTTTTTATTTTTACCATTATAGTTATATTGCACTTTTCTATTTTGGAAAAATCTCCATTATTAATGGACAGAATCTTTAGTTTTTATTATTGATGTATAGTAATTTTATTTTTAAAGTTCAGTTTTTGTGTGTTATTTTATACTCTGAAAACTATGATCAGATTTTAATATATTAAAATATTAAATTGACTGTAATATAGCTCTCTGTGTTGCCTAGTATATTAGTCAGTAGTCACACTGGCTGTTTAATTTTAAATTAATTAAAATCCTATAAAATTTAAAATTCAGTCTCGCGGTGGCACTAGCCGCATTGCAAATGCTCAGTAGCTACATGTGGCTCGTGGATACCATATTTGATAATGCAAACATTGATTATTTACATCATTACAGGAAAATGTATTGAACAGCTCTGGTATTGATATATCAATCTTCTTCAATGTGTTTTTAAAAATACCTTAATACTGGCAGTTACTTGTGTAAAATGAATTGAAACATGAAAATGTTATATATCTTTATCTTATTAAAATAACATTTTGGAAATAACTGAATTAAAACTGATCACATGTGAAATGAGTTTACCTTTATAATAAAGGGCACCACATATTTCTAATTAAGAGCCAAGTGATATCAAATAATTTAATACAATTATATATTTTTGAAATATGTAAATATATCTACTTTATCTCCATCTTGTGGTAGAAGTATCTGGAAATCCTGTTAAGAGTATCATTAAAGCTTATTCATTTTTACATTGACTTACCCTTGCTCTTGATCATTACCATAAATGTAACATTAAGTGTTAAATGTTTTTTTTTTTGGAAATTTTGGGTCTTCAATTTAGAAAAAATTGAAGAATGGAATTAAAAATAATTTTAGGTTTTATAGTTACTATTGAAGGTAAATGTAAACCTGTAAGTGCCACAGTTTGAATGTGTATTGGAATATTAAAACAAGGAATATAAACATTTAAATCATGGTTGAGAGGAAAAACAGAAAGGAAAGCTTTAGCTACTTACTTCCAAATGTAGCTTTGTGTTGTTAAAGAGGATTATGATGAATATATTTATGTGATAAATTTATAAAGTTTCATTGATTGTTTTGTACTGTAATTTTTATAATTTTTATTTTTATGGTTTCTTGTTTTTAAGTATAGTTACAGTCCTTTTGTAGATAATTATGATTTTAAGATTATTTTTGGAAGTAAATGAAAAATTAAGTATTAAAACACTTTGTAAACTGTAGCATTCTATACAAATATATAATCTTTTAAAAATATATAATATGAAATATTTTGTTGGGAAGACCATATCAGAGGTTTAAGAACATATTTCTAATCAGGTTCATTTGTATCATTCTTTTATTTTCTTTTTAATTTTTGGACGAGTTTCTTTAAATATATTTTTAAAATTTGTATACTCTTTGAGGCTATTTTTTAAGTTTTTTGAGTTAAGACTAATGCAGTCTACAAAACAGTATTTATAGTTATGTTTCAGTATAGAAAAGTCTCTGCTCTAAAAATTCTGAAAGAATATTTTAGTTAAATTTTAAGACTTTAGGAAGAATTTTGTGTAGCAAATAAACTAGCTAGGTAACATTTAGTTACTTTTTAAAATTCATTTTGTTATCTTACTAAGTATTGGGGAAGGAATAGTCTATGAAATGGAAACACCTAAATTATTTATTTAGGAGATATTCCACATAGGTAGTAAGATATAGAAGCTGAATATAGCATGAGATATTTGTGGGACAGTGAGAAGATTAGTTTAATTATATAAAAACAATTTAGTTGCAGTTTAGGGTCATATTTTGATGCTCCTTGAAAGCCAGGCCAAGTATTCTAGAATTAATGTAATAGAAAACAGGAATTTTTATGCTGCAAAGATCTTTCTTTAGGGAGAAAGTCCGTGATCTCAGAAACTTAACTGTAGATCAAGCCTGTGAGATTAACTAATTACCAATGCAGGAATCTTTCTAAAAATACATGAGACTTCATTTTCAGTACCTCTACCCTACTTCAGGCTTTTAGTATGTACTTCCCTCCTACATTCTATTGTTTTGGGGGGAAAACAACATCATGCTTTTAATAAAAAGGATATTCAAATTATATAAGTAATATAGAAAATATGAAATGCTTTCCAAAAATTACTCTAAATTCTACCATTCACAAATACAGACATGTCTCTGGGAACAAAAGAATGTACAATGGAATTATATTATATACACTATATTTTCAGTGGAATTTAGAAAACAAAAGATTTGCTAAAGTTTATGTAAATGTTTCTTGATAAAAGGTTACTTGCCTCCATTATAAGAAAACATATTATGAAACTCACTGACAAGTTTGAGTAATAATGTTTTAACTCCATATTCTAATTTTGAACAGTATTGAGTGATTCTCTGGTATGAAAGTACAATTATACTTCTCCCACGTTTTCTCTTTCAGGTCCCAGTTTCTGTAAGTTGTAATTTTACATCGTCATAATTTATAATACTTATATTCTTTTGTGTAACCGTAAATCCATTGCTCATCACATTTTGTCCTTTAAAATTTTCTTTCTTGGTCTGTTGCTTGATTTCATTGCCAATAGTTAATTGAAGAAGAGTCTTTGGGCTCTAGAATCCTTTTTATCTTTCATGGTTGGTAATGACTGCTTGATGCCTTACACATTTGTCACTTGTAGAGTGGACATAATG
Source organism: Sapajus apella (assembly GCF_009761245.1). Classification (NCBI taxonomy): domain Eukaryota; kingdom Metazoa; phylum Chordata; class Mammalia; order Primates; family Cebidae; genus Sapajus; species Sapajus apella. The sequence goes on from NW_022436944.1 coordinate 48,112,617, forward strand.
TTGTCAGGTCATATTTTCTCTACCTCAGAACTTTGTACATACACAATTGCATCAGCATTTTATGACATTAAATGTTGCTTTAGGAAGTCTGAGACCAGCCTGATTTTCATCCCCACCCTACCTTGCAATCACCCTACCATAGGTGACGTGATTTTTCTGGTTGGATCCTAGAATAATTCTTTCTGTATCCTTGAGTTTGGAAGCTTAACTGGGATATATCTTGTATCAATTCTTTATGGAACATACTGTACTTTTTTGGTTTGTACATTCTTTTTTTTTTTTAACATCAGAAAACTTAAATTATAATTGAATTTTTTGGGGGTGGGTAATTCTTTTCCTCAGAGATAACCAATCATCCTTGAAACTTTAAAACAAGGATTAACGTTTGATGTTACTTGCTGCATAAATGATTATTCCAAAATGTTATAGCTTAAAACAGCACACATTTGTTAATCTTGTAGTTTCCGTGGGTCAGGAATCTAGGTATGACAACTAGGCCCTCTGCTTCAGTTTCTCACAAGGCTGCAATTAATGTGTTGGTTAAGGGTCTGTGGTCTCATCTGAAACCTTGACTGGGGAAGGATCTGCTTTGAAGCTCACTCATAGTTGTTAGCAGCATTCAGTCCCCTATATGATGTTGGGCTGATAGCCTCACTTCCTTGTCACCTGAGCCCTTTCCACATGGCAGTTTACGTTATCAAAATATGCAAGCCAAGAAGATGAGAGAGAATATCTTGCAAGATATGCCACTGTCTTTTGTAACTCAGTCATGGAAATGACATCCTGTCCACATTACCATATTCTTGCTTAGAAGCAGATCACTAGGTTTAGTCTACTTAATGGGAGGGGCTTATACAAGGACATAAATGCTAGCAGACTGGGATCAGTGGAGGCCATCTTGGAAGCTGTCTGCCGCAATAGTTGCCTATCACACCTTGGTTTTCTCTGTGTTTGTATTAACCTTTTCCCCCCCACCTCCATATTTACTTTAATTATCTTGATTAATTTAAATAAAATTTCTCATTTGAATTTTAGCTGTGTCTATGTTATTCCTTTTATGTTTCTAATATATTTATTAGCACTGTTATGGATTTATTTTGGTCTTCAACTTATCTCTTCTGTCATCTCACTCTGTTTTATCAGCTATTCCGTGAAGTCTAGTTTTCTTGAATTTGTGTTTTTATTAAGTTCTAATAGAGGGTGACATTTGAGATGAATCTTCTTTTCCTTAGGCATGTTTGCAGAGTTGCCGTGCTGTTTCACTGAAAAATTGTGGGTGAATGCTCTTTAACACTTCTGCCACCTTTTTCTGATGTTTGTTTTCTCCTGTGGGCTATATTGTGCAGACTGGGGTGTTCCTTTGTGTACTTTGCTGAAGCCTAAGGGAGGGGGAGAAGGGAGCACATGGCCAATGCAGCATTTTTGTTAAGTAGCCTTCAGGAATATTTCTTCTTTCTGTGGGGTCAGCTTTGGGTTATCTTCTGTTAAGTGCTGGTCCCTGAAAATGGCATACCCTGGTGGTTTTTCTAGCCCCTGCTGAAATCCTTTGAAGGTGGGTAGAGGTTTTTTTAATATTAAATTTTTGTTTTGTTTTGTTTTACTTTTCTCTGGGCTATTTATGCCCTCTCTCTATTTGTCTCAAAAAAGGAATATTTAGTGGGAGTTCACAGGCTATTTTAACTCATTTTCTTTCCCCAGTTCATTCTAGAGGCTAGAATGAACACATCCATGGTGTGCTGAGCTTTGCCACACTCTTTTCTTTCTTTCCTACTTTTTGAAATTCATGGTATGAGCCTTTCCTCCTTTTATGGTATAGTAGTAGCTAGCCAACTTTTGCCTTTTTAAAACTCTGTTTATCTTATAGAATGTTGAGGGAGGGTTTAAGAGCTTACAATATCTTGCAGTTTTACTCCAAACTGTCTTCAGTATCTTTCAATTATTACGTTAGCATGGAGACTAGCTTTTTCTATCTAGATAACTTCTTTTCCTCCTTCTTCCCTAATTTTACCCTTATGCCAAATATTGTTGCTAGGCAAAGCTTTTTGAATTGATCAGTTTAGTTCATGTTATTCCCCACGGTTTATAGGATCAAGCCTAAGCTTTTATATATAAGTCACCTAGAATTTTACTTCAGCTTACTTTAGTAATGACTTACTTTAGTCTCATTCCCTTTCCTGAGTTTTCTTTTCTGGCTAAATTTAAACATTTTATACTTTCCTATAGATGGCCTTAGGTAGATTTCCAAGATATGATTAGTATATAATATGGTGTTTGTATACATTATGGGTTTTGTTTTGTTTTTTATGGAGTTTCATTCTGTTGTTCAGGCTGGAGTCAAATGGCGTGATTTTGGCTTAAACCTCTGTCTCCTGGGTTCAAGCGATTCTCCTGCCTCAGCCTCCTGAGTATTGGGATTACAGGTGCACACCTCCGTGTCTGGCTGATTTTTGTATTTTTAGCAGAGATGGGGTTTCACCATGTTGGTCAGGCTGGTCTTGAAATCCTGGCTTTTTGATCTGCTTACCTCAGCCTCCGAAAGTGCTTGGATTATAGGCATGAGCCACCACACTGGCCTACATTATGGTTTTTAAAAATACCTCTTAATATTTTTATTGCCATTCTATAGGAATGTGCTTATTTGTCAAGATTCATCTAAAAATGTGGTCTCCAGAAATGAGCATAAATGTGCTGTGAGGTCCTTGCAGTTGTGTTTGTGGCACTGATAATTAAGATTGGTTTAGTTGTTCTGTCGTACTTCATCAAATTGTTGATTCACATTGAATATATCAAATGTCTTTTTATTCTAAAATTTGAAAGTATTTTTAACTTAAATACAGGAATTTGCATTTATCTAGGTAAATTTTACCTTTAAAAAATTTGCCCTGGTTGTCCATACTGTTGAGAGTATTTTGAATTTCCACTCAGTTCTCATAATCTATTTATGCTAATCATGCCTTTAGTGATTTCCTATATGTCTCTAATAGGAATAGTAATTTTGTAGGAAGATAAGTACAGTACTTCTATTACTTTGTATCCCCTTAATTTCATATAGTTCTGTTTTCTTCCTCGTGTCTGCCTGGGTACCGAGAGAGAAAAAACTGTGGTTGTTCAATATATGGGCTCAAGCTGGGTGGCGGAGTTGATATTAGAAAAAAGGGAAGCTTTCCATTTGATTAAGCTACAAATAGAGAGAACTCTCTTTTGGGGCTGCTGGGAGAGGTGACAGTGAGAATGTGAAGAATCAAAGGAGTCTTTGGCAGAACTTGGTCATCAAAGAGAAGACCACTGAAGAGAAGAGTGATGATGCCAGGAGTTTGATTTCAAATGATTTGTAAGAAACAGTGAGCCTGGACACATTAAGTTTGAGGTAGATGGTTGTAAGATAACAAGAAGATTTGCTTTTAAGTCTTAGGTTCTGGATTTTAAAACAAAACATACCATCCTTTAAAAGTATTTTTTTTCTTTTTTGAGATGGGTCACTCTGTCACACATCCTGAAGTGCAGTGGTGTAGTCTCAGCTAACTGTAGCCTCCGCCTCCTTGGTTCAAGTGATTCTCCTGCCTCAGCCTCTCAAGTAGCTGGGATTACGGACACTCATCACCATGCCTGGCTAATTTTTGTATTTTTAATAGAGACGGGGTTTTACCATGTTGGCCAGACTGGTCTCAAACTCCTGAGCTCAAGCAATCCGCCTGCCTCAGTAAAGTGTTGGGATTATAGGCATGAGCCATCATGCCTGACTAAATTTGAACTATATGATTTCAAATAAAATAGGAGAATAATTGCTAGTTTTGAAGAACTCATGTTAATTGGTTAGAATAAATATGGTTTTTGTAAAATGGCCTTTAAAATATTCACGTCTGGTTATGTAGAAAGTGCTGTAACAGGATCTTCTGTTCTACCATAACTTCATGTATGCCCATTAATGGTACTTGACTTTGGAGCAATTACGTAAGAGAGCTCTGTCAAAAAAGTTATATAAATGAATTGTAGTCAGGAGAACCTTACTCAGTGGTTATGTATACAAATTTACCCCCCTTAATATCGAAAAAAATTTATAATTGCTTTGTTTTCTTACAGAATAGGCTTCTAAAGTTGCAAATTGTATTATCGTTAAGTAGCAAAATTTAGGGGTAGTATTTGCTTTTCATCATGTGAAATAAATTTTTCTTGTTTACAATTCAGGACAAATAAATTGTTATGAAACACTGCAGATGTCAGATGGATTTGGGAGAATTTTTCATAGGATTTCACAAACTAAGTCAGAGGAAGAACTTACATAGCTACATAAACATTAGTGAGTACCGGCAGTTTATTAATCTGCTTGTATTACATAAATAAAAATAAAATGCTGTAGTTGTGAGTTAAAAAGCTAATGGAAACTGATATAGGTAAGTTAAAGTCAAAGTAATAAAACCAGAAATCCTACATTTGCTGTATTTCAGTCATTTTTATGAATTAAAAAAAATCTTTTTAACTTGTGGTTCTTTAATTCTTTTTCCCATTTTCACTTTAGTAAATATGGTTGTGTTCATTGAGTTGGGTAAAATAGAGGAATTAGGTTCTTAGTGCATTATGATGTGGTTACTTCTAGATTTATCATTCCAAAACGTCAGACAGAATTCATATTGCCTATTACTCGGAGAACTAGTTATATTAGAACTCAGGCTTTGGCTATTAACTGAACTCTTCTTTCTTTGTTACCCATAGAAAAGTTACAGAGATGCTTAGTTTACTTTACTGATTATTACTATTTTTATTTTCTTTAGAAAAAAACAAAACAAAACAAGAATCTGTAGACTGGAAGGAGCAACGAATGCAGTGTTCACACTGTGCTATCCCAGAAATACCTTTACTGAATAATGTTTTTCTAACAAATTTATTTTAACATGAGCTCATTTTTACTCTTAGGTGTTTAAGGCATTTTTAATGTATGTCTTTTGTCTTTTAGCTTTTACTTTCATTTTAGTGACATTATGAAATTAAGGCCTGCCTGATTCCCACAAGAGTAACTTAGGAACTTTTACATTGGCATTAGTAGCTATGCCTTCTCTTTGGACCAGGCTACATTACCCATACTGTGTTTAGGAATTCATGTGAAAATTTATTCTTATCTACAGTTATTTTTTTCTTTATGCCCATTTTTCTTGAAAATATTTAAAAAATATGTATAGAATTAGAAACTTAAGCATCTGTATCATATCACTGGCTATAAAAATTATGTTACTGATTTATTTACTTCCTTTAAGTTTTTCACCAAAAATCTCCTTAGAGGGGGCTACCTGGATGACCCTACTGAAAATGTAACCTACAAGATCCTTCCTCCATAACCCCCTACACCCCTTAACTTCTCTTCTTTTTCTGTAATTCTTACCATGTTGTAATATACTGCACAGTACTCCTTTTAGAATAAGGGATCCTGGTTTGTTTTACTCATGTATCCCAAGAACCTAAAACAGGCTTGGTATATAGAAATGTTCAGCAGATATTTGCCGAAAGAATGAATTAAGAATATACAGTTGTCCCTTGGTATCCACAGGGAATTAGTTAACGGGATCCCCATCCCTCCCCAGGAAACCAAAACCTATATCCCTTGAATACTGTATTTTTTATCTGTGTTTAGCTGTGGACATGGAACCCACAGATATGGAATGGTATTTATTGAGAAGAAAAAAACCCCAAGTATAAGTGGACGTGTGCAACTCAAACCTGTGTTGTTAAGGGTCAACTGTATTATTTGGGTTATTTTTCTACTATTTTATAGAATAAAAATTTGCATGCCCTACGCTGGTTACTTTCAGTTTCTTTTCACCTGGTCCATACTAAGAAATACAGGTTTAAAATACAGCCCTGAGTACACATATATACGAACAGATTGTTAGAAATCTGAATTAGTCTCTGCCCCCAGCTGTTATAAGACTTAACAGGCCAGGAATTATGCATATATTCAGTAAACTAGAATGTGACAGATACCTCCCATGAAAAATGTAATGCTGAGACTCCTTAAATGGTTGATCACCATTGTAACCATGTAACGTTTTATGCTAAAACCAGACAACTTAGAACTTCTTCTTTTACATTAGAAAAATATGATGATTCTTTAGTTTTAAAGTTTGTACATTTTTGAGGAAGCTCTTTTTAGCTTAATGTCAGCAAAGCAGCTGCTACTTGAATTTACTTTGTAAAACACTGAATTATTCATTTCCATAAACAAAACTTCCTTAGTAATTATTTAGCATTAATTTATTTCTCTTTATTTCAATCAACCCTGTTGACATTCTGTTTTAAAATTAAAAATATTCTTTGTGGAATTTAACAAATAAGACTGTGACAGCCACTTTCTTTACTTTCTTGTGTTTTTATAATAGGATTTCCGGATCCTGAGATGAGCTGTCTTATTTTTTTTTATTTTTTTTTATAAAAGTTACTCATAAAATGTAGAGCACATGTAAATTTTTATTTAAAATGTCTTCTCAGTAGCTTCTAAGACCAAGTGCTATGATTTTGACTTAACATCTATTATCTTGAATTCTAACAATATAAACTTACTAGAAATATTTTAAATAATTATTGTTTGTATTCACCAATTGTTTAATAGAGCAATAGGAAAAACAAAAGTAAAGTTTGTTGTTTGACATTTCTTGGAACTCTTCCTTCTCTTTTTGCAAATATGGGAATAGCTCTTCGAATTTTGTGCTGCCTTTCTAGTAGCCTGTGGTGAGCCCTTCCACATTCAAACTCTTATTAGTTATTTATATGGCCTCCTTGGGCAATCAGCCTTTTACTGCTGTGTGGTATTTCTTGCCATCTTTCCAGAATTGCTGTTTTACTTACTTATTTGTTTGTTTTATTTTAAATGTGTGACTGCCTTGCTGCTCCATTGGAGACTTCTTGAGGACGGTAGACAAACTATTTGATAGCTTAATACGTATTTGGTAATTTAAGAAAGGAGGGGATAAAACCGCTTTATAAAGTAACATCCATTCAAATGAAGCATTCTTACCTATAGTGCTTCTTGGAGCATACATTTAGAGAGGTTTAGTAACTGATCCATAAGACAGTGTGGGCTTAAGGGAAATGTAAACTTTCAGTTAAGGGCCCATTTGAATCCCTGTTGAACCATACTATATCCACCATTACTGTGGCAGCCTCATAGGACCATGGACAGGAATGAGACCTGTGGAATTAGAGACAAGAAAAACCTCCGTTTAATTCCTCTGTCTTAGGTTCTACAGTGCTATTTAAAATACAATTATGAAGACCTCTGCATTAATAGTTGTTGAGTGGGGATAGTAGTTTTTGTAGGAATAACCACAAGTGTATAATTATTTCAGGGCTGAAATGTTCAAGAAAACTTTTCCAGCAGATGACACAGACCATCAACCTTCAGCTGGAAGCCATTATGCAGACATATTTTGTTTTTCCTCTGCATTGTTTCAGAAAACAAAGTTAGCTATTTAAAATTGTGAGATTTTACATAATACAAAAATTCCAGCTTAAAAAAATACAAATCCTCAGATCTGATGATTCTGAATTTCCAGACCCACAAGGCAAACAATGATCTCGAATAAAATAACAGCTGTACCTTTAAACATGGGACATGTGCTGTAGTGGTTCATTACAGTTTCTGTACTTGTACTGTTCATGTATTTATACACATACACATTATGTATTCATGTATACATAATCTATATAAAGATGGATACAAAAAGTATTTCTCTGAAACTGTGCTTCAGTCATAAGTAAGGAAACCAAACTGAGATATTGATCTGGTTCAAGAAAAACAGGATGGAGTCTTTTGTGAAAGTAAAGAATATTCTTTTGTGTTTAACATGCAAATTACTCAACTTCCAAGTTGCATAGGTAGTTCAGCCTGAGTCTACAAGTCTTAGAGATATTTGTCTATATCTGTCAAATTTTGATTTTCATGCCCTTAATTTTAGTCTATAGGTAAGTTGTATGGCTTATTGGATATGAATTTTGGAAATCTATGCTTCCAGATTAATTTGCTTAATTCTTGGTTCCTCATACTTTTTCTGTGAAGGGATATATATCCAAGACACTAAGAAAAGCACATCTGAGGTAAGAAACACCCATGAATATTTAGTACATGGGTAATAACCTAGTTTGTGAGGTTTAGAAAATAGTGACGAGGGGATGGAGGCAGCAAACCACATTGCCATGTATATACCTGTGCAACAATCCTACGTGTTCTGCACATGTACCCCAGAACCTAGAGTGCAATAAAATATATATATATAAAGAAATAGTAAAGTATATTTTATATATAATATTCTGTGTAAAAAAATTTATATATATAAGTATACATATTACATATAATATATAATAAAAATGTATAGTATGTAATCTTAGTACATACTAAGTAGTCTCTAAATTGTTTTAATTCTAATAAATTGTACATTTATCTGTGGTTCTCCACTCTTAAATATATTTTTTAAAATTCAAAAGTTTTCTCATTTTCATCTGAATTTTTGAGTTTGCTAACAAGCAAAAAGTCATTTCTATTCAATTAATCCAACAAATAGTTTACTTTTCTTCTCTATCTTAAATTTGAAGAGAATTAAGAAATGAAAGAGGAACGACCTCTATTTCATGTTCTGTTTAGTAGTAACAGTTGCAACTATGTAAGCATTTTATTCTTGGATTCACTAGTTTCCGTGCTCAACAAAGATGGGTCAGTATGTTCTGTTTTTTTCTGGGAAAGTCTATAGAAATAATTTGGTTGTTTTTAAGCACCTACATGCTTTTTGGAGGTGGTAGTGGTAGAAACAGTATGATGCAAAAAAAGCTATTTCTTTACCTTCCTTATAAATATCTGTGCCTGAAACAAGCCTCTTCTCTGAGCATCATCAGTCTTTAATAAAACTGTATTTCTAACTACTTGAGCTGATAAATAGTGAGGTTTGTTTTAAACAAGTCAAGTTTATTTTATGTCAATTTTCTATTTGCCCTGTGTAAGATATATTTAATTACTTTACTCCATCTCTGTGTTCAAATTAATCAGATTCTGCTACATAGTGGTGCTCAAATTAGAATAATTCTTTAATCAACTGTGTTATCCATGCCATGGTAGACTAGAATAGAAAAGCTACTCTTGGCATATTGAAGATGCATGCATTTTATTTTCTATTGTAATTTAAAAGTAAAATCAGAAATATTGATTTCTACTTGACTGGAGAGATGATTTAGTTTGAATATCAGTCTGATCTTAATCAGGTGAGAATTAATTGAGTTGGAGGTATTAGATATTCAGTGATGTTAACTGAACCATGATCCATCTAGAGAGAAGCTTTCTTTTGTACTATGTTAGAATTATCAAATAGCTCATGCACTACAATGTAAAATAATCTTTTCATGTTCATCCTTCTACCTTCTTGTCTCATTAAATGCACCACTAAATTCATTCTATACACAGTCTAATCTTTAAAGTAGCAAGCTAATAAATCACAATTTAATAGAAAATTAAAAGCATAATAATTTTGTTGTAAGATGCTATTGTTGTCACAATTTTATAATGATATATTTTCTAGTGACTAATTTTAAAACCAAGTGATTATACCTCTGCTTTTCAAGTATACCTGGGACTTTAAAAAAAAAGTCCTAGTTTTACTTTTTTTAATGTTCAACATTACAAGAAGAAAGTGAGCAATACAGAATTATTTTAATGTTTATCTTCAGAAATAAAAATAGTCTGTAACATTATATCGGTCTGAAATGTGGCATGGGCTTTTCATTTATTTTAAGAGTGTGATAGCAATATCATAAGTGTTGTGAAAATATAAATGGTGAGATAACACCTCCATAGGACTTGCTCTTAAGCAGTAAAATTGTAAAGTCTTTAAATAAACTGCAGTTAGAACTGAAAGGATCGATTTGCCTTGTTAACTGCAGATACCATACCTATTAAATGTTTAATTAAATTTAGTATAACATGTCTTTTATTTCCTCCTTTTTTTCCCTTAAAACTGAAAATTTGGACTTATTTATTAGCAAGGTAACACGTGTTATCATTGTCAGATTTCTTCGATTTTGACAGTTGGTGTGACTGCGTTAAATTAAAAGAAAGCCAATAGTGTGACTTTTGATAGTGTCACTTTACACTGGCATAGTGTTTTTTTGCTTGATACTGGTATAATGGGAATAGTAGGATCTATATAGTTTGTATATTTTTGAAAAGCAATATCCAAATTTATATTCGAGAACAGTTAGCATTTAATAAAATTAAGCCGTAATTGCCGAAACATTCCTAGAGTGCAATGAACAGGGAGTTCTAATGAGATACAGTGAAGTTCCCCATCTAGTTGTTACTAAACAGCAATTTAGGGCAGAAGGGCCTGCTTAGGAAAAAATGAGAGAGGGAACTGGCTTTTTCACTCTGCTCTTAGAAGTCGAGGCTCCTCTCTGTAGACCCCACTCTCCCGTCTCTTGCACCCGAGATGATTTCTATCTTTCATTCTTTCTCTCACTTCTTTCTTTCTCTCTCTTCCTCCCTTCTTCCCTCCCTCCCTTTCTCCGTCCCTCCCTCCCTGCCTCCCTTTTTCCCTTCCTCCTCCTTTTCTTTTTTTTCCATTAATGTACCGTGAGGTGTAGGGAGTACCAAAACACAATACAAATATATTTCTTCAATTCTTCTCCCTGCCAGTTTTCCTCCTGTGAAATAACCATAGTTATCAGTTTTCTTACATATTCTTTCATAGTCATTATGTGCTTGCAGACACACACACACACACACACACCACACCCATATCCCAGACACAGAAATGATAACATTTTATAATAGACTCTTCTATACCTTGCTGTTTGCAGTTTTAAATCTTGGAGATCATTCTTTATCAGTGTGCTATTTTTTAATGGCTGCATACGATTTCATGATATAGTATTAACACTTAAGCAGTTAGTGTTAGTGTGATAGATTTGATGGCATCATCAAAACCCACATTTATATAAAAATATTTTTTTTTGCTTCAGGTGAGAGAAGACAGAATTCAATGATTCCTCACAAATGGGAACCTATTTACTTACTATGTTGGAGACAAGGCCTTGCTCTGTCACCCAGGCTGGATTGCAGTGGCATGATCAAACTCACTGCAGCCTTGACCTCCTGGGCTCAAGTGATCCTCCCACCTCAGCCTCCCAAGTAAATAGGGCTTCAGGTGTGTGCCATCATACCCAGCTAATTTTTGAAATTATTTGTAGAGGTGGGGTCTCACTGTGTTGCTGAGGCTGGTCTTGAACTCCTGGATTCAAGCAGTCCTCCTGCTTCAGCCTCCCAAAGTGTTGGGATTACAGGCATGAGCCACTGCACTCAGCTTACTGATTTATTTTTGTTAAGAAAGACATACACATTGTTATTTTTATATCTGAAATGAATAAAAAATTCTACTGTGATTGAATTTGGAGAACTTGCTGTCTTTAAGGATGCATTTGTTCCCCCCCCATAGGAGATGCTAATGTTTTTTAAACCAGTTGTTAAATAAACAAATTTGACAAATGAACATATTATAAAGAGAGTGACAAAGATTTGGTAATAGTCTGGAAATCACATACCTTGAGGAGGCAGTAATATTTGAACTGGCACTAAGGCAGAAGATGAGAAAAAAATATGAATGTTATTTCCTATAGTATATGATGAATCGACAGTATTAGACTAGCTTTTTCAGTCTGTGCTGCTCCCGCCCTGCCACCCCACCCCCACCACACACACCCACACACAGGATGGAAATGGCTACCTTGTGAAATAAAGAGTTTGTCACCACAAATGTTTAAACAGTAAAATGCAGTGGGAAACACTTTCTGAATTAAGAGTTTAGATTAAGTAACCTCTAAAGGCCTTCACACTCTAACCTTGATTTCAGAAGTCTAGAACAAGACAACTGGTTCTGTCCAGGACCCTCAATAAGTAGTGTTTAATGGTCACTGTTGGCTCATACCTATTGCCAGAATGGGCTGTAAACCACTTGCAAGTATGAAAAAGTACAGCAGGTTAGTTTATTATTTGTATTACTAAAAACACGGATCCTACTTTTGTTTCCCCATTGTGTAGATGATGAGGGAAGGCAAAGCATCTACTAGTGACAAGAAACCCTAGAAGGATCCATGTTCAGAAGTTTGCCTTTTTTTTTTTTTTTTTTTTTTGGTCAGTTGCTTTGATCAGTACCTATTAATGAATTGGTCCATTTAACATCGAAGACTGTGTGGGACAGCAAAGAGGGAATATGTAAGAAAAATGTATTTGGGGAGACTTAGGGAATCTCTTCCATATGGTCTTTTAAAAAAGATAGGGGGATTTGGTGATTTCATTGGCCACACTAGGCTGTGCGAATGTCTCCCCTTCAAATTAGGGGAGCACTTAATATCTGAAACACGAAATTTAGCACTTCATCATATTTTGTTTGAAGAAGCCACTTTCTAATGTACAAAATCCTTATTTTAATTATTTAAATATATTTTATAGGAATTCTGGAAAACAGAGTATGGAATCAGAAAGTTGAGGCATCTGATGCTATTTTATTTTATATGGCTGCTAAGTGGGTATTTAGCAAAAAGTCAGCAACAGGATCTACCTTATTCTTTTCTATGGTAGTGATACAATGTGATGAGCCATTGCCACTTGCTTCCTGGGCCTCATTTGTGACCTCATGTAAGATAAGTGGCCTAAGTCTCTATTGTGTGGGCATGGAAATTTCTAACAAGCATAGGAGTTTTTCCTGTGTTTTGGAAAGGAGTAAGTGGAATCCAATAGTAATTAGAGATATTTTTCTGAAATTAAAAGACCTGGTTCTAAACCAGTCTATGTATGTCACACTATGTGATCTTGGAAATATGATGTAGCCTATTTAAAGTTCAGTTTATTCATCTGGCAAATGAAGATAATAATAGTGCTTACTTGATAGCGTTTTTTGTAAAATTCAAGTGAGCTAATCAACATGAAGTACCTAGTATAGTAGTGCCTGGTACAGAGTAAACAGTTTATCTTAGTTGCCATTTTCATGTTTTTATTGATATTATTATTGACATTATTAACTACCTTACAAAAAATGATTAGAAAGTTACTTGGGAAAATGGAAAAGCAAGAAAAAGGCCATGTGAAATAAGACAGTTTCTATTCAACATCATTAATGTATTCTTGACTTTTGGTTTTTCATCATCGATGTTACTTGCATTACATATTAACTGCTTCTTGCAAGAATCACATTTTAATCTCAAACTTATATTCTAATGAGCTGAGATAATGAATCTCAGTATCCTCCTGAAACTTTTTAATTTTTCTATGAAACCCCAAAGTTTTGTTAGTTATTTTTTGAATTTTATTTATGAATAAATTCTGAATACAGCCTTTACTAAACTGAGGAGATAATCATGATAAAGTAGTGCTGGAAATTTTGATCTGTGTCAAAGAAATTAGATAACAGTAATGACAGATTATTTAGCAGGATATTTTAAAATGTTAGAGTGAGTTAAATCAACTAAAACCTAGTAGAAAATGAGAATTATAAATTTGGCACTCCTTCAATTAATTCACTTATTTATTCAGCAATTTGTTAGCTAAATATATATGAATACTTACAAATATTCCTTTGTATACAAATAAATGCACAAATATTTGTTGAATAAATATACGCTAAGCAAGTAAAGTTTACTGAATGATTATTTTATGCCATAGTCTTTATTTTCTCAAATATTTTATTTTGATTAGGTATTTTAATAGGCTTAAAAAGAATCAGTGGATAAGAAAATATGTTCTAAGGAAAGATATGGAATATAACTAAGCCTAGAATGATCATAAGTTTTAAATCATAAAGCAGTAGCCAAATCATCAGCCACTGTTTCCATCTCACCTGAACTATAGGGAACTAAAAATGTCTTTAGCTATGTTGTTCAACCTGGTCACCTTTAGGCATATATTAAAATGAAAAATTTAGTTATGCAGTCACATTAGCCACATTTCAGGTGCTCAGTAGTCACATGTGACCAGAGGCTATGATATTGGAAAATGCAGAGAATATATCCATAATCACAGAAAGTTTTATAAGACAATAGATATATATGCAAGTTATATAAAATTTTAAATTTATGGTAGTCACATTTTTACAATTTAAATGGATAAAACTAATTTCAATATTACATCTTAAAGAGCCAGACGCAGTGGCTCATGCCTGTAATCCTAGCACCTTGGGAGGCTGAGGTAGGTGGATCACTTGAGCCCAGGAATTTGAGACCAGCTTGGCCAACATAGTGAAAAAAAAAAAAATCTTATTTAACCTAATACGTCCAAAATAATATCTTTTTAACATGCAGCTAATATAAAAATTATCCTAGAGAATTGAAAGTTAAAGCTATGTTTAATACATCAATATCATAAGAAATAAGGATTTTTATCTGTTCTAATACCCTCCCTGGAATTATGTGAATCTAAGGTATTTCTGGACCGTATGGCTTAAAATTTTAACATGACAACTGTTGGGTGATTCACACTCATCTTAGTAGATGTCTCAGACAGCATTTGACAATAATGATTATTCCTTCCTTGATCCAAACTTTCCCAGAAAAGACAGTTGTCTGGCGGATACGTTTTATTAGTTTTTATATTTTAAAGTTGTATTCAGATAATTTATAGAAGAATGAAGACAGTGACTTTAGAAAATAGAGTAAGAATTTAAACATAGCAAGCCCCAGTTGTTATTCCATATTTTCCTTGTTCGGAAAGTTTTATAACGTGGAATGGCTTATGTCCTTTCATGGCAACTAAGTGCTCATCATGAACCTGGAATATAGCCTGTCTTAAAGATTCTGACTCCATATAGCTCTAATAGGTTCTAGTTTACCATTAATTAATCTTTAAAATTTATTTTATTTTTTACTTTAGATTTGAGGGATGCTTGTGTAGGTTTGTTGCATTAATATATTGCATAGTTCTGGAGTTTGAGCTTCTATTAAACCATCACCCAAACAGTGATCATAGTAACCAGTAGGTAGTTTTTCAGCCCTTGCTCTTTCGCTTCCCTCCCTCTCTCCCTCCCTCCCATTTTGGACTCCCCGGTATCTATAGTTTCTATCTTTATATTTCTGCATACCCATTGTTTAGTTCCTACTTATAAGTGACAACATACAGTGTTGGTCTATTTCTCTATTAATTCACTTAGGATAATGGCCTCCAGCTAAATCCATGTTGCTGCAAAGGATGTGTTTTCATTTTTATGGCTCTGTGTACCACATTTTCTTTCTCCAGTCCAACATTGATAGAAACCTAGGTTGATTCCATGACTTTGCTGTTGTGAATAGTAAACAGCAATAAACATACAAGGGCAAGTGTCTTTTTGGTAGAATGACTTATTTTCCTTAGGGTAGACATCCAGTAGCAGGATTATCCAGTTAGATTTTTAGTTCTCTAAGAAATCTCCAAACTGCTTTCCATGGGGGCTGAACTCATTTATGCTCTGTCTATAAGTATTCCCTTTTTTCCGCATCCTCAACAATACCTCTTAGTCCTTTGTTGGAGGCATAGTTTGCAAGTATTTTCTCCTGTTCTCTAGGCTGTCTGTTTACCCTGTTGATGGTTTCTTTTGCAGGGCAGAAGCTCTTTAATTAGTTTAATTTTCAATTCTTTTTGTTTCATTTGCTTTTGAGGTCTTAGTCTTAAATTTTTTGCCTAGCCCAATGTCCAGAAGAGTTTTTCATAGGTTTTCATTTAGGAAGGTAATAAATTTATTTTTTTGAGTTGGAGTCTCACTCTGTTGCCCAGGCTGGAGTGCAGTGACATGATCTTCGCTCACTGCGACTTCTGCCTCTGAGGTTCAAGTGATCCTCCTTCCCCAGCCTCCTGAGTAGCTGGGATTACGGTCATGTACCACCACATCCTGCTAGTTTTTGTATTTTTTGTAGAGATGGGGTTTCACCATGTCTTGAACTCCTGACCTCAGGTGATGCACCCACCTTGGTCTCCCAAAGTGCTGGGATTACAGGCATGAGCCACCACACCCAGCCTTTTTAATTTTTTTTTTTCTTTTTTTGTAGTTCTCATTTAAGTCTCTCATCCATCTTGAGATCTTGAGTTAATTTTCATATGTGATGAGAGAAAGAGATTCAGTTTCGTTCTTCTGCATATGGCTAATCAGTTTTCCCAGTACCATTTATTGAATAGAGTATCCTTTCCCCAGTATTTATTTTTGTTTACTTTGTTTAAAATCAATTGGTTGTAGGTATGCAACCAATTATTTCCAGGTTCTCTATTCTGTTCCATTGTTCTGTGTGTCCATTTTTGTACAAGTCCCATGCTATTTTAGTTACGATAGCTTTGTACTATATTTTAAAGTTGGGTAATGTGATACTTCCAGCTATTTTTTTCTTTTTCTTTTTTTTTTTTTAGGATTACTTTGGCTGTTTGGGCTCTTTTTTAGTTGCATATAAATTTTAGGATTTTTTTTTTCCAATTTTGTGAAAAATGACATTGGTAATTAAATAGGAATAGCATTGAGTCTGTAGATTGTTTTGCGGATTATGGGCATTTTAATGACATTGATGCTTCCAATCCATGAGCATTGGTTGTTTTTCCATTTGTTTCATCTGTGATTTCTTTCAGCAGTATTTTATACTTCTTGTAGAGCTCTTTCACCTCCTTTGTCAGATATATACTTAGGTATTTTTGTGTGTGTGTGGCTATCGTAAATGGGATTGAGTTATTAATGTGGTACTCAGCTTGAACATTACTGGTATATAAAAATGCTGATTTTTGGATGTTGATTTTGTATCCTGAAGCTTTACTGAAGTCATTTATCAGGTCTAGTAGTCTTTTGAGGAATCTTTAGCATTTTCTACATATACAATAACTCTTGGTGAACTACTTTCATCTTTAAAATGAAATATTTTTAAAAACACTAATGACTCATAATTTTGTTGAAGTGAATATGGCCATCTTTTTTGCTGCAGAATTTTAAAACATTTTCATTTTTAGATGCATAAATACAATTTCTTTTTAATCGTCTTTTAAATATATCTGTGTTCAGCATTTGGATCAAGTACATTTCAGCACACAGATATCATAAAAGATGGAAGAATACAGCATTGCCCCCCACCAGCTTTTTTTTTTTTTTTTTTTTTTAGCACAAATGGGATACAAGTTTTTGTTTCATTATACTTTATGAAAAGTCCTTACTGTTGAATGTCTAATGTGATGAGAATACTATATATATATATTTTTTATCCTTAAAAATGTATTTTTCAGGCAAAGTCAGGAGAATTACTTGAGGCTAGGAGTTCAAGACCAGCCTGTGCAATATAGCAAGACCTTGTCTCTGAAAAATAAAAATAAAAGAAATGGCTAGGTGTGGTGCCACACACCTGTAGTCCTAGCTACTTGGGAGGGTAAGGTGGGAGGATCACTTGAGCCCGGAATTCAAGGCCCAGAAATCCTGGATGACAAGAAAAAAAGTATTGTTCACTCATCAATTCCTGATTTTGAGAAAATTCATCTGGGATACTGTCATCTGAAGACTTACAGTCATTATGATTATGTGCTTTTATGATCAATTTCATCATCTTCCTTAAAGTCTTGAGTGCTGCTGTTGGTTTCTTTGCATTCTTCTAGTTTATCTAATAATTGTAAAACATCTTTTGGCCAATTTTTTCCCTCTACTGTGGTAGTGTATTAGTTTTCTATTGCTATTGTAACTGTACAAACTTAGTAGCTTTATTAAGACAACCCAAATTCATTATATTGTAGTTCCATAGTTCTGAAGTGTGACAGGTCTCACTGGGCTAAAATCAAGGTGTTGTCAGAGCTGTGTTTGTTTCTGGAGCCTCCAGGGGAAGTCTGTTTCCTTGCCTTTCCCAGCAAAGGTGAAGGTATTTGCCTTCTTCCATCTTTAAAGCCAGCAAGATACCATCTCCCTGATTCTGCTTCCATTATCTCATCTCTTTTCTCTTATTCTGTTCTGCATCTGTCTTTCACTTTTAAGGACCCTTGTGATTACGTTGGACCTTCCCAGATAACCTCTCTATTTTCAGCCAATCAGCAAACTTAATTCTGTCTGCATCCTTAATTCCCATTTGCCATGTATCCTAACATATTCACGGGTTTCAGGGATTATGACTGGGACATCTTTGGGGACTATTATGCTGCCTAAGATAGACAGAAAATGAAAAAAAAAATTCAAATTTTAACTGTATGCACTGAAAGCATTTTATAAAAAATGAAAAAGCTACTTTTATATCTTCATGAATGATAATACAATACATTGAGCAATATGGTAAAGGTGATGTAATATTGAAAGCTTTATTTCACTATTGCATCCTTCTAGAGGATTGTATCATTTTCTTTTCTTATTATTTTAGTTATTTTTAGCATAGTTGGAAATAATTGACAGGCCGTGATGCAATAATAACTAATATGATGAAATAAAATGTTTGAAGATACAGGAAAAATAAGATCAATAAGTTGTATATTGAATCTTAGCTTTATATCAAGATCCAATGATCCTTTTGATAAAATGAGTTTTATTGTATTAATAATATGTCAATTTGTTTTTAGATTTTGGGATGCTTTTAAGAAAGAATAAAGTCATGAAATATCCTTGAAATAGTTACAGAATTACTTATAAAGAATTCTACAAAACTAAAATGGGGTCTAATGGACCCTAATTATATACTGAGGGTCAAACACTTGGTTTCCTTGCTTTCTCTGATGCCTCATAGTCCTCTGTATCTTTCCAGTTTCTTCTTTCTCTTCTAGACCGTTAAGTGTTAGGATTCCTTAATGGTTGCCCAGGGCCTCTTTTCATTATTTTTGTTAAGTTGCTACTATCAAAACAGTATTTTCAGAACTTGCTTCAGACTCATATAGCTAATTGCCTTCTACTTGGATGTTTCACAGGCCCCTAACTGAACGTGTCCTAAATCCATCATCATCTTTATTCCATCTTCCCTCACCAGTTCCTACCAAAACAGAACAAATTCATGAGCTGTTCCTTTTTGGTGAGTGTGTGTTATGCAAAACAGTGCTTTTGTTTGTTTTTCTGGCATTTTTTAAGTCATCAACCTGTGCCATCATGCACCCAGCAAGAAAATTAGGGGTTATCCTTGACTCCTCCATCTGTTACACTCATAAATAAGTGTATTCCGTGTCCTGTTTCTCTGGTTTCATTTGTATTCATTCACTTCTCTCCATTCCCACTTTGTCTGTCACAGTCCCTCCTGACTCTTGCACTAAATTTCTCTCATTTTCTTATTTCCAGTTCTGTTTCCTGTGTCTACCCTAAAGTTCTAAGCAGGAGAAAGCATGATCCTGTCATTCCACTGCATAAAACTCTTTTGAGGATTTTGATAGCCCTTAGAACACAGCCTAAACATTTTAACATTGCTTACTGCTCATACTTGATACTTGCCTTTCCTTCTCTACCTGACATCCATCCCCTCACCACACACACACACTCTAATAGCAAATTTTCTAGCCATTCTGAGTCATCCTCTATAATATGTCCTACCTGTTCACCTCCAGACCTTTATGCCCTTCCCTTTGTCCAGAATACTGTTCCCTCTCTTCTTTTGCTAATAGAACACAGTTGTAGAGCATAGCTTAAGAATACTTCACATTGGAAGTCCCTCGTGAGTATGTTTTATGTTGCCGTTCTGTGCTTCCATAGCACCCTCCCTGCCCAGAGCAGGTATCAACTCAACTGTTAGCAGTTGAATATTACTTGTTTGACTCAGAATGTTGTTAGCTCCCACAGAGCAGGAACTCTCTCATTCTTACTCAACATGGTAACCCCAGAAGCTAGAACAGTGTTTAAACATAAGTGAGCACTTTGAAATGTTTGTTGAATGAATGAATGATATTTTATGAGCCCCTAGATAAATGAGAAAATAATTTATTGTAATTTATTGAGTCAGCTAATACATGTGAGTCATTAATTAACTAATTGGACAGTGCATATTATAAACACAATAAATATTAGCTATTATTGTTATGAAGATAGAAATGTAAGTAATTTTTTCTTTTTTGTTCTACTTTGGTAATTAATGAAAAACTAACAACATTATTTACAAATGAATCTTTTCTTAAAAATTAAGGTAAGGATTTGTTGATTTCCCATCTGCAGTGTTATAGATTTGCCTTTGAAAATGGAAACGTTTTTTAAGGATGTGAGTGCAGTGAAGAAGCCGCTGTTTCAATATATGTCTTCTGAAATAGTGATTCCCAACCTTTTCAGCACCAGGGACTCGTTTTGCAGAAGACAGTTTTTCTAGTAGTTTTGGGATGAAACTATTCCACCTCAGATCATCAGGCATTAGTTAGAGTCTCATAAGGAGTGTGCAGCCTAGATCCCTTGCATGCACAGTTCACAAGAGGGTTTGTGCTCCTGTGAGAATCTAATGCCACTGCTGATCTGACAGGAGGTAGAGCTCAGGCAGTAATGCTCACTCGCCAGACACTCACCTCCTGCTGTGCCACCGGGTTCCTAGCAGGTCTGTGGTCCGGGATTTGGTGAACCCCTGTTGTGAAAGATGTTTATCATTTCTGCACATTATATTTTCCCATTTGAAGTAATAGTTTTATGGATCTCTAGAAAATTGTCTTTGGAACTCTTTTGCAGGGGGTTGGCTACAGTGTTTGCTGGAAAAGACTCACTGGTACACTTTTTCAGCTTACTTGAATTTATCCTAATTCTCATCTAGTCTGGAATTAATTTATACTTGGCTTTGTCTGTAGGTTGGATTACATTCTTTCCAAAAGTCAAACTGCTGGGATCATTGATGCAGAGGTCACAGGGAGATCTACAATTCTGTTACTAAATTGTATAGACTAATGTACATAAAGTCAGAACCTCATGAATTACTGTTCATGCTGTTGGTTATACAGAATAATGTGCTTTTTGTCCCTGTGGCCTTGATTTCCTTCAGCTGAGCAGTTATTAGAAAGAAGAGGATAAAAATACTATCTTCATTGTCTCTGCTTTGGTTCAGACCTTCATCACTGCATTGAAAACTGAGGGTGACCTCCTGTTGTCTTCAGGCACTTTTTACTTCACAGCTTCCAGAAGGGATGATGATTACTGAGAGTGGCGCAGCTCTTAGGCATTGTCTATAGGGACCTGACATTAGACTGTTCACTGCAGAAGTCTTCACATAAAAGATAGCTTTTCTTGAGAAAATTTAGTTGTAGATTTTAATTTACATTACAGATTTAAAACTGCAGATACCTTTGTCTGAAGAGAAATCTTACAAAAAGTCAGCACTTAGACCCCCTTTCAAATTTTATCATTTTTAGTCCTACATTTTTAAAACCTCTTATAATTCAATAACTGTTCAAAAGATCTTTTCTACATTATGTTTAAAGTACCTCTCTGCTTTTATTCTTATCTAGTTTTATATAAGGAAAGTTTTGTGATTCAGATTCCTATTTGTAGAGTTGATGTGATGTATTATGAATTTAGGGTGATTTTTAAGTCTGCCCTACTATGTTCTTTAATAAACAGGATGTCCTAATTTTTTTCCACCTATTAAGATGATGGCATAGTCATGGAAATATTGTCTATATATGTTAAAATTCTAAAGTATATTGGTATCCAAATATACCATTGCTTTTTGTAATGCTGGGAGAAAATAGACATTTTTTGAAGACTTTACTGGCTAAGAAAATTAAAGTCCTGAAAAGTTAAGAATAAGTGCTGTGTCTAAAGATGGTTGTGAAAAAATTCATTTTAAAAATCAAATTAATGGAGATATGAACAGAGTGGTTCTAGTCAGAGAAATGAAATAATGGGGATTAATTCTTTTAATTTAGTGTGTTTTAAAAGTTGTCATCTCAATGAATACTTTAGTTCTAATTGGATAACTGCATTTGCAAAGTAATGATGTTGCTTAAAACTGACTATGTGCAGAGAAAGTGTAAAAGATGAACTATCTGCTATTTCTAGTTCAATGCACAGTTGTCATAGTTATCCTTTGCTCAGTTAAGGAACCACATTTTGGGGGGTTATTTAAATATTAAAGTACATCCGGAAGTTCCATAAATTAAAAATAAATTATTACTGTTTTATATGAAGGCTCCCAAGTTTTTTTCTTATCACAGTTAAACTGGAAATTATATAGACTACTTGTACTTAATTACAGTGTGAATAATTATTTTGTCCATTATGTTAAAGTTAGAAGAAGACTTTATCTCTTTATGTTTTTTCCCTAGATAATCTTGATCCAAATTTAATTATATCCAAAAACAATTTTTTTTAATTATTTTTTTTAATAGAGAGTCTCACTCTATTGCTCAGGCTGGAGTGCAGTGGCATGATCTCAGCTCACTGCAGCCTCCTCCTCCTGG
Organism: Sapajus apella; assembly: GCF_009761245.1. Lineage (NCBI taxonomy): Eukaryota > Metazoa > Chordata > Mammalia > Primates > Cebidae > Sapajus > Sapajus apella. The sequence continues at coordinate 48,134,950 of NW_022436944.1, forward strand.
GTTCAAGTGATTCTCCTGCCTCAGCCTCTCAAATAGCTGGGATTACAGGCGCCTTCCACCACGCCAGGTTAATTTTTGTATTTTTAGTAGAGATGGGGTTTCACCATGTTGGCCAGTCTGGACTCAAACTCCTGACCTCAAGTGATCCATCCGTCTTGGCCTCCCAAAGTGCTGAGATTACAGGCATGAGCCTCAAATAATATTTTTACCAATAGTATATGATATTAAGGGGTTTCTTTGAGATAAATGAAGAGTTTACAAAAGAAAGATATGGAATTTTATGTTCTTGATATTTTAAAGAAAAAAATGTATTGAGTGCTCATTACTTTAAGCCTTTGAATAACTTTTAACAATCTCTCCACATTCCTACTCTGTTTATTGATATTCTTTTGTATTACCTTAAGATTGAATTGAATGAAATTTGATTTTTATAGTATTTAATAGTAATTAAATTTATTGATAGAATCAGATATACAAGCTCCTTAAAATTTAACATAAATTGAAAAATGGAAGTAATTTAAATTGGATTTGTTTCAGAATACCATTTTAGAAATCAGTTGGCAGTATTAGCAACATCACTATTATATGAATATAAGCTAATGAAGGATGAAAGAAAGGTCCTCATTAAAATCTTGTTGCTAAACAAGTGACAAAAACCTTACAGACAGCTTGAGGCTTCAGGTCAGTCACATTTACTCCTGAAGAGATTTGGACAAGTGTGAAACTGCATAGATGATGCCTTTGTTGTGATCAGAACACATAAATGCTTTTTTTCACCAGTTCCCTACCAAGGACATTTTTATTAATATTAGACAAAACAAATCTTAATGCAATGCCTAAGCATCCTATTCTGAGTTTCTCAAGTAACTTAAAATATTGAGTTTGTTAAATTCAGAAAGTAAATATTTGTTAACAGCCATTGTCTCTGTGTTTTCTAGAAAAGGAATAAGGTTTGGTCAACTAGTGTGTTTTCATTAGGCAAAATTCATGATCTAATTACCTTTCTTCCAGACGTTATTTGGGTGAACTGGTCTGATGTAGGTATAGTAAGGTGACAGTAAAGGTAAGATGGTGCAGGGGAATCCAGCCCATGGTTCATTGCCACCATTGAACATGGCAGTTCTCTTAAAGAAGGCTTTAGCTAGATTTAGTTAATTCTGGATTAACTTTGTCTACATATTGTTTGAGGATGGCCCATGTCTTTTTATTTGAGATCGTAGGCTTTGCTTATATGAAAGTAGATCTAAACATCATGCTATAAATAGAAAAATTAACATGTAGTAATAGCTAGGCATTCCAGAGTGAAAGTTAATTGACTTGTAGATAGCCATGCAGCTACCCTTCAGCATCTCCACTGAAAATGAGCTGGCTGTAAGTCTGCTTTGCCCTTTGAGTGTTAGAGAGTCCTTTGTCAAAGGGCACAAAGGAATTTGACTTGGTTTAATTTGACCTGTGTGCCCAGCTCATCTGCATCCAGAGGAACAAGAACATTTGTAGTTGGAATAGCAAAGATACTTGATTACATTTAGTGTCTAACAGGCTGGGTTGGGAATGAGAGAGCAAATGGTGGGACTGCTGAGACTAGTGAAGCAGAAGCCAAAGGGAACTAATCCTGTGTATCCTTAAAGGGGAATACTATGCATCACTTATTTCATGTGATCATGCACATTACATTATTTGAATTAAAGTCATTTATTGCATCCTTGTTTCTTGTTCCTATTCCATCAATTTTCTTTGAAGTATCACTGTGGCGTTGTGTGTGGATACAGATATCTATGCTGTAGGGCTCTCGTCTCAGCAAAGCCCCCACTAATAAATTTTTTATGCATTTAACAAATCTAATTTTTGGTTTCTTATGGTTTTAAAATATTTTTATGACATAAATATGTATTTTCATGGACACTTCTAAAATTATCTGTTTAAGATAATTATAAATAATTTATATTGCTAAGTAACTGGAAGGAAAACACATAGCTCAAGAAAAGAGAGTAATCTTGATTGTTTTGTATTTTAAAAGTTACAAAATATATTGAGAAGACACTTTTTTTTATTACACTTTTGTAAGGACGATGTTTAAGATCTGACCTGGAAATAGTTGCATACTTCTAGTAGATTAGAGGTGGCAGAGTCTGGAACTAGAGCAGCCAGTGATCAGAAGGAGAGACCAGAATAGTTCACGAGAGTAGCTGCAAAAGATGAAGAGCAAAGCCTATTGTCCTGTGTAAGAGATAAGACAGGACTGAGTCTGACCCAAAGCAAACACAAGACAGAGTAGTAAGTGGCCCAGCTGTGGGTAGCATAGGCACCAGGCTTTTCTGGGTTTGTGGTCCTAAAAAGGCAGAATACCCAAGGTGCCAGTACAATTTAAAGGTCAAACTAGCAGAATGGAAATTTGACAGAAAGCCATTTGTAATATCTAGGGCACCTAGAACTTACTTGGAAATGAAGTGAGAGTCCTTTTATTAGAAGTTAAGAAACCGTGGCAGGGCTGTGTAAAAGAAGAGGGATGCCTTGATGCCATCAGGTGGGAATCTACCAGCTTTTGTTGCCAGGTACTAAGAAGATATGGAGAGACTAGACAACAGGCACCAATGGCTGGAAACAATTCCCCTTCAAAGGAGGAATCAACTCTTCATATTTATCCTGGACAGTCATGTACTGCATGGCAATGTTGAGGTCAACAACAGACCACATATATGATGGTGGTCTCATAAGATAATAATGCTGTATTTTTACCATACCTTTTCTGTGTTTAGAAATGTTTACATACACAAGCACTTACCTTTCTGTTATAATTGCCTGCAGTACAGTACAGTAACATATGGTACAGGTTTGTAGCCTAGGCTATACCAAATAGTCTAGATGTCTAGTCAGCTGTACCATCTAGGTTTGTGTAAGTACACCCTGATCTTTGGACCACGATGAAATTGCCAAATGATGCATTTCTCAGACTGTATCCTCATTGTTAAGCAGGACACGATTGTACTCTTTCTCTACTAGAAATCCTGTCTCAATCCTGTCTCTATGAAGCCTCCTTACCCTTCATCTCAGAAGTCCTCTCTCCGTCTTCTCAAATCAAATTTATTTCTACAAAGTGAATATCACTCATCTTATTCTGCCTTTTACTGGTGTACATGTCTTTTGTTGACCATGGTACTATTTGCATAGCACAATCTACAGAATAGATGTTCAAGGCTGCAGTGAGCTATAATCGTGCCACTGCACTCCAGCCTGGGTGACAGAGCGAGGCTTTGTCTCTAAAAAGAAAAACTCGTGTGTGTGTGTGTGTGTGTGTGTGTGTGTGTGTGTGTGTGTGTGTATAGATGTAGTTACAAGTACTTTTTCCTTCTAAATTTATTTCAGATTTTACCAAATGTTGCAAGGACTCTGGAGTTCTTATGGTAATAAAATGTCGGAAAGAAAACTCTGCATTGAAAGAATGTCTAACTGCTTAGTAAGTAGTTATCTCAGTGTTTGTACTTCTGTGTATTTTGTGTGTGGTAGTTAAGAGTATGTTACTTAACTCATTACATGTAATGTATTCTGTACCTCTCCATACCAAATTTTTTATGTTGTTGGCCGAATCTGAAGTTCCAGTATAGTCTTAAAAATGCAACATATTTATGAGTCTTTTCAATTTTTGTCAGCATTGTATCTAATTAAAAAGAAGTCAGCAAACAAAATTGTATGACTTTTTACCATTTAACAAATACTGTTTATGAACACTTTGTAAAATATAGTACAGACTGATTTTTGTTTATTCTAATGTAAAGATAACTGAATTAAAATATCTTTGAGACCTTTTACAGCCTTGTGATTTGTTGAATTAATATAATTTGACTCCTAGAAAGTTAAGATAAATTTTTTAGGTGATAAAAAGGTAAACTTAGATTTTTGAAGTTAACTAATTTTAAAACTAATTTTATAATGCCATGTTTACTAATATTTTGTTGTAGTTCCTTAAATCCAAGTAAAAGATCCCCCCAAAAATTCTTTGAATTCGCATGTTGATTTATTCACCCACGTTCTATTGCCCATATTATTGACAGATATTATTGCAGAACGCTTTAGCAAGTATAGTTAATTGAATGTTGAGAGATCTTAATTTTGGCAAGCCTTTATTTCCTTTAATTTCTCTAGCCTGTGCAGCATATATGTCAGTATGGTATATTTCCTAGGGGATTAAATTTAAAAAGTATTGAGCACCTGAACCCTACATTTTTTTTAATAACAGAGTATGTACACATAAGTCTATAGACATTTTTTTAGAATGGTGGAGTTGGAATAGACTTTAGGGATTATGTAAACTCATCTCTATATTTGTAGATGAAACATAATCAATGTTGATGTTTTTTCTTCAGTTAATAATATCAACAGCAGCCCTTATTTATGGTCCCTATTTATACTCAGTGCTTTACCATAGAGGATTGAAAGTTCATTCTGTGACTTTATATTCTTTCATTTCTATTCCTGAGTGCTTCCAAGAACTGTTTACTGAGTAAACGAATCCCTTAAACTTTTGTGTGACTGAATTGTATGTCTTGTATATTAAATAATTTTTATATCTTAGATTCAGTCATCATAATTGTTATTGCTAGTTTGACATACTATCTTTCACTCCAGATGGGGCAGCTCTAGAACAGAGTAGACAGGCATATAAACTGCAGAGAGGGCAACCTGGGTTCAGCTTCTGTATCAGTGCCAGCTGAGCTGGCCATGTGACCTTAGGCAGGTTCATTGTAAGAAGTCATAATTATACCTTATGAGTGAGTGATTGTGGTACTATATATAAACACATTTACTATGATAGGTATTCAGTAAATTTTAGCTTTTTTTTAATTAGTATTTTTTACTATTTACCTGAATATTAATCATTTGAATATCCTTCTCTCTCTGACATGCTAGAAATACGAGAAAATAACAGATTCTAGTCCACCTGAGGGGAGGGGAGGGGCTGGGAAGGACGGCTGTTTCTGCTTGTTTAGAAGAGGTAAGCATTGAGGGAAACAAAGAAGGATTTGACATTTACTGAAATTAAATGGAAAATTTTATTTGACTTTGAGTCCCCAGATACACTAAGAAATATTTGTTCATCTTTAAATAAGGTGTTCTTCTTTGTTAATTACTATTGATATTTTCATGAAATGCATGTAGCTGCTCTCCTCTCTCATCTTTAAACATTAATGGTTTGTGCTCCTTTTTTTCTACCTCTTACTTTCATTTTTTCCTTAATACACTATGATTGGATTTCTGTCCTCACTTCACTGAACTTGCTCTTTTTAAAGGCTCTAATGGGCTGATGGTAGCCAAATGCAACAAATTGTTCTTTCTCTTTTACTTCACCTATCTCTGCCAATCCCATCTTAAAAGTCTCCATCTTCCCTGATAATACTTTTCCCCATTTCCCCAAAATCTCTCTGTACTTCTCAACATTTTCTTTTTTAATCTACTCAATTAAGTTGGTATTTTCCCAAGTTCTCTTCTCATTCTTAAATCTGAGAAAGTTTAGTTTGCACTCATGGTGTTTCCCCAAGTTCTCTTCTCATTCTTAAATCTGAGAAAGTTTAGTTTGGCCGGGCGTGGTGTCTCACCCCTATAATCCCAGTACTTTGGGAGGCTGAGGCAGGTGGATCACGAGGTCAGGAGTTCAAGACCAGCCTGGTCAAGATGGTAAAACACCGTCTCTAACAAAAATTAGCTGGGCATGGTAACAAGCGCCTGTAATGCCAGCTACTCGGGAGGCTGAGGCAGGGGAGTTGCTTGAACCCAGAGGGTGGAGGTTGCAGTAAGCCGAGATCGCGCCACTGTACTTCAGCCTGGGCAACAAAGTGAGACTTTGTCTTAAAAAAAAAAAAAAAAAAAAGGAAGTAACATTTGTTTCTTTGTCCAAGTCTAAAACTGAACTTGGCTCCTTTTGCTTGGCCTACAGTGTGTCTTTGTGAATTATCCAGTAGTCTAGTATCTACAGTCTTGTTGCCTAACTCAAATTGGTTATTTCCTATTGATTTCTGCAGTTTCCCCACATTATCACTTCCTTTTCATTCCTACACCTCCTCCCTTGGCCTGCGTCTTCATCATTTTTTGCCTGGATTATTTTAACAGTTTATTGGAGATCTTGCCTCGAACCTTGCTTGCCCCCTTTTGTCCTGTCCGCCACATGTTGTCAGATTCATCCAAGACGGAAAACTGATCTTACAGGTGCGGTGCTCTATTAATTGTGCCCCATTTCCTTTGGTATAGATTTTAATTTCTTAGTATGGCATAAATGGCACATCATGATTTGATCTTTGCCCATTCCATCTTCATTTCAGGCCTTTTCTCCTGTGTGCATAATCTGCTAGAGTGGTATACCCCTCTGCTTGGCAGTTTTTCATGCATCAGTTTTTCCTCATCCATGTGCCTTCCCACTCTTGCTTTCTCTATGGATTTCTGTTGGTCTTTCAAAGTGCAACTTAGGCATTTCCCCTTGATATCTCTGCCTTCCCCATTTTTCCATGTTTCCATGGTACACTGGGCCATACCTCTGTCACAGTATTTTGTATACTTAACTGTAATCTGGTTTTTGTCTGCCCCTTAACACCGTGGGCTTCCAGGACAGGAGCTGTGCTTCTCATTGCTCTATCCTCTGACAGTGCTATATACAAATGAGTGATTTGGTCTTTAGTTTGGTAGCATAATGTTAACAGTGAATTTAGAATCATTACTAAAAGTCCGCTTCTAAAGATTGAGCCTGATGAACCAGATGTCTGAATATTAGTAATTAAAGTAAGCTTACATTTAACACATGCAAGATTATTTAAAGTATTTTTGTTTCCTTCTCATAGCTATACTGATCCAGCCTTTTATGAAGAATGCAAAATGGAATACCTGAAGGAAAGGGAAGAATTCAGAAGAACTGGAATTCCTGCAAAGAAAAGGCTGCAGAAGCTTCCCACAAGCATGTAGGCAGATATTCAAATGACATTCAGGAAATCCAATATTCATGGAAGTCATTCTATAGTATAAATCACCTTAAATAATAGACTGAAGATAAGAATGTTTACTTTATCTTAATTACGGAAATACTAATTTTATCTGAAATAAATATTTTATTTCAAAGTTCTGGTTTCTTAAATGGGAAAGGAGTAATTACTGAAGTGGGATTTGGTTTTCCTGGTCATTCTGGACCTTTTAAAAGTTTTCTCACAACTGTAGTTCTGTAACAGTGATACTGATTTTTTAGAGTTCAATATGGACCTTACATTACTTTTCTTCCATGTATAGGCTAATGGCTAATCATGGGAGCCAAAACTAAAGAAAAGTAGGAATGGACAACTTTCAAAGGTGTTAATAATAACTAGGGAGTATAGCAGAATGACCATGAAGCAGAACCAGGTATGTTCTACCACTTACTAGCCATACAACTGTGGAAGTAAATCTAATACAGCATGTGAGGATTTACTGAGTATTGCAGGTACAAGTACAGTGTATAAGACAGTGTTTCAGACCTGGTAGATGCTTTTATATTGGTAGTTACTGTTATTAGTAGTACAGGCTTATTTGGAAACTATCTTAGTCCATTTTCTGTTGCTATGGGAGAATACCCAAGACCAGGTAATTTTTAAGAAAAGCTTATTTGGCTTACAGTTCTGGAGTTTATTTGCCAGCAGCTTCTGGCAAGGGTTTTCATACTGCATCAAAACGTAACAGGGTGAAAAAATAGAGGACAAACAAGTGTGTGCAAGAGACCAAGCTGAGCAAGCTTTTATAACAACCCACTCTCTTGAGAACTTATACTTAAAATAACGGCATAAATCCATTCATGAGGGCTCCACCTTCATCACCCAATTACCTCATAAAAAGCTCGATATCTTAGTATTGTTAAATTAGCAATTAAGTTTCCAACAAATGAACTCTTGGGGAACACACTCAAACCACAGCAGAACCACAGGTAAGGAGATACATACTTATATGAATTACTTACATCTTTGATGGAGAATTTTCTAAAGCGTATTGTATGTTCTTAACCTGGTAACTCAGCTACTGAATCCTTTAATCTTTCATTTTGAAAAGTTATTTTTCTAAGTGAATTACCATTCTGTAACATAGTAATGGACTTAGGAAGTAGTATACAAATTTCCATCTCAATTTAGTAATTTGAGCTTTCATATTAAAAGTTATTTCTCCCCACCCCCCCATGAGCCATTGTAACTAGTTTCAAGATAAGTAAATTTTATTTACATTTTCACAGTCCTCATTAAAATCACAAATAGAAATTACTATGCACTAAGACAAGGTTTAACTTTGGCCTCAATCCCATGAAGCAGATGTGAGATTTTTTTTTTAAAGGACCTAAATCAAATAGGACACTAAAGAATCAATAGGTGTTCAAGTTCCACACTTCACTCTTGAGTGAGCCACTCTAAAAACTATTTTACTCTTATTTGAAATACAAAGAACCCACATTTTCCCAGGCCACAGATCAAAAGAAAGATTACTAGAGCAGACAAAAGCAAAGCAAATATAGAAATCTAGAGACCACACAGGATAGGGGTAAAGATGCCTGTATTTCCACATTGACCTTTTGGTATTGGTGCATTTCCTAGAGCACAGGACCTTAACTGTTTTTAGAGATAACTCAAATGAATATTGAATTTAGTTGAAGAAGCTAGTGAAATATACAATCTGTGACTATTTTATAGCTTTGATTAAAATCAGAAGTAGCCCACTTCACTTCATGTGGAAATTCACTTATGTACATGTTGCTTTCCCCACAGAAGCCAAATTAGATTATAAACAATATATTCATCCTCTTTATGTCAAAGACTAAACCATTAATTGTAACCTTCAGAATACCCATGCATATCCATACTGAATTTTTTTCACTAGGTACATCTGCCTCAGTTGTGTCTTGCTTGCTTATTGGTGCCTCTGTTGATATTATTCCGTTCATATGTGATAACCCATGTTTTCCACCACTTCAGATACACCTTCTCTAAGTAGCCTTTATGAATATCAGTACTTTCTTGTCACATGATTCAGTTTTTCAAGTCTGAATTTTCCCATTTATTTTGGTTTTCTAATGTTTTACATAGGCACATTCCTGCTTTTAAGAATTCAGTTCCATTTTGGCAGCAACTCAGTAAGTCTTCTATAGACATGTACATTTTTATTTTAGCTAATAAGGGAGCAAGAGGAAGGAATAGGTAGGTTTTTGTTATTTATGTTCTCTTTCTTTATTCTGTTGATTTATGGATGTACTGAATTGAATCTTACAAAAATAAATCTAAAGATTTAAGGAAGCTCTTTGGAGCAAGTTTCAGCTAGTATGAAAGAAGTCAACATAAAACATTCAATAGGCAACTGTTTTTGTTTTGTTTTTGAATTTTTTCTAGAGCAGAGATGATCAAGTGTACATTTTAAAACTTCAGCTGGGTAAAAAATTTTGGGGTTAATCTTTCCTTACTAAAGAACCTTAAACATATCTGCCTAGCACTTAAACTGTCACAATCAGTCACTGACTTTTTAGTATACCTGTTTGATAGCTATCATCACTGTACTGTTTAGATGGAAAATAATTTTCTCCACTCAAAAGCAGTTGGTTTAACAAATGTCTATTATATGAATCATATTAACAACCAACAATTAGTACCAGACTTTTGAGATATATAGGCAAGGACAATATTTCACATCCACTTCAATTTCAAACAAAAATAATTTATTTTAATTAATTTCTTGGTATTGTTCAAAACATTAATCAAGCAATTATCTCATAAGACTTTTTTTCTTTACAAAGGAAAATTTCCAATTTTGGTTTTAAAAAAGGCAAACCAGTAAGCTACATTAGAGATCAGATATAATATACAGCCTATGCAGCCACATGAGAAATAGTTTTTGCTGCTTTGTTATTACACAGGTAGTTGCTTCCTTCAGCTAAAGCCTGGAGTATTGTATTTGTTTTATGCATATTGGGTTTGGTTCTATTACTTGGCAGGAGATTGTACTCCCCTGAGTCAGCTGTGTTCATTGGTCAGAATAAATTCCAGCATCTGACACCAATTCCATTAATCACAGACAAGCTTGAATAAGTGTAAGATAATAGAAAGACAACAATATCTGGTGAATGGCGAACATCATCTTATGTATGTATGCTATTCAGTAATACAGTAGAAGAGATCTGAGATATTCTTTTGAGTATGAGATATATGAAACTCTATTGAAAAGGATAAAGTCCTCCTACATAAACTACTTTAACTCAGGCAAAAAGTGTATTAGCCAAGTAAATCTCCACCCTTAAAGAATTTAGATAAATTTCCATTTGAAGCCATCTTTGTTATTTCCTTCTTTGTTTACAAGTAATTGGCCACTTAGAATAAGAGCGTGTGGACATTTCATGATTGATAATATCAATACAGCCCAACATTTGATTTCTATGATTAAAACTCCTAAAGCCACTTTCTCAAAAATTGATTATTACATTTCAACACAAGGTCTAACAATTTAGAAGCTGCTCTAACAAACAGCTGTAGACCCTTTAAAGAAAATGACTTTTTATCATTATACACATATATTTAGGTTTATATAGTGGCCTACTGAAGTGGCAGATTAGACTGAAACCTGTGTGAATGCTCCTTCTACTTCTAACTGAATGGTGTATGGAGTTACAATCATTTGTTTACACCTCACAGAGTTTTTCAACTATTTCATCATAATTTTTTTTTTTTCAATTAGGACTTACGGAATGTACCCGGACAAAGTTGGCTTCAATGATTAGGTTATTTCACGTCTTAGAATTCAAACTGCAATTCTAAAATTTTACCAACAAAACACTAAGAAATCACTTTAAATCTTAAAACGTTGAAACACAGTAGCATATAAAGGTGGTATAACCTAAGAAGCTTTTATTTCATTATATTTTCCATCTTTATGCATTGTAACAACAGAAAAGTAACCTATTCGTATTGCCATTTGTTCCATTATGCAATTTGAAGCAACATAGTTTCCTTTTATTTTTATGAACAGATATTTAGACATTTCACACACTTTGTAAAACCACATCTAAAATCTCCAATGCCATTCTTTTATTTGAGAGGCAAAATTTTACAGTTGTTATCGAAAGGAGAGTTCTCTTTTTTTTTAAACATCTTAAGTTTACTTATTAATTAGTATAGTGTAGCATATTTTGGATTCTTAGAATACAGAGCTAGAGGGTGCCCCTTCATACTGGAAAACCAAGTTGGTTTTTGTACATCTATGTTGGTTTTTGTACATCTTGTACAAAAGATGTTGGTTTTGTACATCTTGTACAATATGTTCAAATATAGATACTGAAGAACTCTGCAAAATTTTAATCAAAATCCCCTTTCAGTTCCTTAAATAGTGGGAGAACCACTGAAAGAGATAAGTGTCCTCATGGTCAAATCATGAATCTCTTCCAAATTAATTCTTATAAAGGCAGTTTTGATTATGTTGATCCAGGTAATGCAGTGGTGGAAGGTTGGATAAAGGCAAAGTTTTACTTTTAGTTTCTCCAAATGCTGTCTCACTTGATTTAGGAGGGCTTGGAAATACCCAGGAATTGTCTTCCAGAGAATTTCTGCCATAAGAACTGTGTTCCTGAAAGCACGTACCATCATTAGGAATGGATCTCTCATTATCTGTCCATGACTGGAGGATTGCTTTCTCTGATAAAATCTTTATATCTCCTAGTAAAGGGGAAGATGCAGTATGACAAAGAGCTTTGCCATTTGGTGAGAGAGGGGGATGTCTTGTGTATGTTGCAGTAAAATTCATCAAGTGCAGTTTTGTGCTGTCTTTTCCAAGATCGTCACTGCATCCTACAGGGGCACAGGCTAAAAAGAAAACACAGACTAAGTGTCAGTTTTCGTGGCATTTGTGATCATATAATTCTATAACACGTCACCAATTTGGCTGAATTCTAAAACTGGTTATGAAATTAACATTTCCAAGTTAGTGTGATCATTGAGGCACTGTGACTAGGAGATAAATGACAGATGATCTGAGTTTTAATCCTGGATCACCAATTTACTGACTGTGACTTTAGATATTTGTCTCTTAGATGCTCCTGATGTCTCTTTCCTTGCCTGCAGAATGGATACAGAATTCCTAACCCACCTATGCCATAGAGCTTTTAAAAGATGAAGACCTACGTATTTTTAAAAGTTGGAAACTAATACAGCTAAAATACAAAGAAAGATCCTGTTCCTGGCTCTTACTGTGGCTGGAGAAGGGTTGCAGATGGTTCTGGGGACTAAGACAGTTCTCAAGTTTTAGCATTTTTTAGTTAAATACAATATTCCTTTGCTTAGTCAAACTCTTTGTCCATAGGCAGTCCAAAAGTAAAGTTTTCAGAAATAATTAATTTTGAATTGGTGAGATCCAAATGAAGTTTTTATATATCAAAGGCTTTTGTGGATAAAGCAGTTTAAGTAAGTTTGTAAAATCTTGTTTCTTGTAAAACATAAATAGCAAATGTTAATGCTGCTGTGGTCACAATATAGGTAAAGTTTAAAAAAAAGGCCAAAAGAAAGGTTTGTACAAATGCAATGGCCTAGAAAGACTACTTAAAAGCTATTATTTCACCACAGCCAGCACATTGGTAATACAGGCTTCTCCTCTCCCTCCAGCTCAAACTATCAGTGTGGAAAAGTAAGTTTATCCTTACTTCAAGAAGCATGGCAAAGTGTAACTACGCTTGACTTCATGTAGTTTTAGAAGAAACAAATTGAACGACATTATAAAATAAGCTCATTATTTTTCCTGGGAGGGTGGATAGGGATGGAGGAGAACCGGAAGTACAGTGTTTGGCTTTGGAGAAAAGGTGACACAAAGGTCAGGAGAAAGGTGATCTTGTCTCATTTCTGTACTCCTCAAAGCAATGAGTTCTGTGGTAAGGAGTGGTGACCTTTAGCCTACCACTGTCATAGGAAATGTGCTAGAAAACTTATGTTCCAAAGCACTAAGAAGTATTAGTCAGCCAGGAAGGAACACAAGGATGAGCTATGTCCAAGTATGAAAAGAGCACTGCTCTTTTATTATTCAGGTAAACAAAGCTAGATTGAAAACTCAATGCAGAAATATTCTGTGAGTTCCTTTAAAGAGAGATCTTATTTGTACCATCAACCTACAGTCTCACATGTAACTCTGACCAGTGGAAAACTCAAGGACAAAGTGAACCATAAATTAAGGTACATTTGCTAAAACCCCATATTGTTTTCCCTGATTTATATGTAACCAACTCTCTAAAAATGACAAGGAGTTCCAAATTCAATTTTCCTTTCCAAAATGTAACACTTTTCCTCACTAATAAACACTCCTGAGAACTCTTTATGACGCAACCCTGTTGTGCGCTCTTTAAGACAATGTGAAATACAAATAAGTAAGTTTAAACTAGATGGTGATTATTTTTTATAAAAAGTTCTATCTCATTTTTAAAAAGTACATTTTAGGGCATTCAAATTTATATCACCCAACTTTTCAGAAATATACCTGTTACGTAATACTAGGTACAAATGTACTGATTTTTCTCTAAAAATAGCTTTGGCAAAAGTAGCTACTACTAGTTAACACAAAACTCAAAAAGTTCAATCAGTCAAGCAGTTAAATATGAAAGGCAAAGCAATGAAAATTTTTGTTTGGTTGAAGGGCATGAAGGGAGAACACCTAGTTTTTGTTTAATCAGCTATATCCTTTATGGAAAGAAAAGCTTGTAAGAAATGCAAAAAAAACAAATAATGAATCAAAGTTTGCTTTCTTTTTCAAAACAAACAACCTGAAATTAGCTAGCTCTTTGGTGTATTCTGTAGCACTGGAATGAATATTTGCTTTTGGTGTCCTTTTTTTTTTTTTCAATATATGAAGTAGCTGTGGTAAAAGGTCAACTAGAGCAAACTTAACACCTCAGCCTTATACACATAAGCAACACTTGGCTGAGAAAAGCCACAAGGGGAAAAGAATACAGTACTAAAGAAAAAACACATCAGCAACACCTTTATGTGTGAAGTTGACCAGTATGAGGCTGAAGCCGAAGCAGAGAATGGGTAGGCTGCAAACATACTATATATACTTTGGCTTATCAATCTCTCATTTGATGAGATTTTGATAAGATACGACAGCTAGTTGCTCTTCAGGCAGTTTGGCTGGAATCAGTGGTTTCCGGTAAACAGTGACTTGCCTTTCTTGATTGCAGTTGGGGTTTTCAGTTTTCTTAGTAGCTCAGCTTGTACTTGAGTCACCAGATGTAAATTAGACATTTCTCTCTTCAGTTCCCAGTATGCATGCTGCATATTATCACTGAAATAAAGGATTTTTACAATAAGTTAATACTCGTCATTCTTTTTATAGACAAAAAGGAATAACTTTAGAAATATGCAGATCAAATTTCTGCTCCAATTAGTTTTCAGATGATGTAAATTAAATAAAACAATTGAAAGATATTTAACCAGGGCATTAATAAGTGAAAAGATCTTGAAAGAATAACACTGTCCCTCTGATATGTAGCAATTAACTGTATTATATTAAATGGTATAATAAAAATAAATATTGTAACTGATGAGAGATTCTTGCAGGGTCTATTCTCAGAACTGCAATTTTATTTTAGGCTATAATGTGCAGCTATTAATTAGTAAGTAGTAAGGAATATGTTCTTTATTTGCATAAAGTTACATTCATTCAAATATGGATTATTTGTATTTATCTTTTGATTGCTTTGACACTGAATTGAAATGATATATCAACTATTTGAATCCATATTCAAGTCCACATTAAAATAAAATTTAGGTTTCATGCATTACATTCTTTATGTTTGACTGGGCTGTCTCATAATGTTGGTTCTAAACCAATGTGACATGACAGCATAAGACATGAAGAGCCAGATGATTTCCTCGTAAGGAAAAAGCAGCGAGAGAGGGAGGATTATATGAAACAGAAATAGAAACTTCAAAAATCCCTCCCCTATTTTTATAATTAAAAGTATTTTACCTCAATTATCTATGAATTTATAATTATTTTAAACCTCATTTTTATAGATTTTGTTTTCCATAAAACATTCATATTTGGACAATGAGGATTTTCTTTTTTTGCTTCTTAATTGCCAACTAAGTGAATTAAAATGTTCAGCATATATTCTCATTTTGTTGTACAGGAATATCACAAAATATTAAATGTAACAATAAATAATCTTACAGAATTAGAAAAATCATTATTACCCCTTAGAGATATTACTGTAATGTTAGAAGAACAGAAATCAAACTACACAAACATGTCACCTCATGCTTCAATTTTTGTGTTACCATAAACACTTAAACTTCAAAAGGATAATATTCTTGAAATCTAATATCTCAAATTACATAAGTAACATAGATTATATTTAATATATTAAATATAATTAAATCATACATAAATTATATATTTAATATATAAAATATTATTTTGAATTATAGTAAGGTTAAATACCTCTTTTTGTCAATGAACTTTACACTGCTTTTAAGAAAAATCTGCTTGTTTTAGTCTGTTGTAAACATCATTTGTTAAGTAGTAGTGTATCAGAAATCATAGGGTTTTTTGCAGGTTTTTAACAGGTGTCAAATAATTATTTCACAAAAATTAACCATGTCTACTTCACCAGAAAACATCTGAGATGTTTGCTACAATGAATGTTTCACATAGGAACCTGTCTTAAGTGTGAAGGGAGTTGTTGGTTTCTTGGTATAATTCTGGGCATTCATATGCTTTCCGAAGAGTTACTCACATTATATAGCAGTAAGTGTAAACACCGTACATGTGCTAATTCATGCAGATAGTCATGGTATGAATAATACAGCTTAAAAATAGTTTATTACGGGTGTGAGACAATAAATCAGTGCCTGTTTAAGAGAAAACAAGAGCAAACACTCAAGACAGTTTTGAGTACTAAAATACCAACCATATCTAATCATTCAAGACAACTAGGCATGGAAAATAAGAGAAAGAATTCTAATAATGGTGTTTACAGTGCCTAATATAAAATTTTCTGTTCAATTTAATGAAGACTGCTTAAAACTTAGGTTAAAAACTAGGTCACTGAGTTTAATACACATTTAGTCTTCTTGTTTTTTGCTCTTAGTGTCACCCGAATTTAAATCTACAGACAAATGTAAAATTATTACTAAGTACAGCTCTCCCTCTTGTGGATAACAAAGTAACTGCAGTTAGTGTTTCCCACTTTACAGTTAATATTAAAGTGCTATAATCTTCAAAGTATGTAAAATTTATTTAAAATTCTATCTACTTGAACAAAATGTTTAACCATTATTTAAATGATATTGGAAAAGGCAAGTTGTCATCCCTCAAATTTCAGTAGGCTTCCAATTAAACCTCTTATCTAGGTGTTTGGAAGACAAAGTATAGATTGTTACCCTTCTATCCTTACCTCAGTTTCCCGAGACTATGAACTTCAGTTAAGTTTTGCTTTAAATGCCACATAAGCAAAATGCTATATGTTATCTATAAAGAACTTATACAACGACTTCAAATATTGAAATATAACACTGAAGCTTCTCAAATGAGAACTCTAAAAAAACAGATGAAGCGCAAATAATGATGGTTGAGCACTTATATACTAGGCACTTCACCCACATTCTCACACCAACTTGGTAAAGTGGGTAACCTCATTTTACACAGGAGGAAATGGGCTGAAAAGTATACTCCAGTCTGATATGTTGCTGTTCAAAGCTGTCTTTCACTTATCCGGTCTAATGACCTTTTGGAGTAGCATTTTTCATATCCTCATCAATTACCAGGCACCTACAATATGCTGACTGCCAACACAGTCTTCTCACATCTCTGACTTTTAAATGTAATGAAACCGGCTTGCCTACAACTGCAGAAGAGGCTACATGTCCTGCTTACAAAGTATAACCGCTAAAAGCTCAGCTTTCTTAGTTGACACTACACATGGAACTCTTTAATACAGAAATAAATATTGCTTGTATGAGAATAATCCACTTGAGTTTCTACTTCAACCATACATATTTTTCTTTAGCCTTTGAAAATTTACTGAACTATCACATTCCCCATCACCATGTTAAAATTAAACTATGAGATATTCTTATCCAAGAGTTACAGACTTAAAGTGTGTATTCTGACAACCGTGGTTCCCCGCCAAACAAGTGGCTTTCATTTTTTATTGCAAAGCTCAGCAAGAATCATTTTACGCTGCAACCCAAAGAAAATAAGTTATAAGAAACCATACTTACCCTTATTGTGTGTAATGCACTCTGGTTCTGACTGGCATATTCTAGTCTGACTTATTCCATGTTTTTTAAATGCTTATCATAACTGATAAAAGTTTGTGTCACTAAAAAAACACAGAAGAGCTTGAAAAACACTAACCTAATCTGCATTTTCTAAACCTGGAAATTTACATTTTAGGAAGTCATCGGTAATATAGTTCCACAATGTAGGTTTACAGTTGATGAGTAAAAGAAGTACAGTGACTCTACACCTACATTTGGTTTAAAAATTGAAGTCATCAACCTAAAGCCAAAATCAAAACAGTACACTTGGCAGGACACTGTTTAAATTTCTGACAAGGCTATTACTGTTAGATGATGTTTTATACAATGAGTATCGAATAAAGGCCTCCAGTAATTAAAAGGTTCACTCTGTCGTAGGGAAACAGTATACTACCTCATTTGCCTGGCAGTATGATAGAGGAAATACAAAAAAAGAGAGTTCCAAAAAAGGAAGTTATCCAAATAACTGAAAAATATTCCTTAAATATATCCAAACCTTTAGTTAATGGTTTTATGGAAATATCCCTATGTACTTTTTCCAATATAGTAAACTAATCTGTCATCTGAATTGTTCCTCTTAAAAGTAGATAACTTAAAAAGATTAACAAAACACAAGAACATAAACTGGAAATAGATGGAAATGATGTGAAAAATACAAAACAAAACAATGCAGTGGAGAATGAGGCTAACATAAAAATGCATGATAAAAGTTTACCAACAGTAGACCACAAATTTGGTTCTAAGTTTTCCAGTATATAACCAAGATGAGAAACCTAATCAGTTTTGCACTTCACATTATCTATGTGATACAAATGCAAACCAATTTGCAAAAAAACACAAGTATATCTGAGTACTAAGAGAGCCACTGGGACATGCTGTAATTACACAATTCTTTACATACATAATGCTAGTATGGCTTTAACACAAAGTAACTTTTAAACTTGAATTTATGGCAATTCTTTCTAAAAACTGTCCTCTGAATTGATACTGAGCTTTAAAGAACTGAAGCTACACACTCTGGAACCACAATTAGAGCTTTGCAGCCTTGAAAGCGGAATCATCTCCTTGGGACTTCAACTTTCCCCAAATCCTGGTACAGAGATTCTTCAATATTTTGTTAGTTATCTGATGCCTTCAAACAGGTATTTTGGTGGGGAGTCAGGTTTTCAAGAAATTCTTAGTGTATGTGATCCAAATTATGCAATCACCCATGAATGAAAGCAGAAATTCCATTCTATAGCACATACTTCTGTACTATTTATATAGCCCCTGTATTTGATCTCTTTTGATTATATTTATTCATTGTCTACTTCTTTCTAAACTGATTTGAAGTGGCTTATAAAAATGACAAATACAGAAAAATAAGGGGAAACCTAGGTTGACAGGAGAAGGTAACTGACAAAGAAGATAATTTTAAGAAATAGTTTACATGGACACTACATCACACACACTTTTCAAAAAAACAAGTTTCCTTTTGGTAAAATTAGATAAAATTCAAAGGCATAACTGAAGTACTGTTCAAATGGCAGAGTTAAATAACTTCAACAGAGATTGTACTGCCAGCTCACACAGTCTAATAAAACAGTTACTGCTGGCACTTTATAGAAAAAGTCTGTCAACCCCTGATCTAGAAGAGTAGCTATATGTCATTTCCTCAAATTGTTTTTCCTAATTGATCATTTCTCTCAAGCAGGTTTTTGATAGGAACTGGCGTGACATGATTCACATTATTTACTTCAGTCAGTAAACTTTGGAAGCCAAATGATCAATCAATGAAGTCAGATCAGTATTTTTATTGGATGGAGGGTAACAATGTAGAGAGGCTATCTTAACATAGTAGAAACAACAATTATTAGATAACTTAAAACATAGAACTGAAGTTACTTAAGTAAAAATGATATGTATTTGAGGAAAATGGGTTGGAAAAGTATGTAAACTCTGATGGCTACTTCTATTCTTATGTGAAGAGGGAAGAGTCCTCAAAATTCATGCTATCCCATGATTGTGCCACTGCACTCCAGGCTGTGCTACAGAGACCCTGTCTCAAAAAAACAAGAAAAACAAAAACAAAAACAAAAACAATTTCATTCTATCCCAAAGACTAACACTGGCAAGTACACCCTTAAGTAAAAGGAATGTTATTGTATATACATAACAAATAATTCTTCTAGGTACAAATTAAGTATTACAGAATACTTTCATATAACTAGTTCCCTAAAATACTACTGAATATTCAGAGTTTAAGGCATCCCATTTTTCCACTACTTAAATTCAAAGCTGTTGTTACGTAACAATTACATTTTGTTTTATAAATATATTGTGATCAGAGGTTACATTCAGTATCAAAACAACATCCATGCATTTTAAGGTTAAATCATAAAAGAAATCTAAGGACCTACACAAAGTGATTTATGGAAAAGGATAATGTATTATTTTAATGCTGAAGAATGGTCATACCTTGAAATGCTTAGTTTTTGGAGATCTCTGCTCTTCAGATTGTCTTCCTGATGTGGATCCTGCCATTTGTTTTAAAAAAAAGAAGTTTAAAAGTTGTAACTTTTACATTTTATTTAGTCTCAGTTCTTTATTACCAGAGACATATTTCAGGTTTGACAGAATATATCTATAATGGTAGAGCATAAAATTAGATTTTATACTCAATTTTAATAAAATATCTTCAATCTATAACAAATATCCCTAAATCACTTCCAATGGTTTAAAGTATTAATGCTTTAATTTTCTTTAAAAAAAAAAATTGCTCTCGTTTTGTAAAAGAACTTGTAATCTTACAATATATTTCTAAAGACACCAATGTGAAGTCTATATTAAAAAAAGTATTACCAAATTTCTGTCTATTTATGGTACAGCTGAATGAAATCTATGGGAAAATGGAAGTTTTTTGGTATTTTACTTTTTTGTGCTATTACCAAAAACACACCAGAATTTTAACAGGTTACTGTTTTAAAACATCAGCATACATTTCCTCCTTCCACATGGATTAAAAATGACCTGGCAAGGACAATATAAAGTCCCTAGATACTTTCAAGTTTTAGTAGTTTATTTAGGTTGCAGATATGACAAAGAATCTTCAGAAGATATTTTTAAATGGACTTAATATGTTCAAGACAACTCTGTAACACTTATTTGCAATGCATTCTCATATAAAGGTTTGTAACAAATAAAAATGATTTTCACAGGTACTAATTCTACTGGCAGAAGTGGCCAGTATAAGCTCAGAATACAAAATGTAATTTTATCATTTCTTACCAATATAATCTAAATTACATATTTTACAGTGAAACATTAAAAAGCAACATAAGCACTTCATGAGTATTCTGAACTTGAGAGTAAAATGTGAAAAATGCCTCATCTTACAGGAGTTAAAACCTTTCTGGATCTCTGATTTTGATACTCTTAACAGTTAAGTTAAATCTTAGGGAGCCCTATGGAGAGGGGAAACAGAACGGCCCACAAGTCAGGGGAGGTTTGACTACTAACAAGACACGTATCCTTGGACCTTGTTTTTTTCCGTTCCTTACAGGAAAAGAAAGAACCTGATCATCAGATCACTTTTAGTATCTTTGTATCACCAATTAAAATTTTTTTTAAAAATTAGTATATACTTAGGCATCTATGTTCATTGAAAACCTTCCTCATTTTTAAAGACAACAATACAAGAAAATTTGACAGTTGGAGTGGAAAAATGTTTTTCCAGCTACTATCTAACAATTCACACTCCAATGTACATCAGCAGTAAACTCATAGGGACTGTATCTAGTATTTAAAGACCCTTTTCTTGGCTAGTAATTGATCTGCCATGTCCTAAAGGTGGTAATGGATCTGTTCACCAGCTAGTGCCATATGACGTTTTATATAAGGAGAGACCCATGGCTACGAATTTGGTCACTTATGATAGATGAATTTAAACTAAAAGCAAATTTATTCCCTAGCACCATCTAGTGGAAAAGAGTGACTAACATATTAAGAACAGATATTTCAATACACATAAAAACCTAAAGGCACTGCCCTTCTAGATTACTCTCATCAAGTTTTTTAAAAAAGCATTTACTTACTGAACATACTATATATGGGCCACTATGCTAACTACTTTACATACTGTAATTTAACCTTCATGAAAAAAGGTATTTAATGTCTATTTTATAGAAAACAACTTCTAAGAAGTAAAATGGTGTCCCTAATGTTACAGCTAATAAGCAACACCACAACTATGAGCTAAGTTTTCGATTTCATGGTACTGCTTCCTACAGTACAACAAACTATCCATTATGTATAAAAGCTATCAAATTATTTCTTTTCAAATAGAATATAAATTCTGGCAATTAGAATTCAGAACTTCAAGGTGCAGATCTTTTCTTGTAAGCATGTCCTTTGAAAAGAGGCTTCTCAGTGGTGATGGCAACTGAGCTATGGAACAGGATGCTGAGTCTCTGAAGGAATTGTGCTGTGTGGCCACAAGTTCAAACCTGGAAAATTAACTTTATATGTCAAGTAGGAAAGAAACCACTTGGCGCTAACAAGAGTTGACAGTAATTTTTTGTAGTGTTTCCCTTTTATCAGGAATGGAGGCGCTAAAGTGAGTTCTCATTGCCCAGTTCAGAGGAATTCATTTGGTCAAGGACTAGGCAGACTGCTCTATTATTCTCAGTATCTGGCTCATTCTTATCGAGTGGCCACCTCTCATAAAAACTATATTACAGAAGAAAGACACATCAGCTCCATCTAAGAACACTTGAGATTCAGGGCAGAATCTGCCAAGTAGTCGGGAAGTAGGGGATGGAGTTCCCCTTTCAAGTGGTGGCATCCCAAAGGGACAAGGAATAAGAAACACAATTCCTCAATAGTGTTAAAATGCTTTGGTAGGCAAAATGGTTGAGTGGAGAAACAATTATATACCTTAGTTGAAATATGTAAATGCATAAAATGGCTATTTGCTCCAGACTACTAAGCTTTTCAATTTCTTGTAATAACTATTTAAAATCTGCATTTGGTGTATTGCTCTCACACTTCCCTGCTTCTTTATCATTTCTTCTTTTAATCTCAGCTCTGTCATGACATCTGAAAATATAGGTCCAAGTTTTTAGAACCTGATGTTAAATATTGGGCACACAGACTCTTGGTAAGGATCTAAGAGGCAGCTTCTTTTAGTGGATGACTTCAGGCCAACCACACTCCAGCAAGTTGGTAGGTTTTTGTTATTTTTTCCAATTCTTGAATTCTCAGCTATTTGCTGGTAGTTAAAGATGCCCCGAAAGTAGTAGCG
This sequence comes from Sapajus apella, assembly GCF_009761245.1. Lineage (NCBI taxonomy): Eukaryota > Metazoa > Chordata > Mammalia > Primates > Cebidae > Sapajus > Sapajus apella. The sequence continues at coordinate 48,157,504 of NW_022436944.1, forward strand.
TTCTGATAATAAGTAAGCTCTGTTACCTTTTCTTTGTTGGTCGTGTTTTTTTAATTCCAAAAATCGAGTTGTCCCTTATATCTAAATTAATGAAATTATTAAGTAAAATAAAATAAGACTTAAAACCTGAGTTCTCTTTAAACTTTCCAGAGAAAAAAATAAGGAAAATGAAGGAAAGGGAGTCTGAAGGAACAGTTATAATAAACTAACAAGCTTATTAAAAATCAACCTTTTAAAAAACCAAATTGTATAGTTTTGGAACAGACTAAAAGTATATGGCATGTCAGATTTTAGCAGAAATGCTTAAAGAGGTAGATAAACATATTTTTTTCAAGGACTAGAATATTCTCTAAGTAATTACAATTTATGTTAACTCTATAGTTTAACACCTACTTAGTTATAAATCCTACATATGATGCACAAAGAATACTGAATTTCTCAATTTAATAATTCTGTAATACCGTTTGTTTGGCTTTCTGTAGTTCTACTTTGAGATCGCTACATTCTTTCTTCATCAGTTCCAACTCTTGTTCTAAACCATGGATCTTCAGGTCACAGCTCAACTTTTCCACCTCCCAGTTTGATGAAGGTGGATTTAAATTCCTCATCACTACAAAAAGGATGGACATTGAAACTGTTATCTTTTCCTTCTACACTGATTGCAATTCTTAAAAAGGTTATTCTGGTAAAATCTAGATAATAGAAAAACTAACATTAAACATATACGATCAATAGGTTTTAAAAAACAGTAATTATTAATACTTTCAAAGATCTATGCTAAGGAGAATAAGAAATCTAGGAATCTTGTTTTAGAATTTCTAAAGACAACTATCCTAAAATCAAGCATATGCTAAAATTGCAGACAGATTAATATTCTGCAACGTCAAGGTTAAGACAGTGACGAAAATAATAAACTGAGGCTCAGCTAATCATTCCATCTAGTTCTCTCAGAGTATGAAGTTTGACCAATGAGCCCAGAACATGATGTCAAAACAATTTTATCCTTAAACATTCCACTGCAGAAACTCAATACAACTGGATACTGCTTTATTCCTTAATTAGTACCTCAGTCTCTCTTGCTGCAAAAAGCCCCAACCAGCTACGCTAAGAGACTGTATCTCAATCTCCTATCAAAGTCTCTCAGAGGCCCACTCTTTAGCTTGCCTCAGAATATTCATGGGAACAGGCTATTTATCCATAAGCCCCAGATCTAACTTTCTCCCCCAATATTTCATCTGCACCTTTTAACAACCTTCAGCAAGAAAAAGAAATTGTAATGACTCCACAGCAGTGTGTTTAACTGTGGGCAAGATGTTGGGTAAGAAAGAGAGGCCAGGACAACCAGTGGGCTAGATGTTTTGACTTCTGCTTCTTGCATCTGGGCTTCTACTCCTTTATTCCTCTACTTCATCACAAACTAGTCCTGAATAAAAACCAGCACATTTTCTCTAAGGAAAGTGCAATATATAGGTAAGGAAAAAATTAAAGGAAGTTGATATACGTGAAGGTAGAATAGAGAAATTAACATAAACATAAAAATTAAAAAAATAAGGTCCTAGCATGTGAGTACAGAAAATTGTTAATCGATGTTACAAATAAATGGAAAAATATATAAATTCTGTTAGAATATTTATAACAAGTAACTGGCATACCCTGCTGAGTTTCCACCTCTGTCCTCAGCTGGAGGAGTTCTACTTCTTTAGATTGTAGCTGTTCATTCAATACTTTCAAAGATTCAGAGTTGTCTTTATTCTATTTAAATAGAGAAAATGCCAAATTACATTCAATAAAATCTACAGGTTGGTATTATAATGTAATTTTCAGGTAGAAAAAAAAAAACAAACTCATTCTTGTCTTTAAAAGCAAGGTGAGAAAATGAACTCAGTTTCTCAGTAATTTCTTTTATTCTTTTTCCAATTTAGGACATTATTATTGACTGGCTAAAAAAAAAAAAAAATAATACTAAATTGACCATGTAATCATTTTTCAAAATAAGTCAGTGGTGTTAGATGTATTTAAGTCCTAAACATCATTACATACTAAATACTTTATATAGAAATAAGTTAAAATATTATTAAAATTTCCATTTTGTCTTGAACATGTATATAAAATTTTAATTACTAAACATAAATATTTAACTTACTTCTGATTTTAAACTTCTTGAAGGAGAAAATTCATTTCCAAAATATACATGTAATTATTTTCAAACCAACTTACCATTTTGTCCAGTTTGCTCTTCAAATTATCTCTATCAATGCAAACCTCTCGATATGCATGATAGGCCTTATTTACTTGTTCTCGTCCCACAGAACTTGTTTCTTCATCAAATCGAGCTATTAGCTAATGATATGAAATTAGAAGAGAAAGCTTAAGAGAGTATTCTCCAGATAAAAAATAAGTCAGTGTTCTGATGGCTCCATATCTTACTTTAATCGTAGTAGTATAGGGATAAAGCCTGGATTCATTCGGTGAGTATTTCATTTCCACACAATTAATCTTTACTGATTAAGAAAGCAAAAATGTACAGAATATTTTTTGAGCTTTCTATGCTTTTACATAACAGTATTTTATAATTCATGGTATCTGTTTTATAATATTAAATTATAACTACCTGATAAATTTTGGTGGGAAAATGAATCAGGCAGTTATGATAATGTGCAATGGGGTGGTCTCAGATCACTGCAACCTCTGCCTCCCAGATTCATGCAATTGTCCTGCTTCAGCCTTCCGAGCAGCTGGCATTGCAGGTGCACACCACCATGCCCTGGTAATTTTTGTATTTTTAGTAGAGATGGGGTTTCACCACATTGGCCAGTCTGGTCTCGGACTTCTGACCTCAGGCAATCCACCTGTCTCGGCCTCCCAAAGTGCTCGGATTACAGGCGTGAGCCACCGCACCCAGCCAAGGCAGACTTGACTTTTTAAGAAATAGATGTGTGTGCTAATTCAGTAAATCCTTTATATTAGAGAATAAGAACTAACAGGATTGTTGGTCACAAAGTACAAAAATATTTCCAATGTTAACTATACATAAAACCCATTTTTCTATTAAACTTTAAAACAAAGTTATGAGCTCCAAAATGTCACCTTCTCTCACTGTATCCTACAAATTTACATAATCAACATTAAAGTAAAAATAATTCATATGAATACAAAGGAATTATTTTTACAACTGACTTCTTTCCTCTTATTTCCCACCAAAATGAATCAAACTCTACCAAGCCCCATCTTCAAGTTTTTTTATATAGCATAATTCATTTCCTTGGATAATTAATTTCCATTACACAGGACCACTCATTCTTTACCCTTGGTGGTAGCTGCTCTTTGTAGAATAAAAACGCTCTGATCTGAGCTGAAAAAATATAAAGTAAGTTAAAACTTTAAAACTCAAAAATAAAAGGATAACTAAAGAAGATTCGCCATACATAAAGCCAAGTAGATTGGTGCTTCATATTGAATCAGCTACCTTACTTACATATTCTATAGCAGTTAGGTGTGTCACAATCATACAGGGAAAGGTAAACAGAAAATATTAATTCATCAATTAAAAGCATTATTCCTATTACATCTGTTAAAGAATAAAAGACAAAGAATACTGAGGTAAAGATTTCAGCCCTGGTAAAGATATTAAACCTACTGGAACAATGTTCCAGAAGCTTCCTCCTTTGACACTTAATTTCCTTTGTTGGTATATCTTTTTTTTTTTTTTTTTGGCCCAGATTTGAAAATTCTGAATAAAATTTATACAGCTACGAAGGTAAGTAAACCTGAAAAAGAAAGGAAAATATTTGGACTATAACTCCAAGTTGTTAAATCCTCTCCTATAAATATTCATCAAGTACATGGTATGTGAAACACAGGATGGTAAGTATAATGCCCACAACCACGGAAGAGAAGACAAAAAGTATTCAAAATTGCAAATATTTTGAATTATCCCTTATGTCACAAAACACAATGAAGGTAAAAGGTAAGATTACCTTTTCTTCCAAAAACCTTATTCTTTTCTTTAACAAAGAGTTCTCTTTCTCTGAATCCTTAAGTCGTTTTTTGATGTCTTCATATGCAGTGACAAGAGCAAAATGAGAAGCAACAGATTCATCTCCTGAATATATCGAAACTGGAGCCACTGCATCTCTCTTATGGGCTTTTTCATGATTCAGAATGCAGATATCATCTTCTACCAATGCATCCATGACAGCTGTTTAAAAGAAAAAATATGAATGACAAATGTCTCATTGAATAAGTGAAAAGGAAAAAAAGTTATAGTTAGAATAATGTAAATACTAGAACAATGTTTAAAAACCAGACTGTCTGGGTTGTATTCTAAACTCTACCATTTAGTGTCTGTCTGACTTTGGGCAAGTTGCTTAACCTCTATGCCTCAGTTTCCTTATTTATAAAGTATAAGAAATAATAGCAAATACTTCATAGATTCTTAAGAATATGAAATAAGATAATATCTATGAAGTATTTAAAACCATAATTATTAGTACATTCTATAAATGTCTGAAATATCACTTTCCATTAAAACAGTCAAAATTTTAAAAAATACTTTATCCCCAAATATTTCTTCCCTTAACATTTCCACTTAGACCTATTATAGCAAGTTTTATAGCTTTTCAATTTATAAATTTTCAAAAATTCTGAGTATAATTCATTACAACATATTAATATTATGGAAATCTGAATGCATACTCTACTATATTCTTTCCATACCAGTAATTGGTTATGTTTGTTGTATATTCAGAATAGAAGACAAATAAATTAACATTTGGGTGTCCATTATGTCCCACTATCATGCACTACATTCTTATAATATTATCTCTTTTAATCATCTAAACAATTCTATGATGTAGGTATAATCTATATTTTATAGGTAGGTCTTAGAACGTTGAATTGGCCCAGTTAAATCTAGAAGAATGTTAAGCTCTGTGAGGGCAGAGGCTATGTCTGTTTTGCTCATCACTGTGTCCCCAACTCACCACTGTGTAGAAGTTGCTCAATAAATATTAATTGCTGAATGAAGAGTGAGTAGAGTAGGATTCAAATCAAACTCTGACTCTGAAACCTAAGAGAAGAAGCTAGTTACCCTCATTATTTAATGAAAATTGACTTGCTCTGTACATCTACTTTTGCTGTTAGGTTCAGCATTACTTTTCTGGGAGTTATGTTCCTGAAAAACATGATGGAAGAAGAAACTGTGGCTAAAACCTTTTAAGACCTCCTGGGAAAAACAGGGTCAGAGGGACTTCAGATCATGCAGGAGAACCTAAAAAGTTCTTTAAAATACTTTTAGTTTAAAATGAAACACTAGATACAGCATTCTAAATAAAGATTATCAACTGAATGTCATGTATCTTAGGTCAGTAATTATTCCTAGAAAGTGAGTTTTTAAACTATCCCTTGCTTGAAATAAAATTTGGCTACTAATATCAGTCATTGTTCAAGAACATTAGATGAAGAAACTGAGGTAGGAGGAATTTAAGTACTTTTTCCAAAGTAACATAGGGTTGGGCACAGTGGCTCACACCTGTAATCCCAGCACTTTGGGAGGCTGAGGTGGGCAGATCATGAGGTCAGGAGTTCCAGACCGTCCTGGGCCAACACGGTGAAACTGAAACCCCAACGCTACTAAAGATACAAAACGTTAGCTGGACGTGGTGGTGCACGCCTGTAGTCCCAGCTACTTGGGAGGCTGAAGCAGGAGAATCGCTTGAACCCAGGAGGGGGAGGTTACAGTGAGCTGAGATTGTGCCACTGCACTCCAGCCTGGGTGACAGGGCAAGCCTCCGTCTCCGAAATAAAACCAAAAAAAATAAAAAATAAAAAAAATAAGTGGAGAGTTGAGATATAAACACAGGCAATTTAATTATAGCCATATTTCAAACCCATGTTTCACTATGCCTACTTTCTTCCAAAACGTCTAATCTCTCTTCTTGTGCCAACTACTGCCTGTAACATTCCTTTTGCCTTATTTCAAACCACACGAATACCAACAAAAGGTTAGTATTTTGCTTTTCTAATTGTACAATTAAAAACTTCCAATCGTTGTCAACTAAAGCAAGAGTTGGCAGCATCTAGGCAATTTGTATCTAGGATTGCATGAAAGGCAGATAAAAACAAATATGTATACTATAAGTCTTGAGTAGGTGAAACCTGCCTTCTAGTCAACCTTCACCAATACCAATTTAACATTTTCTAACCATACAAGACAACTCCACTGTTAAGGTACAATCTTTCCCAGTTTTTCAATAAAGTCCAAGAACAAGAATAGACTATGCTACCTACAGTATACCAAAAAAGTGGCAGATTCTCAGAATCATAATTAATTCATGCTGCTTCTGATGCAAGCTGCACTTTCTCCTAATAACAAAGAGTTTAAATTTTCTTCCTCTAAAAGAGTTTACTTTTCAGTCTCTTAATAAGAGCAAACATCATTTCAGTCATGCTCTTGCTAGCTGAAACTCTCATTATTTCCTTTCAGAAGAAAAGTACAGGTTATTCCCATGTTGCAAATTCTAAGTATGCATATATATCTTCATGTAAGACTCTTACACACACCCCCCTTAAAAGTAGAAGTAAAATAAGCATAGATGGCTAGGTAAGTGGTAGAATACAGTCTAGTTTGAGAGGTAAAATTTAAGTCATACTAGACATTTGACTTAAATAATTTAATAATCACCCAATGGGCAGGATTTATTTGATATGTATTTTTTCTAAAGACAGCTGAAAACAAGAAATAACATAAACTGCCCTACAAAGTCAAAAACAGATATCCTGCGGTTTGTGTATTTTAAGAATCAAGGTTCATGCACTTTTGTTTTACACAAAGTTCTAATTAGCTCAGCTGTGATTTATTTGTTCATTTTTATCATGAAACAATCGTTTACACAGCAAGGGAAACCCAGAGTGAGAGGCAGAGTTATGCAGAAAAATTATTATTATACCATAAATGTAGGCAATATATTTGAAACAATACAAAATGCTATGGAAGGTCTGAGGGATGGGGAGAAGTGGTTTTCACAGAAGATACCACAAAAGAGCAAATGTCTCTTAATACTGTACCTTTAAATGAAGAGGATGGTTATTTTCATTGTATTGTACTTACACCTTTAGAGTTTGCTAACTTCCAGCAGAGGGAACAAGTTCAGAGATCTAAGTGCGGGGAGAGAGGTTGAGAAGGGGAGTGGCAGGAGATGAGATTAAAAAAACAGAATGGAGACAAACTGAGATGGTCTTTCCTGATAGAGACACTATGGATTTTGGTGCTTATTCTGTTGATTTGTTTAAAAATAGGCTTGCACATGATTAAAGGGTATGAATACTTACATGTGTTGATTTTTTAAAAAATTCACAACCAGGTGAACTACTTAGCATTATGCTAAATGTTTACAAACATTATCCCATTTAATTCTGAAGACTGTCCTATGAGGTACAAAATCTTATCAAACTCATCTCACAGATGAGAAAACTGGGACCTGGAAAGGTAATGAAGCTCAGCCAGGATCACATAATTAGTATGAAACAGGACTTGGATTTTAAAGCCTGAGCTATTAATATTTTCCCCTCCCTAATGAATCTTTCACAAAACCTTACACTCCTACAAAACCAGGAACCCTTTAGAAGGCTTACAAAAGTACTTTACATGGAAGGAGGTATACTGATATAATAATGTAACTTTTTTTTTTTTTTTTTTTGAGACAGCGTCCCAATCTGTCTCCAGGCTGGAGTGCAGTGGCGTGATCTTGGATCATGGCAACCTCTGCCTCCTGGGTTCAAGCGATTCTCCTGCCTCAGCCTCCCGAGTAGTTGGGACTACAGGTGCGCACCACTATACCAAGCTACTTTTTTTGTATTTTTAATACAGACGGGGTTTCACCATGTTGGGCAGGATGGTCTCGATATCCCGACCTTGTTATCCATCCTTTTCTGCCTCCCAAAGTGCTCGGATTACAGGCATAAGCCATAGTGCCCGGCCAATAATGTCACATTTTATACAACATGATGGCCGGTCACTTTTAAGACCATATGAGTAGTCAGACTGGTTTACCTATTGATATCTGTTGCCATTGTATTTGTAAACCAAAAGTTGCATATATGTTGTCTCTGTAAGAAAACAATGGCATAAAAAGATTTTTTCATTTTATATCGTTATTCTATACTATAAACATTACTTAGAATATGCTGAAAAGCAGCATCAAATTGCTTATCTGTCCTAAAAGTTATGTTAAGAAATAGCCACATATTAAAGCATACCATCTGCTAGCATCACAGTTATGTATCAACTTTTATTAAGTTCTAAAATAACTGTCATCTAAATTTGATATAAAATGGATAATTAAAATTTTAATTTCTATCCCTGCAAAAATAAATACGAAATCACAAGTATGAGAATATTAATACTTATCGTATTAGTCTGTACAAACCAGACTTCTGGAGAGTAAAAGCTACAGGGCCAGGGAAAGTGAGATCTTAAAAAGGAAACAATACAAGGCAGATAGCCCATTATATTTATTAATATAATGAAAGGAAAACTGTTAGCAAAATAACCAAGCAGGCTATGTGTAGCCTTTGGTTTTATTGTTATGCAAGCATCCTTCATAAAACGTATTTCTACAGAGAAGTAAAGGGAGCTGTGGTAATCTGCCTCATAATAAAGATTCAGTTTTATACATTTTAGTTGCGATGAAATGGCTGTGTGTGTGTATATAAATCAGTTGGCCCATGAATTCTGATTTTCTAGATAAATGGTAATAGTGTAACTGGCTATTATTCTGTTTGACAAACTAGACCAAGCTAGTTATACCATTTAACATTTGGAGACACTTAACATTATGTCTAGTTTTGTTATCACAATTTAAATTTTCTTAAAATAATAAACCTATGTTTTCATTACTACCCTTGAACATTTGTGGGCATGGTCAGTTCTATGTTATGAATTAGTAAACACCCTTTAACTTTTGCATTAAGATTTTACTTTTAATATTACAGAAAGTAATTTCACATTCATCATCTCATCACAATATAATAGGGGGTTAAATAAAACATGTTTACAGAAAAATATATCTGTATGTAGTCATGCAAATATTTCATATATTTGGCAGTTAAATTTTGTTTCCCTTTAGAGGTTTGCTTAAATATAAAAAGAGAATTAAAAAGACTGAGGTAAACGCTGTTGACAATTATTTTTGAGAACAACGAAATTCCAAAGAATAATAATGGAGAAAGGGCACGATTTGTCAGATAAAGTAGGTAGAAATGAGAACAGCAGTACCTGGAGCTTGGGGAGAAACAGGAAAAAACAAGATTTAAACATTATTTACTAAAATTATTTTGGAGGATCTTAAATTTTAGCCTTCATCATTGCAATCAACACTGAGAGAACTTTCAGTTGTTCATATGCTACATATATCAAGGTTTGGGATACTAGAAAACGTATCTGCTGATATCAGACTGGTCTTCTAGGAATAAATATGATTATCCTATCACATTTCACCATCTTTATATCTGCCATTTATTGATCACTTAACATATGCGAGTCATTAACGCTTTCACATGCGTTTTTCTACCACTTAGCTAAGTACTATTATCCAAAGTTATGAACGAAGTCTTAGAAAGTTAAACACCTTACCTACAGCTACACAACTAGTCAGTGGCAAAGCTGAGATGCGAACCCAAATAAGCTGTCTTCTAAGTCAATGCTCTTAATACAACATTTGGAGAGGCAATACAAAAGGGATTGTGGTTATCCTAAAAAGAATATGGACAAGGAATAACTATGTCAAAAAGAACACTTGCCCAGGATTCAGAAACACAGATTCTAGGCTAGGATTTACTACCCTGATTATAGTTTAGTTCACTTTATCTCTCCAGATCGAAATTTTTCCATCTGTAGAACGACAGGGTTAGACTGCATCACTAAGATGCCACCTTACTAAACTGTGAAGGCAAAAGTTTAATATGAATACAGAATAATGGCAACCTAAACAGAGAGAAGGGAATTCACATTTATGCCAGGAACTGCCTAATAGGTAGAGTACACACATTATCTCAAGTCCACACCAAATTTGGCTAGAAAGGTATTGGCACCACGATAAATGAGGAAACTGAGGCTCAAAGAGGCGAGGTAAACTGCCAATATTCACACCAGCAGTATGCAACATAACTGAAGTTTGAATTAAGGCCTATGTGGTAGGTTCCGTATTCTATATGGCCTCTTGAAGTAAATCATATTTAGAATTTTCCTCACCTTTCTACCTCTGAAAAGCTAGGATATTCCCATATCTATTTCGTACAATCAGTCAAAATACTATGGAGCAAGGATTAAGGCTTATGAAGATGAACAGACCAATGCTTACTTCTCTTTCTCTGTCTGTAATCAAAGAAGGGCAGAAATAGCCTAACTAGTTTATAAAGAAGGGTCATCAAGTACCTCTTTTCAAGACATCATCGCTTAGTCTGTGTACATTAGCAATAAAATGCCCTGTAATTCAATAACTGTCCAAAAATGTACTCAGCATTAGATATACAAGAAAAAGAAAAACTCCAACTTAATTTTTATGACCCTCACTGAGTTATCCAACAAACTGCGTTAGTCTAGAAATGAGTTTGCATTGCCACGGAAACACAGGACTCTTCCAGAATTAGCACAGGTATGAAGAGAAGTCTACTTTTCATTCCTTTCATACAGTAATATTTCTAATGCAACTGGGCACCTACCATACATTCAAAGTTACTGGTGTTACTGATAATTATTTTCTAACGGTGATAAGACAGCTATACTTGGATTCTGAATATAAGTTCAGTAAAAAAGAAAAAAAGATTGGTTCTATTACTTCACGGATTATAAAAAAAACTTCATCATTTTACTTAATAATCAGGACAAGGACCTGCATGGGTAATTGTAGCCAAGTGTTTATGGTACACCAAGCAGTGTGCTACCTTTCAGAGAAAGGATCTTATTTGTTCTTCATAAGGATTCAGTAAATCCATGTAACACCTCTGAGGTTGTAAAGAATCTCCTCATATTACAGGTGGAGAAACTGAGACATAAGAACATTAGAAAGTAGAGGAGCCAGAAATGAAAATCAGGCAGCTGACTCCAGAACCGGCATAACTCTTAGAAACTATGCTTTGGTGCCTTAGAGTATGTATTACCCCCATTTCTGAGATAAGGAAAATGAGGAAGTAGTTTAGCCTCACTGTCAAGTGTGGAAAAATCTGCATTCAGGTACTGGTGTTCTGACCTAATCCAGCGTCATTTCTCATTAAGTTATGTTGTCTCTTTAACACTAAAACCTTCTATTTGCATATGATGTCTCGCTTACAAACAATATCACATTAAAATTTTGTAAATATCCTGTAAAGGAGGCACTGCTCTCAATTTACAGACGATGGAATGATCACAAGACTGGGCAATGAGATAAGGCGTTTTTAGAGAAACGAAATTGTGCCTTGAGATCTTGCTCAACCCAATTTGAAATTCCAAACTGAAAACAAAAATGTCTTCTATACTGAAAGAGCAAGGGTCAATTTTAATCCTGGTATGTCTATCCTTGATCCCCTTAACAAATTTGCATTACGTCCGGGAGCAACTGAAGGTTTGATTTGTATGGGAGTTTTCGTGGGTATTTTGTAGCTTTCGAGTACCGGGATTTCTTGTGTGTAGAGGGTGTTCGCCTACCTTGCACGTAGCAGTAGTTACTCAACAAATAGCTGAAGGCTGTACTGAGTACTGTATACAAGCTAGACATTGGAGAAACGACGAATACCTGTTAGCCCTCGATCAAGTGCAGGGGGTCGATATTCACTACTCAGATGCACAGGGAGTACCGTCCTAGACACATGTCCGTCTTCTCTCCGATACAGATGTAGTCCCAATGAATGAAAAAAAAACTGAAGGCGCCCCAGTAAGTCAGAGTACGGAAAGAAAAGGAGCAATTGGCTAAGAAACGTGAATAACCAAGAAAGGCCTGGACAGCTGGGGTGTGGGGGTAACAGGGGAAAGAAAGGGATGACCAAGAGTGGGCCGCTCCCTAGTCAAAGTAGGGGGCGCGGGAGGGAGTGAGAAAAATGACGTGTCTCATCCGACCAGCAACAGCAGCGGAGGTTGGCCGTGGCACTGCCCGCATCCCTATCCTCCGCCCGGCCCTGGCGAGTCACTCACCCAGAAGCCAGGCTACGTAGGGCCGCCCCCAAGGCCGCCGAGTTTCGATTCCTTAGTGTTTGGAAACGGACCGAAAACAAACCGGGTCGCCAGGGGTCACCACGGGCTTCCGGTTTCTTCGAAGACACCGCCGCTTCCACAGCGAAGGGAGCTGCTCGGGGTGCGCCGCGGAGGGAATCCCATGTCTTCTGACTCGGCAGGAGCCCTGGACGTTCTGGAAGGACGGGCGAGAGGAGACAGGAGGAGCCCGGCAGACGCGGGAGAAGGCCCGTTACCCAGCAATACGCGCGCGAGACCCCGGCCCGTCGTCGGGACCAGCAAGGGCCGGAGGGAGGGGAAGCGCTGCAACTACTGACTGAAAGGGTGGATCAGCTCTCAGCCGGAAAAGGGGCTACCGCTGTCCGCGGGCTCAGCGCCAGGGCGGCGCGAGAAACCGGAAGTCAGGCCCGAGGGAGCTAGCTGGGAGGGCGTTCTTGAAGCTTGGTTCGGTCGTGGGGGTGGGGAAGTGCAGGAGTGGCAGCGCGGTGTACTACACGTCCCGTGAGTCTCCGCGGCGAGACGGGGCGGGGCCGCGCGACGCCAGGAGGCGGTGGCGGCGGCAGCGGCGGCGGAGTGGAGTGGAGTTGTATTGGGTAAGAGCGTTACCATCCCTCGTGTCTTGGGCCAAGCGTCGCTTTCAGGGGCGCCCTCTAGCGCGTCTTTTTCACTCAGCGTCCTCTTGGGGGTCCCCGAGCGTGTGGTGCTCGGCTCAGTAGCGCCTTTACAGGTTTACGAGGTGGTATCGCCTGACGTGGCTGGGAACTGGGAAGCCTGTTAGAAGCCGTTTAACCCTCAGTAGCCTGTTTTCAAGGCTCCGTTGCAAGCCCTCAGGCAGTCAGTTGAGGTACAAGCTCGACGAATAGCTTAGGGGACTGTAGTTACCCACAAACGACACCGCGGCTTCTAGCACACTGCACAGTTTGTGGAATGAGACACAGGGTGAAGATGCCAAAGTTGTATCTGGCTTCCCTGGAGTTGCCACCACTTTGGTTTTTCTAAATGATAGTCCCTAGCTTTGGAGTCACGAGTAGTTGAATTAATTACAGTCATTGCAGGTCGCAGCCAGATGGAACCCCTGTAGCTCTAGGGTATTATTAATTAAATAAACAAATAAGGGGCAATAATTATAGGAAATTTAACTTCACTAATCGCCGATTAGCAATACGGACATTCCTCACCACCGCCTTACAGCAGTATGTTGTCATCTGCAGGCTTACCTATCAGCCCAACTGTCAGTCCAACAGGATGAATTCCACTCAAGGGTTCACTTGAAAATACGTTTTTATTGTTGCTAAACCTCTCTTTTTTGGTTCAGATTTAAGTGAAAATTTATAGCTCTTATGAACAAAGACCAGAAGTTGAAGTTATATTTTAAAAAATACATAGAAATCTTTAGTAGTGTTATCGTTGAGAAAGGAAATGATTTGCTTCAATTTACTGGGCTGGAGACGGGAGGAAAGCAGTGTTTTTAATATTTTGAGCAAGTACCAGTCCTTAACTTTTTTGATTGCTTCCATGATGCATTTCGAGAATTTTCCATTTCAAACTGAACCATTAGGTGGTGTGTTTTTACAAGCAGAGTTTTGAAGAATGCTAGCACAATTGGTTGAGGCATCACGAGTCATCAGAAATAAAGTGGTAACCTGGTTTTTAATTTGAAGGTGTAGAAATGTTTTCTAATCTTCTTTCATAATTTAAAATAATTTTAGCATTGTTGAAAAGGCAGGGAAAATCATTTGAATCTTTTCTTTCAGGGTAAATAAAAATAAAGTGTCATAAATCAGTATTTTGAAGTTTTATCTGGTGAGAGTCCATTTTTGTTTTACAATGCGTACCATACAATGGGTTTATTAACAAACGTATAATGCGTTTATTAACAAACATATTTGCTTAACCAGGATATACAAATTTTATTATTTTAGTCGAGCAAAACATCTTAATTTTTCTTTTTGGGCTGTGGAACTCCTGCTAGATTATGACAAAATGTAATCCATATATTCATTGCATTTAGCTGCAAATGGTCACATTCCACCCTGTTTCTGCTTTAATTAACTTTAGCAAATAAAATGAATTATTAGAGAAAACTTGTTACACAGTTTAGATGTAATCATGTATTAAAGGTTTATTATCGGGGAAAGACCTCTGCTAAGTTAATTAAAAGTTACAGTATTGATAGGGACATTTTATAGGAAAAGAGAATGGTTAGATAATTGTTAAGCTAAATAACAGAAAGAAAAGAATGTAGGGGTCCTAACTGATAATCTTAACTGATAGCCAACTAGTTGTGAGTGGTTGGTTTTCCAGAGCATCTTGATTCCATTGAAAGTTATTGGAACTTTGCTTAGGCATTTTGTTCAGGAATATTCATATTTTCCCAAGAGGGAGTTATGAATTACATCATCCAAAAAGCTGTCTCCAAGGCCAAGTTTGGGCCAGTTTCTTTTCTTTTGAACCATTATATTTTTTGTACCTACAAATTCAATTTAGAAAATAATTGCAGGAGGACCAAATTGAGTTACCAGCTGATCATTAAAAATGATTTTTGCTACATACCCCTGTGTGATTTTTGGTACATAACTTAGGAGTTCACACAAATTACTATTGCTATAACCAGAAATCATTACACTCCCAAACATTTGGAATGGAAGAATATAACATACAAAAATAGAATTAACCTGAATTCCATTTCTTTCTAGCAATAAGTAATATTTATTTCTGGGTACATGGCATAATGAGGGAGGGGGCAGAAGATTCTGTCCATTTCTTTATGACATGCATTTCCAATAAATGTTTTATATTTTATAGGCCAGGCATGGTGGCTCATGCCTGTAATCCCAGAGCTTTGAGAGACTGAGAAAGGCTGATCACCTAAGATCAGGAGTTTAAGATCAGCCTGGCCAACATGACGAAAGTCTGTCTCTACTAAAATACAAATATTAGCCAGGCATGGTGGCTCACATCTGTAGTCCCAGCCACCTGGGGAGGCTGAGGCATGAGAATTGCTTGAACCCAGGAAGCAGAGGGTGCAGTGAATCGAGATTGTACCACTGCACTCCAGCCTGGGCGACAGAGTGAGACTCTGTCTCAAAAAAGAAAAAAAGCTTTTTATATTTTAAAATAACTGTAGTTTGTTATATGTTAAATATTCATCAACAGTATTCTAGTAATTTAATGATGACACAATATTAGAACTTATGTTCTTGGAAATTTTAAAATTTACTTTTTTATGTTTTAAGGAATTATGATAGAGTGATCAATTTAAATATTTTGAAACCTTAAAATATGTTATGTTAGGATAAGCTTATGTGGAGGAAGTGAGATGGAAATATGAATTCAAGGAAAGGAGGGATGATATCAAGTTCGCAGCTGCTAAAGGAGAGCTTGTTCATGTACTTTTCAAAAAGATGGATGATGGTAGATTTTAAATTACCATGGCATTTATATTCCATTTATAAAAGAAATTATGACTATTGACTCTAGCAGACAGTTTGTCCTAGACATACAATCTGTGCTTCACTAAGAACTTTTTGATTCAAATATGTTTTGTGTTCAATAGGAATTGGTTACTGACAGAGCTTTTTGTTTTTTTCAAAATAAAACATGAGTACCATAATTGTCTGCACAATGGCTAAATTCAATGATTTTCTGGCAGAAACATGGTGAAGAAAAACTAATGGTCCTAGAAAGCCTTTGACTTAAAGAATAATAGGGAGAAGAAATATGAGAACAGCCAACATGAGAACATCAACAGAAAACCCAGGAGGTGGTTGGTAGATTGTACAGAGAAGACCCAGTAAGGGGAATCCTATACGACTTAATTAACAAAGTAAGAGAAACCCTCCTCTGAAGCTTTGCAGTTATACTCTTTTGCTATTTGAGATATGAATTTGTTCATTTATTAAATATTTGGCAAATTATTGAGCACCAATCCATGTGCCAGACACTGTTTTAGGCACTGGGATGAAATAGGCAAAATGGCTTTCTTAAAGTAGAGGAGGTAAAACCTATTAGAGAAACCAGGCACATTGACAAAAAGCTGTGTGAAATTTAACAACATGATAAGAAATACCCTTTTTTTATTTTTTACCAATAGTTACTATATTTGCCTCTAAAGAAAAAAAATTCTTTTTTTCCTACCTAGAATGGGAAGAGAACAATAAATTCTGTTTTGAGGCTTTCATTTATATTGTAAAAACCAGGAAGACAAAGCCAATTATTCAGAGGAGAGCCATTTTATAAAACTACAAATAAATATTAATGAAAAGATGACATTAAAATTCATTAAGATCTATCGAAAGAAATTAAGCTACATTTTTCAAATAGCTTATATAGCAAAAGAGAAAGAAAATTTCACAAAAGTGAAATTTTTGATGTGGTGTGATGGTTAATTTTATTTGTCAACTTTATTGTGTGCTATGGGCTGCCCATGTATTTGGTTAGACATTCTTTATGGGATGTCTATGAGTGTTTTTAGATAAGATTAGCATTTGAATAGTAGATAGAGTGGGCAGCATCATCCAATCCACTGAGGGCCTGAATAGAACCAAATGTAGACAAAGGGAGAATTCGTGCTGTCTCTGCTTGAATATTTGAGCTGGGACATAAGTTTTCTGCCTGTGGATTAGAATTTATACCATTGGCTCTTCTGGTTTGTAAGCCTTTGGACTTGGACTGAACTCTCTGGTTCTCTAGCTTATATATGACGGATCATGGGAGTCTACCTCCATACTCACATGGGCCAATTATATATGTATATATATCCAAACATATCTATCTATGCATCCTATTGGTTCTGTTTTTCTACAGAACCCTGACTAATATACTTTGTATGAATTACAAAATTAGATATGGTTTCCTTAAGATAAAGATTTTGAATTGCCTATGAATAAATACTCAAGTGATTCTTAAGTCTCCCTCAAAAATGTGTTATTTATTCACTGAAATTACCTTATTAATTATTTGCTCTTGATAGTCATTCTATATCATTCCCTTTTGGCTTTAGTAATCCCTTCCCTCATCCCACAGTCAAATCTGTTCACCTAGTTTTATGGGTTTTACTCCTTAGTTGTCTGAACTATTGCAATAGTTTTCACTTAAAATTTTTTTTCTTCCAACACATTCTTTATATTCATTTCAAAGCGATCTTTAAAAACTGTAAATGTTATCATTATACTTTTCTTAAACTCCTGAAATGACTCCTTAACATTTTTTGATGGAGCTTCTGAATATAGCTGAGCCTCTTTCTCCACCAGCTCTTGTAAATGCTCCCAATATAGGCACTGAAATTGGGTATGTGTACACACTGACAAGATTTTCATTCAGGTGACCCTGATTATTTTTTTACAGTATTTAATTTCTTAGATCATTGATATTTTAAAAATAATTTTCAAATTCTCAGAGAATTGGGGAACCCCAGAAAAATTCTCTTAACATTAGTTTGAGAATTATAGATCTGGTTCTCACATATTTGTCCTAAACGAAAACATATTTACAAGAGGATCTTGTATGTCTGGGTAAGGAATTTTACTAGAATACATTGAGTCTTAAATTTATTTGGAATATGTACCAATAAAGCATCATCACTTTTTCAACATCAAGTGTTGTATAGTACAATTCAAAGCCACACATCCTTTATACTTGAAATAGAAAGGTTTTTCTCCACAAACCACCCAAAACTAAAATAAGAATTCTCAATGTTCTCTGAAGTCTTCGTAATAGATTAGATTGCTATCTGAATGTTATGGTCAGAAGTTGCAGGAGGCATTTATGTCTCATTTTACCCTCCAACAATCCTTTTTCTGGAATAATTAAAATTTTCTGTTTGAAAAGTATTTTGTTTTCCTAACTAGACAATTCAATACATGCATTGTTTGAAGTAAGATAATATGTGCACATACCTGTGCTAGATAATAAGTTTAAAGATCAGAGAAAACACAGAAAACTGTTACTACCTAGAAATACTTAACTGAATAATTATAGTAACATGAAACAAAGCAGACTTTCAGGAAAAAAAGTATCACTTCTACCAGAAGATAAAACAATTCCATTTATCTGCATCTAAAGAAACAGCCTCGTAAGAAATGAAGTAAAAATTGATGAAACTAAGAGGCAAATCTAAAGTAGATTTTAATATACATCCTTTGGTAACTGATAGAATAAACAGGAAAAGAATGCACTACTAACAGACATGACTGGAATTAAAATGATTAACATCACAGCCACTAATATGGCTATTGCTAAAAAATCAACAACAGAAAATAACTATCCTAAAATTCATATGACATGTCAAAGAACCATCTATAGTAGTCTTCTTATGATATAAAGTCATGAATGTTTTTAGAGGTTTAAGAGAAACATCAGATTTTTTTTTAGAAAAGGAAAATAAGCAAATCATGAAATGTTAACAATCAAAATTTCTGAAGATTGGATATTATTTCATCACAGAATGAAATAATAACTTTTTAAAAATACCTTTTATTCTTCAGTTACAAACGTTTAGAAAGTACCTATTGAAAAACAGAGCAAAATAAAACTACAATGTAGCCATCGATATTAATACATTTTGAAGTACAGCCTGCTAAATCTTTTTCTGTGCATTATTTACAACCTTTTTTGGTAACTTTTCCTTTATTTTATTTTAATAGGTTCAGGCGATAGAAGTGCAGTTTTGTTGGATAGATAGACATATTGCCTAGCTTTGACGTATTGGGCTGTTAGTGTACCCATCACCTGAATAATGAACATTGTATCCAATAGGCAATTTTTCAACCCTCATCCCTTTCCTACCTCTCTCCTTTTAGAGTCCCCAGTGTCTATTATTCCCCTCTGTAGTTCCATGTGTACTCACTGTTTAGCTCCAACTTACAAGTGAGAACATGTGGTTTTTGATTTTCTGTTAGTTTTTTCACTCAGGATAATGGCCTCCAGCTCCATCTGTTGTTGTAACAGACATGATTTTTTTTTCTTTTTTATGGCTACATAATATTCCATGGTCTGTATCTATCTATCTATCTACCTATAAAAACCCCTTACATTTTCTTTATCCATTTACCCATTGATAGACACTTAGAGTGATTCCATATTTTGGCTATTATGAATAGCTTTACAATAAACATGAGAGTGAAGCTCTCTCTTTGATATAATGATTTCCTTTTTTTGGATATGTATCCAGTAGTGGGATTACTGGATCATATGGTAGTCTTTAGTGTTTTTTGAGAAACATCTGTGCTGTTTTACGTAGTGGCTGTACTAATTTACATTTCCACCAAAAAAAAAAATATGAGGGTTCCGCTTTCTCTACATCCTTACCAGCATTTGTTATTTTTTTGTCTGAGCCTTTTTAACTGGGGTGAGATGATATCTTATGGTGGTTTTGGTTTGTATTTTCCTGATGATTAGTGATGTTGAGCCTTTTTTCATATACCTTTTTCATATTGGCTTTTTGTGTATGTGTGTATGTGACAGAGTCTCGCTCTGACGTCCAGGCTGAAGGGCAGTGGCACCATCTGTGGCTCACTGCAACCTCTGCTTCCCAGGTTCAAGTGGTTCTCCACCCTTAGCCTCCTGAATAGCTGGGATTACAGGTGTGTGCTGTCATGCCCGGCTAATTTTTATATTATTGGTAGAGATGGGGTTTCACCATGTTGGCTAGGCTGGTCTTGAATGCCTGACCTCAGGTGATCCACCCTCTTCACCCTCCCACAGTGTTGGGATTACAGGTGCGAACCACTGCACCTAGCTCCATTTATGTGTCTTTTGAGAAATGTCTACTCAGATCTTTTGCCTATTTTACAATTAGGTTTTTGTTTGTTTGTTTGTTTGTTGTTTGAGAGCCCTATAGTTTCTGGTTACGAATTCCTTCTCAGATGGATGGTTTGAACATGTTTTATCTCCTTCTGTAAGTTGTCTCTTCACTTTGTTGATTGTTGTCTATGCAGAAGTTTTTTGGCTTCATGTGATTTCATTTGTTTATTTTTTCTTTTGTTGCCTGTGCTTTTGCTGTCTCATGCAATATATTTTTGCCCAGACCAATGTCCTGAAGCATTTCTCTAATGTTTTCTTGCAGTAATTTCATGGTTTCACATCTTAGACTCAAGTCTTTAGTCCATTTTGATTTGATTCTTGTATATGGTGAGTGACAGGACATTAGTTTTATTCTTTCACATATGGTTATCTAATTTTCCCAGCACCAGGTATTCAAGAGGCTATCCTTTTCCCAGTGTATGTTCTCAGTACCTTTGTCACAAATGAGTTGACCGTAAATGGGTGAATTTGTTTCTGGGTTCTCTATTCTGTTTCATTAGTCTATCGGTCAATTTTTATGCCAGCACAAATAAGTTGACTATAAATGGGTGGATTTATTTCTGGGTTCTCTCTATTCTGTTTCATTAATCTATAGGTCTATTTTTATGCAATTTTGGTTACTTTGGCTTTGTGTAGTATGTTTTGAACTCAGGTAGTGTGATGCTGCCAGTTCTTTTTGCTCAGGATTGCTTCAGGTTCTATTTTGGTTCCATGTAAGTGTAAGGTTTGTTTTTTGTATTTCTATGAAAAATCTCATTAATATATTGATAGGGATTAAATAGAATGTGTAGGTTGCTTTGGGTAGTATTATCATTTTAATGATATTAAGTTTTGCAAACTAAGGGTATGGGATGTCTTTTCATTTTTTTTGTTTCTCTTCATCAGTGGTTTTGCTTGTATAGGTCTTTCACTTATTTGGTTAAATTGATTTCTAGGTATTACTTATTTTTGTAGATATTATAAATCGGATTGCTTTCCTGAGTTCTTTTTCATATTGTTCACTGTTGGCATATATATATATATATATATACACACACACACACACACACACACATCTACATATATATATACACACATATATATATATACACACACATATATATATATACACACACATATATATATATATATATACACACACACACACACACACACATATATATTACTGATTTTTGTAGTTGATTTTGTATCCAAAATTTTACTGAATTTGCTTAACAGGTTTTTGTTAATTTTTGTTGATTTTTCTTTCTGGGTGATCTGTGTATTCCCAAGAGTGAGGTGTTAAAGTTCCTTACTATTATTGTATTGCAGTCAGTCCTTCTCTTTAGATCTTTAATATTTGCTTTGTATACTTGAGAGCATCAGTGGTGAGTGCATAGAGGTTTATAATTGTTTTATCCTCTTGCTGAATTCATATTTTTATCATTATATAGTGACCCTCTTTGTCTCTTTTTATAGTCTGATTTTTACTCTGTTTTTCCTGATGTAAGTATAGCTATTCCTGCTTTTATTAATTTTTTTTTGTTTCAAGTTATATGTAATACCTTTTTCCTCCTTCAACTATGCATCTTGATAGTTGAAGTGGGTTTCTTGTAGGCAGTATATTTTTGGGTCTTGTTTCTTTATTAATTCAGCCACTTTCTGCCTTTGAATTTGAGAATTGAGTTAATTTATAGTCAGTGTTATTATTGATAAGTAAGGACTTACTACTTCCATTTTGTTGCTTGTTTTCTGATTGCTTTGTAATTCCTTTCTTTCTTTCATTCATTCTTACTGTCTTCCTTTGTGGTTAAGTGATTCTGATATGTTTTAATCTATTGGTTGATTTTTGAAAACATTTTTGTGGGTACGTAAGTGTATATATTTATGGGCTACCTGAGATGTTTTGATACAGGCATGTAATCTGAAATAAGCATACCATGGAGAGTGGTGTATCCATCTCAAGCATTTTTCCTTTGAGTTACCAATAATATAGTTACATTCTTTAAGTTATTTAAAAAATACAATGAAGTTTATTATTGACTATAGTCATCCTTTTATGCTATCAAATACTAGGTCTTATTCATTCTTTCTGTTATATATGTATATTTTTTTACTCATTAACCATCTGTACTTCCCCCACCCTTCTCCTACCACTCTTTCTAGCTTCTGGTAACCATCCTTCTACTCTGTATGTCCATGAGTTCAATTGTTTCGATTTTTAGGTCCCACAAGTAATTGAGAACATGAAATGTTTGTCTTTCTGTTCCTGGCTAATTTCATTTAACATAATAATCTCCAGTTCCATCCATGTTCTTGCAAATGATGGATCTCATTCATTTTTTGTGGCTAAATGGTACCCCTGGTGAATATGTATCACATTTTCTTTATCCATTCATCTATTGATAGACACTTAGGTTGCTTCCAAATCTTAGATATTGTAATCAGTGCTACAACAAACATAGGAGTACAGATATCTTTTCAATATATTTATTTCCTTTCTTTTAGGTATATACCCAGCAGTGGGATTGCTGGTACTTGATATTTTCAGTGAATCTATTACAGGTTTTGGGATTGTGTTTATTGTGAATTTACAAAAACATCTCTAGATGTTATTTTAAGGAGATAACAGCTTATCTTAGATCACAAAGAATAGAAACAAATAATGAAGAAATTTAAAAAAAAAACCTCTACACTTTAACTCCATTCCTCTCCCATTTTGACTTTTAGTTATTGCATTTACAGATTTTTTTCTTATACCTTATAAAAAATTAACTCGAGCATTTACATATTTTTATATTATCCATCTCTTTACAGATTAGCTATTT
Organism: Sapajus apella; assembly: GCF_009761245.1. Taxonomy (NCBI): domain Eukaryota; kingdom Metazoa; phylum Chordata; class Mammalia; order Primates; family Cebidae; genus Sapajus; species Sapajus apella. Next base: position 48,180,319 of record NW_022436944.1, read on the forward strand.
TTTTGATAGATTTATCTTTGGAGTTTCATTCTAGAGGTGTGAGTCTGTTGCACCCCAAACTTACAGTACTAGAGTTCTGGATTTATCTCTGTACTCAACTTTACCAGCACATGGTGTCTGGCAGATTGTGGGAATGGTGTCAGGAATCTAGAAATCTGATTTTTTTATTGTCTGCTGAGTTTTTTTCGCTTCTCTTTTGACCCAGGGATTGCTTCGTCCTCAGATTTCAGTTCTGGAATACTGTTGGTGGTAATCTTGGCAGAAGGTATTTGTTTTTAGTTTCTTCTCGAGGAGAGGTGAAGCTAAATTGCTTGTACTCCACCATTTTGATGATATAGCTTTTGTCTCAAAATATATGTTGAAATCTTTTGTTCACTGATTGCTCCCTAATCCTTTTTTTCTCTTTTATGTATATATTTTTATGTCTTAAGTGTAACTTTAATGGAAGGAAAAATAAATTAGTCTGTAATCTTAAACAGAACTAGACAATTTTCTTTTTTTATTTAACAATATATTGTGAACATACTGTTTAAGCATAGGCATGATTTTAGTTTTGAGATTGAAATTATATTCTTTATTCCTGAGTTATGTTTTTAGACAGTTCTAATGAAATTCAAAGTGAAGACAGAGATATTTTTCCATTATTAAATTCACTACATGATTTTTTTAATATTTTACTACTGATTTGTTTGGAGACCTTTAGTTTGTTTTGTTTCTTTCCAGAGGAGAATTCCAAATTATTCCTATCTTCAACCTGTTGTTTTACTCTGCAGCTTCAGATGTGATACATGCATGCTGTCAATTTTGTATCATGCATTTTAATTTTTACATTCTCATTTTAAAACTTGTGAGAGAGTCCTTTACTTAATATTTGTGTAGTGATTCTTGAAACAATCATTATACAGTTGCTCACTGGAACTGAGGGTAAGAACATTATTACTGTTTATTGGGATTATGACATTTGCTTCAAAAATAAGGAAAGTAAATGACAATGTATAAATCATTTTGAATGACAAGTTACAATTGTCTAATTAGATTAGCTCAAGATTCTATTTTTGTGTACTGTAGTTTAAGGAAAGTGGTCAACTTAAAGACTTTTTTCACAGTAGGGCAACAAAATTTTACATTTAAGCAATCAGCTTTATGACTTCCATGACAATATAACTTAAATCTTAACGTCAATTGAGAAAGGGCACATGCAGGGAAAAATAACTAAACAGTCTATATTTTGTATTCTCATTCAATCTATGGATGTAATTTTTTTATTTATAATATGATTATATTTTAAGACAGTGTGAAGAACTTGATTTTAACTGTCTTTGTTAGATCTGTTTTATTCTTACAAGCCTTAATATACTGAATAAAATTGATAGCCATTCAATGTAGACCTAAAGCATATAGCTTGATTATTAAGATTTGAAGTTGGCATTTAACACAGTTTATCAAATTTCCAATTATTTACTTACTTTTCCCTTGAAAATATTTAACACAGCAGAATATAGTTGTTGCAAAAGACATCAGCCATCAAACATGGCAATATGCTGTTTTTGTCCATTCTACTTTGATTTCTGACTTTGGATGAAACCTATCAGTTGTCTTTATTATTAAAAAAGAAAAGAAACTCTTTATTAAGCATCTTGGAGCTATGCTAGAAATTATCCACCAGTATCTGCATTAACTAGTCTTTGAATGATAACAGTTTTGCATAGATATAGGCTCTTAATAAATTTTTGTGGGATCATTAAGTATAAGGTTGACATATGGGCACAAATTTCTTAATTCGGTAAAAGAGTGAACAGTGAAAGTTAAATATACATCATAGAGAAGCTTAAAGATAAATGCAGTTTAAAGATTAGAAGAAAACTAATTAATTATTTGTTGAGCACTTAAAATCATGAAAGACCAAGTAATTAGAGTGCTCTCATTCTACATTGGTTTTTGCACATTTTAATTTTCTTATCTAACTAGAAATATAACTCACTTAAAAGCAGTCTATAAAGGAAATCAAACATTTATTATGTCTTCAGTGTGTCTCAGATACTGTAATGGGTTTTTTCATACGCTGTTTAATTTCATTAAAACTGTCTACAAATTAACTATTATTACCATCTACGTATTTACAGATGATGAAAATATGTTCAGATCATTTAACTGACTTGCCTTAATTTGAAAAACTCATGGGAAATGAAGTGAGAATTTAAGCCCAGACTTAAGGATGATGTTCAACAGTTACATATGGCCATGATTGTTGTTAAATATTTTGAATATCAACACCACCTAAGCCAGTCTAACTCTGAAGTTTATATTTTTTTCATTATTTCATGCCTTATAAATATTTATTCAGTGTTCCTCTTTGACAAGTGTTCTTTTAGATGCTAGGGATAAAGAAATTAATAAGATAGATATGAACCTTGTCCTAAGTGGACTTGTCTTGTAGAGGACTTCATTAAATAAACTATAATACAATGTATTGAGTGGCATGCAGAGGGAATGGAGATCGCTGAGGCATATAATAGGCATACTGACTCCTACTTATTGTCTTTCGGATTAACTTAGATATCACTTCACTCAAGTAGCTGGACACTGCCTGAAAGTATCAGGTGTGCCTTATGTGCTTCCATAGTATTCTATATTTGGCCCATAATAGTTCTTATCATCACTTGGGAGGGGGGATCTTGTATTTACATTTGCATTTACACCTGGTTCATTGCATTTATACCTGGTTCATAGCAAACCCTCAAGAAATAGTTCTAGAACAAAGAAAAGAGAATCAAAATCTGAAACCGTAGCAAATAAGTGAGAGCGCAGTTTTAGATAAGCTTGTAGGTATTTGGCTGAGAAGTGATGGAAATATCCTTGTAAAGCCAGAGGAAGATTTCTCTTTTGAGAATGAGGAGTGTGGTCTAGAATGAAAAAGATTTAGAATAATCACTGAGGGGATGTAACAGGAAAGAGAGAAAGAATACATTTAAAAGATAGCCTTAAACAAGTGCTATAGAATGAGGGTAAAATTCTTGAGGTTAAAACAAAAAATCAACCAAAAAAATGTCTTTAAGAACGTTACTGTGAGTTCTTCCCTGACTATCGACAATTAGAAAGTTTATCTGTGTATCTTTCTGAAATCTACTTGTATACAATAAATATCTTCTGCTTTAAAATGGGTTGTTGAAACAAAGTTCAGAAGGAAAATACATCTCTGTTCTATTTCCAAAACATTTTTTTTTACACTGAATGTATTAACATCAGTCAGTACTTGAGCAACATTAAGGAACCTAGGACATAAAAAGAAATTCACCCACTCTTTAAATGGGTGAATTTTGTGAAATGTGAGTTATATCTCACAATAATGCTTTTAAATTAAAAAAAAACGAGAAACCTTTTCCATAACAAAACTAAAGAACAGAAAAATTTGACCAATTTTAGCTCACGTAACATATCAAGGAATTTCTTAGAAGGTGGCTTTCTGTTTGGGGGAACAAAGGCACAGGTGAATTATGATGGAATAGATCTAATCTTGGAACAAAAACATCAAGTCAAGTTTATTTTTTTTATACTGGACTCCTTCTCCACCACCACCTGTATAAATATATGTCATAACTTGCTGCGACCCCACAATGTTTTCCAGCTTGCTCTTTTCTTTGCATTTCCTCACTTCCACAGAAGCAGACAAATGAAAACAAAAACAACTACTCAAGAATTACCTAAAATTGTTTTATCCATTTCCTTTCTTTATAATTCTCTTTAGCATACTTCAATGAGGATTTCATCTTTACTACAAACCTGGCATTGCTCTTGTCACGTCATAGATGACTTCCATCTTGACACCCAATGGCAACTTCTCTGTCTTCACTCCTGAAAATTCTAAGTAATGCCCAACACAATCATTTAGTTTTTCTGGAAACATAAATGTCACTAACTTTTATCAGATTATTTAGGTTGAAATCTTAGTAGTCAAACTTGATTAATCTCTTTCCTTTTATTCCTACATACAATATGTCAGCGAGTCCTGCATATTCAACCTTAAAACATATGCAGAATGAGTCCACTGTTTTTCAAAGCTCTGTTCCCACCCAACGCCAAAACGTTATCTTTTTCTACAAGTCTGTTCTCTACCTGATAATATGCTATATTTAAGATATATAGTCTTTGTTGAACTTTACCGTATATATAACATATACATGTAGATATATGTATATATATATACACAGAAAAATACAAAAATTATTAATTTAAGTCTTTACTGAAGTCTCTTGAAAGGGTGCAGATAGGGAAGTCCTTTGTTTAATAGAAAATAAACTTCCTTACTCATCTGTCCTCCTCAAAGTTCCAAACTGCAGGAATTGCTTGCCTTCATAAAAACTTCACTAGTAGCCTATTGTTGATCAAAACCCTTAACAATAACATAAACAGTCAATTAACACATATTTTGTATATCTATTGCATACCGTATTCTTACAATAAACCTAAGAAAAAGAAAACATTACTAAGAAAATCATAAGAGAAAATATATTTACCATTTATTAAGTGGAAGTGAATCATCATAAAGGTCTTTGTCCTCACTGCCTTTATGTTGAGAAGACTGAGGGCTGGTTTTGCTGTTTCAGGGATGATGAAGGTAGAAGAAAATCCTCATCTAAGTGGACTCATGAAGTTCAAACCTGTGTTATTCAAGGGCCAACTGTGTATGTAAATTTTAGAACACCACCAGCCTGGGTGACACGGTGAGACTCTGTCTTTACTAAAAATAAATTAGATGGACATGGTGGCACAAGGCTGTATTCCTAGCTACTCAGGAGGCTGAGTGGGAGGATTGCTTGAGCCCAGGAGTTGGAGGCTGTGGTGAGCAATGATCCCACCCCTGCACTCAGGCCTGGGCAACAGAGAGAGACCTTATCTCAAAAACAAAATTTTGGAAGAATAAAGTGGCTGTATTAATTTACTAGGAATTCTGTAACAAGGTACAACAGACTGGCTGGCTTAAAAAACAAATTTGTGCGCGGTGTCTCACGCATGTAATCCCAGCACTTTAGGAGGCCAAGGTGGGTGGGGTCGGGAGTTTGAGACCAACCTAACTAACATGGAGAAACCCCATCTCTACTAAAAATACAAAATTAATCAGACATGGTGGCACATGGCTGTAATCCTAGCTACTCAGGAGGCTGAGGAAGGAGAGTCACTTGAACCTGGGAGGCAGAGTTTGCGGAGAGCCGAGATCGCGCCATTGCACTCCAGCCTGGGCAGCAAGAGCAAGGCTCTGTCTCAAAAGCAAACAAACCTAGAAATTAATTTTCTCACAATTCTGGAAGCTAGAAGCCTGAGATCAAGCCTAAGATAGCCCTGTTGACAGGATAGGTCCCTTCTAAGAGCTGTGAGGGAAGAATCTAACCTCTCTTCTTGGCTTGAAGAAGCCATCTTCTCCCTGTCCTCACATTGTCTTTCCTCTGTATGTGTCTGTTTCCAAATTTTCTTTTCTTCTAAGGACACTAGTTATATTGGAATAAGGCTCACCCTATTTACCTGATTTTAATTTAATTATCACTTTAAAAACCCTAACTCTAAATGGAGTAATATTCTGAGTTACTGGGGATTAGAACTTTAGCATGTGAATGTTTTAGGAGAAGAGGGCACACAGTGCAGCTGATAATAGTGGTTTTCCTGCTTTTGTTTGGATACTTGCTATTCTGCTGAAGACAATTCATAGAATCTTTTTATTGGTTCTTTTCTCCATTTTTACAAACTCAAGCTAATATCTAGCTTAATGAAAGAGAAAAAGGCATATACAGCATTTAAGATAACTGAGTCTTTGATAGGAAAGCTGGATGCTGCTGTAAAGTGCCTTAAGTCTTTCAAAATATTGTTCTAATGAGTAAAATTAAGGACATTTCAGGACACAATATATTATTTTAATTGTACGGTAAACCAAATGTTAGTTTCAGTCTTTCCTATTAAGAAGCAATAGTTGAAGCATTTTCAATGATGACTGACTATACTTGTTTCTCCTCATAATAATAAATTTATAATAACTAAATCACATGGACTTCACACTAGCAGTATTTGTTAACAATTTTGACTTAAGGTGTTGCCAAGGTTCTGATCACTCAATCCTGTACTACTGAAATATTAATCAGGGCAGACTAAGCTTTCTAGTGGAAATACCTTGAAGGAGAAGGTAATTCCTAAATATACAGAGTTAACTTGACTGTCTTGTTGTATCCTGTGTCATTTCCCCCATATTAATATTTGATAATGTGTTTAATTTCTATAAATGCCTAAAGCAGAACCATAGCTCCTCTTTGGAAAATGGAAATCTTTGGGATAAAAGATTCTATGTGAATAGTACCAAAGCATTACCACATAGTAACTAATATTTCTATTAAAATATTATGTATCTGAAAAATAAAACATGCCAAGTCTTAAGTATGACACAAAGGAAAGGTTAATGCTTCTTGGATTACATTTCTAGAGAGCTTACCAAGGGTATAAATAGTTGACTGTTTTGTTTGTATTATGTGACTGACAATGTCACTGAAAACCTGCACAATGCAGTTTTAGCTATGGATTCAGTTGGCATTTGTGAAGGTTTTACCTGTGTAAAATGGGTGTTTGGTTTGTTTTAACCTATTAGGGTATATTTCTTTTTCTACTTTATCAGTTAAAAAAAAATCCACTAGAAGATGGCCGGGCGCGGTGGCTCACGCCTGTAATCCCAGCACTTTGGGAGGCCGAGGCGGGTGGATCACGAGGTCAAGAGATCGAGACCATCCTGGTCAACATGGTGAAACCCCGTCTCTACTAAAAATACAAAAAATTAGCTGGGCATGGTGGTGCGTGCCTGTAATCCCAGCTACTCAGGAGGCTGAGGCAGGAGAATTGCCTGAACCCAG